>NW_028252661.1:0-304571 GCF_964263255.1 Lissotriton vulgaris | reverse complement strand
GGACAGCCTCCTTTTATTACCTCCCCGCAGGCCAGGCGTATTCATGCGTGAGGGTGTGGTGTGTATAACAACTAGAACGGGGACCATTACATCCCTATCCAACTATAACCTTTTCTTTGAAAACAGTTCGCAATAAAAGCTCAAAACGTGCTGTGCATAACAGGTTGCTTGCATGTCCCTTATTTGAAGATTAGGATCTCAGCAAACAGACGTAGTCTCTGAGTCTTTGACTTGGTCGCGTATTTGGCCGCAATCCATAATTCTGCGAGCGGACTCCTCCACTTCTGGCATTTTGGCCCGGACTGTTCACCATGGCCTCAGATATCATTGGACCCCCTGTTTCCTCTTCTTCCAAGTGCTGTTTGGTTCCGGGTGTTTCGCTTCCGCACTCGGTTGCCGTATTCCCTTCAACTTCTCCTTGATCCGGGATGACGCCCTCACCTTCGGTTGGTGTGACCCTTTTGAACCATGAGGTGATCCGTGACACCTCTTCTTCTCCTTTTCGTGCTGTCACCATGGTTCCGTTGGTTGAGGTGACGGTCCAGGTACCTGTCTCGAAATGGGTTTGGAACTTTCCTCCTGGCCGTCTGTTCTTCAGGATAACAGACATTCCTGGTTCCATCCGGTTGGGTTTTGCCCTCCGTGTGCGGCTGGCTCGCTGGTTGCCCCGTCTTCGTCTTTCCTGGGTGTCTTCCAAAGGAGCCGGGGTTGGTGTCCACTCTGGGCTGTTGGGAAGGAGATCTCTTTGGGGCCCCTGGAACATGAGGCTCCATGGACTTCTCTGGGTGGTACAGTGAGGGGTGCTCCGGTATTCACGCAGAAATTCGTGCAGCCGGTGTTCTGGATCGGCTTGCTCCACCAGGGCTATGCGGAAGGTCTTGTTAAGTGTGCGCATGAACCTTTCCACGTCACCATTGGCTTGGGGCCATTGTGGGGTGATGCGGCGGTGATGAATTCCCCTCTTCTGGAGGAACACGGCAAACTCATTTCCTTGGAACGGAGGCCCGTTGTCACTGCGCACTACCTGAGGGTACCCGAACATTGCAAAGATTTCTTCGAGCGCTGGTCCCATGTGGCTGAAAGCCATGGAGGCTACTATCTCTACGACCGGGTACTTAGAATATGCATCAATGACTACTAGGGTGTGTCCATCTCCGAGGAAACTTCCAAAGTCGACGCTTACTTTGGTCCAGGGCTCCACACACGCCTCTTCGGGCTGGGGCCTGTCTGGGTCACTCGTCAGTTGGCATGGCATGCAGCTCCGCACATGTTCTTCGACCATTTCATCCAGGTCCAGGAACCACATTTTTTCCCTTATCCTCGTCTCCATCTTTGTGATCCCCTGGTGTCCACCATGGGCAAGTTGTACTGCCCAATGTCGCAGAGCCTGTGGGATGACTAGTCGGGATCCTCGCAGTAGTATGTTGTCCTCCGTGGCGCTTAGTTCATGTCGGATCCGCCATACTTTCGTGAGTGCTTCTTTGTCCTCCGCAGTCCAGGAGTTGGTGTGACGAAGGTATTCCGCCCAGGATCCTTCCTGTACCGCTCTCAGTGTCCGGGCATATGCAAGGTCAGTCGTGGCGGCTTCTTTTATGTCCTCTAGTGTCATGTTTTGAGGGCATGACGTTAGTGCTACCCACTGGGGGAATTCGTCACAGTCTCCATCTTCTCCCGTCTGGCTTTATTTCCCTGGGTGGCGGGATAGGAAATCCGCAGGGTTTTTGGCGCCCGGCCTGTAGACTACCTCCATTTCGTAGGGTTGTAGCTGTATCACCCACCTCTCAATGCGGGGAGGGGAGTGTGGTGCCGTCCCCTTGAAGAGGGATACCAATGGCCGATGGATGGTGACCATGACGAAGGGATGTGCTCGCAAATACAGGTGGAAGTGGCTGCATGCCCACTTGATAGCGAGTGCTTCCCACTCAATTTGCCCATACCTTGCCTCCGTTGGGGTGAGTGCTTTGCTGGCAAACGCCAGTGCGGTCCATTGTCCTGGCTCTTGTTCCTGTGTTAGTACTGCTCCCAGGCCTACAGGACTGGCATCAACCAATACTTCCGTTTGTTTGTCCGGGTCAAAGTAGGCCAGGGTGGCTTTCTCCAACAACGCATCTTTGATTCCTTGGAACGCCTCGTCTTCCTTTGTTCCCCACCGCCAGGCTGCTTCTGCTTTGGTCAGTGCCCGTAGCGGTTCGCTCCAGGTGGCCAAACCAGGTATGAACCGGCCGAAATACATGGCCATCCCTAGGAAGCTTCGGATTTCCGTCGGGATTTTGGTGCTGGTGTGTCTTTGATGGCTCTTGACTTTCTGGGATCCACCTGTATGTCCTCTTGACTGAAGACATAACCGAAGAATTCGATTGTGGGCTGGAAAAACTGACACTTCTCCTTGTGGAGCATCGCACCATGGGCACTCAGTCGTCTGAAGGTGTCTCGGAGATGTTTGTGATGTTCCGTCGCCGTCTTGGAGTGTATTAGAATGTCATCGCTGACATTGATGACGCCCGGTAGGCCGGAGATGAAGGTCCCTAATGGTGTTCTGGAACACCTCCGCTGCAGACGATATGCCGAAGTTTAGCCTTTTGTAGCGTCGCAGTCCCAGATGTGTACTAAAAGTGGTGATGAAACGACTCTCCTCTGCAAGGGGTAGTTGGTGGTACCCTGCATTTAGGTCAATTTTGGAGAACCACTTTGAGCCGTTTACGTCTGCGATAATATCGTCCATCGTAGGTGTCAGATGGCGTTCCCTTCTGATGGCCTTATTAGGGAGGCGCATGTCGATGCACAGACCGATTGCTCCAGGTTGTCGAGGTTTTTCAACTATCACCATTGGGGACACCCACGGGGTGGGCCCCGATACTTTCTCGATGACGCCCTTGCTTTCCGGTTTTTCCAGTTCTTTCTCCACCATTGGCCTTAGGTGAAAAGGGATGCGACAGTGTCGTAGTGCGACAGGAGTTATTGTCTTGTCAATGTGCAGTCTCACGGGCTCGCATTTGATGCAGCCTAATCCTCTGAAGAGCTCGGGGAATTGACCCAGCAGTTCATCTACTTGATGGGTTCGGATCCGATTGGCAAATGCTATCAGCTTTAAATCTTCAGCCGTGTGGGTACTTAGCAATGTGTCGGCTTCTCTGTCGATTATGTGGATGGTTGCCATCACCTCCAGGTCATCCGCCTTTATTGGTACTGTGACTTTTCCCTTGAGGGGGAGTGGAGTGTCTGCCCCATAGGCGAAGATGCAAGTTCTTGAGGGAGCTATCGGCGGGCGGGGCCGTAGCTTTTTGAACTGTGGTAGACCCATGACATTTACCGTGGCTCCGGTGTCAATCACCGCCTTGACTTCATTTCCTCCCACCTGGACGATACACGTGGGTTGCGGCCGTCTGCGCCGCTTCAGTTCCCGTGCGAACGAGATGATGTGTACCTCTTCATCTTCCGAATCCGATGATTCATCTACAGTTGGCAGGTATCTCCCAGGATTATGGTGGGCTCCTTCCGGAGTTGGTGGGTCACTCACGGACAGTTGTCGTACCGCCTTGGTCACCGATTGTGGTTTTCTTGAGGGCTTTGCGTGGTTGCGTCGCCGGCACACTGATGCGAAGTGGTTTGGAATCCCACAGTGTGTGCATGTCTTCCCCTGGGCCGGGCAGTCTTTGGCAGCATGAGGCTCATGCCCACAGTATCCACACTTCGTTCGGGAATTCTCCCTCCGGGTCTCCTTGGAATAGCGGCTCCGGGTCTGCGTCTTCACTGCATCCACTCGTTCCGTCTTTACAGCAGCATCAGTTTTTCCTGGAGGTTTATTCAGTGCTTGGTCCATCGCAGTGGCTCTGACAGCTGATAGGTCGTGCGACCAGGCTAGGATTAGGATATCCTCTAGCGTAATCCCTGGCTTCCTTAGGATGAGTCCTCGTAGTGTCTTGTCTCTACATCCTTGGATAATCTGTCTCCGTATGGCTTTGGGTTGATCTTCATCGGTACAGGTGCTGGCGAGTTCCCTTACTCGGGCGTAAAACCGATCCATGGATTCACCCTCTCGTTGCCGTGCTTGGCCCAGCTTGAAGACCTCAAAGTCCAGATTCAATTGCGGGTCAAAATGACCATTGAGTGCCCTTACCACCGCATCGTAGTCTCCTTAAGCTCCGGTGTCAGGTAAGTGTTTGAACAGCTTGAATATTTCATCCCCCGCGTAGTGGAGTAATAAGGATCTCTTGACTGTGTTGTCTGTTTTCTCTTGAGACCACGAAGTAATTCTCCAGCCGCTCTAAACATATTTTCCACCGTGGTGACGCAGTGGACGGGTCTTCTAGTTCACTGAACGGTGGTAGGACCCCTGATGCGGCGTGCTGAAAAGGGATATGTATCTGAGCCGCGGGTGCGTCGTTGTCCCCCATGGCTGGTGATGATACTTTCTGTATTTGCAGTTTGCAGTGCTTGTTTGTCTCGGCGCCCCTCTGTTGTTGTCCTGATTGTGTGTGCCAGTGCTTGTTTTGGCTGTCCCTGCTTGTGGAGTTTCCTTGTGGTCGCTGCTGCTGGAGCTGTTTGCAGCTATAAATGCTTGTTTTGATTTTTTTCCGTTCCTCTGTGTCCCTTATTCTGTTTGCCGTTGTAAGTGCCTGTTTTGTCGTTTCCTTCTCTAGCGCGCGTGTCCTGCAGCTTCTTTGCGTTACCTGCGCTGCTCCCCACGTGTCTCGGGCCTCAGCGCCGTCCAGTAACTCCACACGCGGCTTGCATGTTGCGTGCTAGGCCTCGGTTCTCAGTGCGCATGCGCGCCTGGCCTTGCCGGTGAATGGCGTCGAGCGGCACCCAGCTTCCGGGCCCCGTTCGCGCCTTCTGAGTTTCTTCCCCCGCTGGTCCTTCCTCGCAGCTCCAGGCACTCGCTGCTTACCGGCGGGGTTTTCTTTGGCGGGCAGTCTTCTTCCAGACACCTCCCGGCAGTGGTGCCACCGCGTCTCTTTAGCAGGCAGTGTCGGTCAGGCCCAGGTGAGGTTCTTCGGTTGTTCTGTTGTCGGGGGTGATCACGAATGCCTCCAGTTATCCCACCCTCGTCGCCAGTGTTCTGAAGGGGCCTGCACCACTGGGACTGGAAGCTTGGGGGGGGGGGGCACGATAAGAGGGCATTAAGGGAACAAGGAAAATAACCACACTCATACTCAGGGTCGTAGTCGGAAGTGCCGCACACTTGCGGACGGCCTACTTTTATTACCTCCCCGCAGGCCACACCTGGCCTGCGGATGTATGAATGCGTGAGGGTGTGGTGTGTATAACAACTAGAACGGGGACCATTACATTTCCTACAGAATCGGTTCTGCCATCACATTAGTGGGCTTTGGAATAGAAGGAGTGTGCTGAGTGTCGTTTCTTTTTATCATGTTTGTCTGGAGATCCAACTGGTCTATGACTGAAAATCAACATTTGCATAAAGAAGGTGCTGGGATTGGAGGCACCCTTTTTAACAGAGAAAGGTTACATAATGCATTCAGCCACCCACCCCTTTCCATGTAGCCCATTTCTTGCAACATATGGCACCAACAGAGTGCTCCACCAGTGCGGAAATATCGTTTTGCACTTGAAGCAAAAGCTACAAGTCTTCATTCTACTTTAAATAGAACTGTACATCCTACTATGTAGAACGTATGGTTCCTGTAAATTTGCACACATTATGTCAATGTGCTGATGGACACAAGCAAAGCAGACCCCGATTAAGAGAACATTCTGAGCCACCAATAGGCCTTTGCTAGGGTTCGGGTGACCCAGACTTAATACCAAACCTAAGTGAGCATTGGCTCGGTTTAAGATGCCTTAAATGACTTCTGGGTAACGAGAGGATGGGGCTTGGCTTTAAATAAGCACCACCTCCACCTCTACATGTGAAGAAGTAAGTATTACAGAATATACACGTGTTTCTATTCTAACTACAAAAATTAAACAAGAGTAAATATTGGACTTTGTTGAACATTGTGGCATTTGTAATTTTAGGTTGCATTGACATCCTTCTGTTGGACTGGTGTGCACACTCCGATTTCAGCTATTAAGAACAGTAAGGCACAGTGTGTCTTTCAGGAGTTTTCGTTTTCTAGTGGATGGACCTAGAATGTTTTTTTAGAGCTCAATGCAGTGGTGCACTAGCTCTTAAAATGTGCAGTGGGTACACCTCTCCAAAGCAACGCTTTTTGGATTTTTTTTTATTATAGTATGTAAGATTTAAAAAGGTTAAAAGCTTTGAATGTGGATAAAGGTGTCCCCTTCTCAAATGTTCTTATTTTGTTTTATCTTTTGAGGAGCACGTTTCCTCCTCCAGCACTTATCTCTTACTCCTGAAGTCTCCCTGGAAGTCACCCTGACCTTTCTGTACCTCTTGTCCTTTCTCCAAACATTACGCTTGTTGAGAGTTTCACTGCAGTTTTGTCGTGCTTGCTGCAGGTTCGCTTTTATGATTTCAGAAGTGCTTCTTGACCGAACATCTGTCCACCAGCGCCTCACTTGAAGAAGCACATTACATTACTTCGATAGTTCTTTTGTACCTGAATTCCCCTTCGCCTAAGGTTGAAGAAAGACTTCTGCTTCCCCTCATGTTGAAAACACCAAGGGCCGTATTACATAAAGTGCCCCAGGGGCGCAACAGTCATTTGCGACTACTTTGCGTGCCCGGGGCAATTTGGTCTTACAGAAGGAGCCGCAGTTGCTTGTACGGTCCCTTTTGTGATACCAATAGCACTGGCGCACTTAAAGCACCAGTGCCATCTGCGGGGGTGTTCCCTCATTTACATGGGGCATGCTCCATGCAAATGAGGGAATCCCTTTGCCTCTGTACCCGCGCCATATTACAGACACAGGTGCAGAAACAAAGAAGCCCTCAGGGGGGATCCAGAGAATGCACCATCTAAAAGATGGTGCACTGTCAGTGCACCCCCTGATGGCAGCCCTCTGGAGAAGGGGAAAGGGGGTACCATGAACCCCTAGACAACCCCTTGCAGGTGGGTGCAGTCACTGACTGCACCCACCTGCAAGGGGATCTCTAACCCCCTTCAAAAGTCACCAACGACCCCGCCACCGCCAGAGCCAACCTTCATGAAGGGATGAAAGAGGTAGCCGAATGGATGAAGAACAGCCGCCTGAAGCTGAACTCGGACAAGACGGAAGTCCTCATCCTGGGATCCTCACCCTCTGCCTGGGACGACTCCTGGTGGCCCCCCGGCCTAGGCAGCGCACCCAAACTAACAGACCACGCACGCAACCTGGGCTTCATCTTGGACTCCTCCCTCTCCATGACCAGACAAGTCAACGCCGTCTCCTCGTCGTGCTTCAACATCCTGCGCATGCTACGTAAGATCTTCCGGTGGATCCCCACAGAGACCAGGAAGACGGTCACCCAGGCCCTCGTCACCAGCCGTCTGGACTACGGCAACTCCCCCTACGCCGGAACCACCGCCAAACTCCAGAAGAGACTCCAGCGGATCCAGAACGCCTCAGCACGACTCATCCTGGACATCCCCGTCGCAGATACATCTCCGGACACCTGAGAGACCTGCACTGGCTCCCGGTCAACAAGAGAATCGCCTTCCGACTCCTCACCCACGCACACAAAGCCCTACACAACCAAGGCCCAGGATACCTCAACAGCCGCCTCAACTTCTACGCTCCCAAACACCAGCTTCGATCGACCGGCCACGCCCTCGCCGCTGTCCCCCGCATCCGAAGAGCCACCAAAGGGGGACGGTCCTTCTCCTACCTCGCCGCCAAGACATGGAACTCCCTCCCGACCCACCTCCGCCTGACCCAGGACCACCTCGCCTTCAGGAAGCAACTCAAGACCTGGCTGTTCGAGCAGTAGCGGACCCCCCTCCCCTAGCGCCTTGAGACCCTCTGGGTGAGTAGTGCGCTATATAAATGCATTGATTGATTGATTGATTGATTGAAAAGTGCAGGCGGGTTGGACATGTGGTTGGAGTTATGCACGCATGTCATGAGTAGTTCTTGGTCTTCAGAGATCGTGTGAACTGGATTCACTTATTATCAGTGAGTTTGAGTACAATTTAAATAATTGATGAAAATGTTTGACTTTCTGAAGTCTAGTACTGATTGACATCAAGTTAGACCTTGGCAGGATGCAAAAACTGCCAGAAAATCCTTCCACTAAACTTGCGGTTGCCATGCCTGACTCAGAGATGGAGGAACTGCAGATTGACTGCTGATCAAGCCAAGAGGTGTCAATGAAAGGTGGTGACCCATCCACTACAATGTGGCCAACTTTCATGCACAGGATCACCCAATTTAGGACATTTGTCTTCTCAATATTATAAGTTCAGTAGGTGTTTAAGTCATGACAAATAGCTGTGAGAGTTTAACTGTGTTTCTAAGTGCCAATGGATCACTGAATGTGTTGGGGTGCAGTGTTTTGGGCTCATGGGAGTGGAATGGGTAGTCAGGTACTTTTTAGGGCTTAGGGGATGGTGGGGTCGTTTTTTTAGAGCTCGTGGGTGGGGGTCAGTTTAGGTTTTTAAAATAGAGGTTAGGTTTTTAAAATAGAGGTTAGTGTTTTAGGCCTATGTGCAGTTTAAGAGATTGGGGTACTTTTAGGGACAGCGCAGAGGGTTGGAGGGGGTTGGGGTAGTATATATTACGGGTTAGGGACAGTGTGGTGGAAGAGAGGGCATCGGGGCAATTGAGCCACAGGGCAGGTGAGCAGGTAGGGGGTTTGTAGATTGGGGAGGGGGTTGCAAACTTATCCATGTATTTCCCTTTACCATGCATGCCTTTACCACGAAATTGTGTGGTAAAGGCATGCATGGTAATGTAATACATGGTTCAGAGCATTCGTGGTTTGGTTTGTGTGGTAGAGGAAAGCGTGGTTTAGCCATGTGTGCCTCTATCATATAACTGGAGATTCCTGTTCCGGCGATTCCTGTTCCTCTCCCCACCCATACGCACAGTTGAGGGCTATCTGCCTTAACCACACATATGCATGGTTAAGGGAGATGCATGGTTCAGGCAAGCATTGTTACTCCTGCAGGGGAGCAGCAAGCGTGGCTCAGCCCTCGTCGTAAAGTCAGTTTCCCAAGGGGTTCTTAAGTAGTTACTCTCTTTATCCTTTTTGAGCATGAAAGAATCTTAAGTTTGTAGTCAGGTCACATCTACCTTTGTGACATACTATTTAGCAATTTGAAGGAAAAGCATCAATGGAGTTCATAGGGGTTATCAAATAACTTCAATTATTAATGTTGGATTGTTTCAAAGATCTCTTTATAGGTTTCTAAGAGAGAGTATTTGTTTTACTAGTAGTGCATCTTCAGAAAAGATAATGAGTAGCTTTATGATCAAATCAGGCCTTGATGATAGATGGTCCACCCTGAACAGGACCTCAGCTGCACCACTACATCCAGCATCCATTGAGTGTTCTTTGGTGTACTTCGTGCCAGGGCTTCCAGGGCTTAATTGAACAAAATATACTGATTCCAAGTTATCAATGGTTGTCTTTCGCGTGATTGACCAAAAAAATTATGTGGTGGAAGAATACCAAAGCAGAAAAATAATGGTTAAAATATCAACTTTTGATGTCCATAATATGAAGTACACACAAATCTACTACAAGACATTATCTACTACAATATATTGTAATACATAGTAAGCATAAAAATAATCAACTAGCATGATATCTACTTCAAAAATATAGAGCCATAAGAGGAGCTTAGTGCTTGAGAAGTAATGGTCCATCAACATATGACAGGTATCCCATCCGCTGTATTACGCAAGCCATAGGCTATAATGCACCTTGTTAGACCTGGCACCATTGGCGTGGGTCTCCCTTCCATTTTTTTGCTGTTTTTTCGCTGTTGCCTCCTGTGTTTTTGCTGGTCTAGGTGCTTTGGGCACTTTGCCACTGCTATTCAGTGCCAAAGTGCAAGTGCTCCCTATTGTAAATCTTTGTAATGGAATAGTGACTCCATGATTGGCTATTTGATTTCATTGTCAGACCCTAGTACAGTGCACATTGTGTGCACAGGGCCTGTAAATCAAATGCTGCTGGTGGGCTTCCAGCACTAGTTGTGCCACCCACAGAAGCAGCTTGTAAAATATGGCCCAGGCCTGCCATTGCAGAGCCTGTGTGCAGTCTGGGACTGCCATGTCGACTTGGCAAGTGCACACACTTGCCAGTCCCTAACCCTTCCCTTTTCTACATGCTAGTCACCCCTAAAGTAGGCCCAATGTACCCTCATGGGCAGGGTGCATTGTATGTAAAAGGTAGGTCATGCCCTGATAGTGAATTACAGCCAATTTCGTTTTTCACTATTTCTAGGGTACTCTCTCCCATAGGCCAGAATGGGCAGTTTGATTATAACATCTTATAATCCTAAAAGACCCAGGGAACAAGGTATAAATTCAAGTTTAGTATTCCTGAACTCAGAATGTTAAAATACATCTTTTAGTGAAGGTGATTTTTGCATTGTGTTTGAAAATACCACTTTTAGAAAGTAGGTATTTTCTGTCTAACTATCCAGCATGCCTCTGCTAAGTTTGTGTATTCCATGTCTGGTTTGTGAGTGACAGGGGGCTGGAGAGGGCCTTGGCTCCAGTAGTCTCATGGGTCAGGGCTGGGCTGAATAGGACCTGCATTGAATAGAGAGTGGGGGTGGAGATTTCCTTGCACTGACCTGAGCCCTCCTAGAATAGAGAGTAGGGGGAGGAGATTTCCTTTCAGCCACCTGGGCCAGGTCTGCTCTCAGACAATACTGTCTCCACCTCCTGCCAGGAAGCTGCACAGAACTGGTTTTGGCTGGGCACAGACTCCCTCTGCCTTTAGAGGACAAAGGATCTACTTGTATACATATTGAGGCCCAGACCCTAGTACTTAAGATCTTTTCTGGTAATCAAGACGGACCTTTGTCAAGGAGATAAACCAAGGAAGCTGAAGGAGGAGACTGCCCCAGTTCTAGTTGCTGTCTGGGGTTGGTCTGCAGTGGTTATTCATTTCCAATAAAAGGGAAAAAGGAACTTTGTGTACTTTATCATCTTGAGGAAGATCTCCAAGGGCTTGAAGCTGACCTTGCCTCTTGAAGTCACACGGACACCAAGACTTCACCACCAGCTCCCCCTGAATTTCTTAGCTGGGAATTCTACCTGCAGAGAGGTGCCTGCTATTGTTCTTGGTACTTCTAGTGTCAGCGTGTCTCTGGGAGCTAGAAGCACGGTGCAATGAAGACGAAGTGTGCCGCCACTGCAGCTGTTGCTGTTGCATCACTGAAGAAGAGTGCAGCCGCCGCAGCTGTTTGCCGTCCTGATAGTGAATTACAGCCAATTTCGTTTTTCACTATTGCTAGGCTACCTTCTCCCATAGGCCAGAATGGGCAGTTTGATTATAACATCTTATAATCCTAACAGACCCAGGGAACAAGGTAGAAATTCAAGATTAGTATTCCTAAAGACGACCAAGTCCTGATGACGATCCCAAGTTATTGAAACGCCGTCAACTCTACAGCATATTGATTGGCGCATTTTCTACTGTGGCTGCTTTATAATCATGAATTGAACACCTAAGTCACTTGATTTATTCCCCTCACCCAGCCACTCACTGTATGATAATTTCACTTTTGCCTACACTGCGCCGCTTTCTCTGTCCTTCTCTACACTTGCGTCGCCACCGTTCACTTGCACACTCTTTTGAGCACCAAGTACAATTATGGTTGTCATATGAATTGTTTACTACAGTGCTGCTCCAACTGTATGAATATGACCCTGCATAATTTTCCCTCTGAAATACAATTTAAGTAACTACACAAGATCATTTGAATTATTGTCTCCTAATCTGTTTATGTAATGTTTCCACATGCATATATAACTGCCTATGGATTACTACCTGTTGGGATATTGTTTCTCATTCTACTTCCTTACCCTGATCCCGACCAGGTCTATGGGTTTGACTCCTGTTCTACTTTAGCAGTAAGGAACCGACACATCCACTCCCCTGAGTGTAGGGAACGGTGCATAAACTTCCCTGTGACCCTTTTGTTTGCATTGCGTGACGCATCCCAGGTACTTTGAGAGTAAAGTATTGCATTTACCATCTATATTGAACTAGGTTATTTTCTACCATTTTAAAGTCTTATTTTTGATTACAGTATTGTGGATTGTTGTTGTTTGGTGTTGTGTTAAGTCTAGTAAAGATTACTTATTTTTCTAAACTGGTGTAGTGTCCATTTGTAGTGTTTTCACCGTACTGCTGTATGTGTTCACAAAGGCTTTACACACTGCCTCTGAGATAAGCCTGTCAGCTTGTGCCAAGCCGCCAAGGGGGTGAGCAGGGGTTATCCAGGAGTGTACCTCCCTTTCCCTGACTAGAAGCAAGGGCCCTAATTGGTCAATGGTCCCTACCTCTGCCAACTAGAGACCCCCAATTCTAACACACCTGAAATACCAAACGGAATATCTGCCACATTTGTAATGGGGTAGTCACTCTGTTTGCCAAACTATACGTAATTCCCTCAGTTAAAAAAATAGATTTAACCATGGTATGCATTACAAAAATAGTCATGTTTCTACATACAGATGATAGTTGCAATAAAATTAAAAAAAATGCATGTTCAAAAGATATATACATTTTAAACACTATTTTATTTTAATTTACAATGCAACATACACTAAGAAGAATTTGATGAGTAAACTTAATCATATATTCAAAAAGACCTACATTATAGGAAAATCTAAAGAAAAAACAAACTTATACTACAACAATAAATCCCAAAACAAAGTAAACATTCATGCTAAAATCTACAACATTAATTACAATGCTGCAAACATAAAAAACATAATATTGCTGGGACGAAATTTACTGTTCTTACTCTAGGCTTTCAACAACTTGGGAAAGTGTATCATTTCTAAAGGAAAGCGAGCCCAACTGTTTGTATGGACTAACCCTCCAAGACAGAAAGACAATGCTAGGTTTTCTTATATAACCCTCACCCACCAGGGTTAACCCTTGGTGGCATGCTTCATCATTGGGTCCATCCCGTTCTGCTGCAGAACAGGGCGTGCTTCGACCTACGGGATAGGTGGGAGAATTTATTTTTAAAATGATGTAAAAATGCAGTAAAAATAGGAGTGGGGCGGTCTTATGTGGAAAGTGAGAACTAAAAATACATAGCTAGTAAGTAAATTACTATGTATTCTGTCCTCTAGTTGATTTGGTTAATACCCGGGGGAAGGTGAAAGTAAGCAAATGATGTGCCTCCCCTTCCAAAAGGTCAACATGCTTTAAGCTGCGCACAAGGCTTTTCTTCAGGGACAAGGTTCTAACTACCTGATACCACTCCTGATATGATGTTTCAGCTGCACCCACACTATAAGCTGAGAAATATATATATTATATATATATATATATATATTACCTACTGGCGGTCGCCAGTAGGTATATATAGTTAGGATTTTTTTCCTATGGGATTTCTGAAAATTCTATGTCGAATAACTTTGGCGTTTGTGGACGGAATTGGCTGAAATTTTCAGGAAAATGGCACATTTTGTTTCTGAGCAGCCCCTGAAAATTTGGGGGGGTTTCGTCAAGGGGGGGCCGAGAAAAAAGGTGGGTCCCAAAACACGTTTTTCCCATTCATTTTTCCATAGGGCGGTTGGAATCACATTTAGCTCGAACGGCTGAATGGATTTACATGAAACTTGGCAAAATTGTAGATATGGTTTGCCCGACGTGCCTTTGCTATGTCTCAATATATGTGCTCCAGTGGATTTTGAGAAATTAACATTTTAAAAAACAGATATATCTATGACAGCGCTCCGGTTAGCGCCCCGGTTCGCGTACCTGACGCGTAACGGAACTTCGCGAAGTGAAGCTGATTGGCTCTCCGGTGTCTGTCAACATTCTAAACAGTCCGGAACGGCCGCCATCTTGTCTCTCGGTAGGATCGGGAGACAAGAGGTGGAGAAAAACGAAGGGGGAAATTAATGAAAGGGGGCAAGGTAGACCCCTCCTGACCCCCTAGGAATGATGTGGGGGCTATTAAAGAGTCCCGTGGGGCAAAAAATAAAAATAAAAAAAAATTGATTTTTTCGCGGTAGAAGCGCTACCCGGTACGCGAACCGGGTAGCTCACCGGTAGGGTAACGGGAGTTCGCCATTTTGTGTTTCAGTCGAATTTAATCACAAGATGGAGGAAAAACAATGTGGGAAATGGGTATAAGGGGGCACGGGAGACGTATCTTGACCCCCTAGGTTTTCTGAGGGTGGCTGAGGAGGCTCATATTTGTTGGAAAAAAAATGAATTTTTGAATTTTTCGCGCGGTTAGCTGCCGGTACGCGAACCGGGTAGCGAACCGGGAAGCGAACATAAGTGAAAATTAGTGAAAAAAGGTACATTCAAAAATTAAAAAGAGTAATTATAGTTAAGGTAGCTCTGAAAAGAGCTTTTGGGTTCTGTGTAAGTTCTAGGTAGTTATAAGTAGGTACCAATACACAGTCTTAAATTTTGTATAAAAACTCTGTTTCCCTCATCTGAGAAGTGCACACCATCTCCTCTGTAGATATCTTGCATGTAGTAACGCAAGTTATTGTTGTAGATGGAGCCCATTCCATGGTCTCTCATATAAGCTGAAACAGACTTATTTACATGCTTCCTCGCTTTCTCAATTTGTGGACAAAATTGATTGGACCACCTCCATTTCTGTCTTTGGCATATATTGGAATATACCAAGGCAGTTTGAGGAAAAAGTGCCATCAATTGCTCAAAGGTGTCCTTTAAAAGCATTTCCAGACCTACCCCAGTCAAAGTGCCCAAATCATTTCCTCCACAGTGCACTATTATGAGGTCAGGGTTTGGCAAATGCAAAAAGGTTTTCACCAATGGTATCAATTGGTGACATCTCAATCCTCTCTGGCCAATCCATTTGATTTCCACATTTTGTAAATTGAGGTTGTGTAAATTTCTGTTATCAGCATACCTGTGAGCCCAGTGGTTGTAGCTATGTCTAAGAATCCAGACAGAAAACATGGTGAGAGGAGGTTCTGCTGCAGTCAGAAGAAGTGTGGGAATGAAATGGCAGTTGAAACAGTAGGAGTTTGTAAAGAAAAAAAACTGTGGAGTTTCAGTGCTAATGATTCACTAGCAGTGATTGGTGGATTTCCATTTCTGAAAACAGAAAGTTAGGGTGCATGGATGTGTTCTTTGAAAGATGTAATTTGAATGGTTAAGAAAAAATGATTTTAAGAAACATTGCAGTGGATTAGCAGGTGTACTGAGAGTTCAGAGTTCATTTGAAACATTGTTGTGTGAACTTGTAAACATGAGAGGTCTTTCAGGAGGTAGTTGCTATGGAAAAAGGGCAGAAAGAGCAGAGGGGGGAAAGCTGTTGATTTGAAAAAAGTGAGGTAAGAGTTTTGATTGGGTGACATGAGAGATATGAGTGATGAAATACAGCATTTCTGTGCCTTTGTTGGTTGCAGCCTCTGGAGTGCATACCCTCTGCTCTGCTAAAGAAAAATTGGTGTGTGTCTGAGACTGTTTTGAAATTCAAAAAGCATTTGCTAAGGTGAGAAAAAATTCATTTAATTTAGATTGAGACTAGTATAGTTTATGGAGATATTAAGGAAGCCAGCTGTGCATTTAAAATGTTGTTTTGTGTCAAGTGTTTTCATTATCTTTTCCAAAAAGATTTTGCTTATTTGACAAATTGTAATTGGAGATTATGTGAAGTATTAGTACTGACAGGGTGTGCTTGTACATAGGAGCTGTGCTGTGTTTTCAAATTATGACCAGAAAATCGTTTTTTTAAAAAAAGAAATGCTTTTTACATTTATGAGAAGGACAACATGGTGTCTGCTTTTTTAAATAAATATTTCAGTTCCCACCATGAATATAGGAGAATAATTTGCTTGTTTGTTGGTTTAAAAACTCGTTTCTTGAAGTCATTTAGGTTTCACAATATGTTCTGCAAGAGTTACATAGTCAACATGGGGGCATATTTACAAGGCTTATGAGCCACATTCACGTCATTTTCCCCATTTTAAAAGTGACTTTAAAGGTGGTGCAAGGTCCTTGTAAATACACCCTCATGAGTGCTTTGCAAATTTAAGTCAATTTCCCCTGGTGCATGTGCCTTGTAAATACGCCCCTATGTGTGCTAGACAATTTTAAGTTACTTCTCCCATAAATCTAGGAGACTAATTTGCTTACATGATGTGTTTAAAAATCGTGCTAAGGTGAGAAAAGATTCCTTTAATTTAGAAAGAGACTAGTATGCTTTTTGGAGAAAATAAGGAAGCCAGCTAGGGTGTGCTTGTACATAGGAGCTGTGCTGTGTTTTCAAATTATGACCAGAAAATCGTTTTTTTTAAAAAAAAGAAATGCTTTTTACATTTATGAGAAGGACAACATGGTGTATGCTTTTTTAAATAAATATTTCACTTCCCACCATGAATTTGGGAGAATAATTTGCTTGTTTGTTGGTTTAAAAACTCGTTTCTTGAAGTCATTTAGGTTTCACAATATGTTCTGCAAGAGTTACATAGTCAACATGGGGGCATAAATTGTAAATTGCCCTCATGTCTGCTTGGCAATTTTAAGTCATTTTCCTCTGGTGCAAGGGCCTTGTAAATACGCCCCCATGTGTGCTTGGCAATTTTAAGTCACTTCCCCCTGGTGCAATGGCCTTGTAAATATGCCTTCATGTGTGCTTGGCAATTTTAAGTCAATAACAATAACATCAACAATGTCTGATGTGGAGCAATCTCTAGATGTGGAACAATTTCTAGATGAGGAACAATGTCTAGATGAGGAACAATCTCTAGATGTGGAACAATCTCTAGATGAGGAACAATCTCTAGATGTTGATTTAAAATTATATAGAAGTTTTCAAAAACACCCTGTGTGAAGTGTTTTTAATATAATTGTGAAATAGAATCTCGAAATTAGTTGAGATTAACATATAACAGAGCACAGGTCATATGTAGAAGCATTCCATTCCATTGCTACTATTTGAGATTTTTAAATTTGTCTATGTTGTTAAATTACTGTAGGTAGAATTGACAACTAGTGTGTTAATTGTTTGCCTACTGTTATTGGTTTACTGTTTGGTAATAGTGGTTAATAACAATTTTTTTAAAATGTTTCCACAGATTTAACTGAAGATCTTTTCAAAAATTCAAAAATGCCCTTCAGGCAGAGAAAACAAAAAGAAGCAAAGCGACTTACACTCCACCATGGTAAACATTTGCAGCAGTCCTCTACTATAAAATCGTTTCAAGTCGCCAAAAAAGCTCCGGGTAAGAAAATGAAATCATTTTTAAAAAGAATTTGCAGACAAAAAAATACCATTACAGAACATGTTTTAGTGCAGAAGAAGAGAGACAATTTAAAGGAAAAGGAAAGGCCCGTCAAAAAAGTTTCTGCTAGAGCAGGAGATAACTCTGTGCATGGCAGTAGAAGGGAAAATCAGTTCAGGGACATTCGTAGACGAATGTTCCGCAACAGGATAATTGTCAATTTGTTAAAAAATATTAAGAAAGGCCAACAGAAAGTGGCATTTTATAAGAAAAAGAAAAATGTAGAGAAAATTATTGATCAGGCTTTCGAAATTAAGCGAAAGTTTTTTATTTTGGTAATCAATAGAATTAGGAAACTAAACAAGGTAATTTATGATTTCAAATCAAATAGTAGATGGAAGAGAGTAGTTAATCGTAGTAATTTTTGTGGAGTTTTCTCAGGAGAATGGATGCATAGTTCAAGTTGTGAGGCATTTTTCAATGAGGAGAGTTACTTCCAGGACAATGATTTGGTGCATGCAGTTGACACCAGTGGTCGAGCATATGAGGTGAAAGACGGTTGTCCGGTTGAAAAAGAAAAACTTGTGTCTGCAGATGCAGAAGAGGTGTTAGGTGATGAGGTTTTAGGAAGACGTCCTAAGGGTCCAGTGTACACCTGGATGTGTAGTAGTGTTTGTAGTGTGCGACAGGATTCCATCAATTTGCTTTGTGATTTTGTTCGTACATTTAATAAGAAAAGTTTAAAACAGAAAATGAAGTTGTTGCAAGAATTAGATCCTTGCAGAGTGAGAGAAGTAACAGGTTTGCATGGGCATTCACTGGCTTGTCTTTCCAGAAGAGTATGCCAGAGTGTTTTTCATCATTTCAGGATGCTAGCAGTGCATCATAATAAAGTGAGGAAATTAGTGAGAATGTTGTATTATGCTAAGAGTCCAGCAATTATGCTTAAACAATTGAGCAGTGCTCTTTTGCATGGTTCAGAACTACATGTGAAGAATATTTGTGAAGA
Organism: Lissotriton vulgaris; assembly: GCF_964263255.1. Classification (NCBI taxonomy): domain Eukaryota; kingdom Metazoa; phylum Chordata; class Amphibia; order Caudata; family Salamandridae; genus Lissotriton; species Lissotriton vulgaris. Next base: position 286,300 of record NW_028252661.1, on the reverse strand, counting down.
AATTGAGTTCTGTTACTTTGCTAGTAAAGAGAACAATGTTGAAATTGACTCAGTAGAAGAAGGTAATGTGGAAGAGAGTGTACAGATTTCTAATATAGATAAGTTTCACAAGGAAATTTCCATCCTTCAGGTGAAATCAAGTGAGAGGCCTAATTTCACTTGTGTGTGTTGTCGACGGACTTATTTTAAGAATCAGACTAAGTTAGTGGATTTATATGCAAAAAGTGAAATGGAAAACAATAGTGAATGGAAGGATTTTGCCACATACTTGATGGTAGAAAATTGTTTTGATTTGGGATCGGACCAACGTATGTGTACTTATTGTTTTAACAAATTAAACCAAAACCGGATGCCTGCTAGAGCGGTTCATAATAATCTGGAATTGGTTAACATTCCTTCTGAATTGAAGGATTTAAATACTTATGAATCTATTTTGATTCAAAGTGTGCATCCCTTTCAGGCTATTGTACGAATGGAGCCAAAGACAGGGAAATTGCCTCCATCAGATTTACAGAGAGGATTAAAGGGAAGAGTGGTTTATTTGCCTTTAGATTTGAAGAAAAACATTAATACAATTGGAGTAGAGAAAGTGGAAGAGGAACCTCTGGTTATCCTAGTTAATGGGGTTCCGACAAAGAGTAAGAAAATCTGGCAAGATTTAGTGGATGTTAGGAAAGTCAAAAAGGCAACATTGTATTTGATAAAAAACAATGAGTACTACAAGAATGTATGTGTTGCAGAAGAGGAAGTAAGTGAAGAAGAAGACAGCGAATTGTGTGCTGGACAAATTGAGAAAGTAGAAGCCTCTAAAACTGAAGAAATATATGAACATTATAGTGTTCATCCTTTGCATTCCAAGGAAGTCATGGGGAATGCTATTGAGTTGTTTCAAATGAAACAAGCCAAAGGGAGTCCCATTAGTGTTTGGGAGGAAAGTTTGGAAGCTTGGTGTTTTCCACAGTTATTTCCCACAGGTCGAGGAGGACGATATGATGAGCGACCTGATCAAATTCCTGCTTCTGAATACCCGACTTTACGATTGTATGCAGAAGATCCTAGGTTTTGTCAATGCATTCCCTATTAATTCATCTACTGTTTGAAAGTGATCTGTCTGGACTGTCTTATGCAGTGAACCACATCCTTAAAAGTGGTGTACAACTGCGAAATATCTCGGCAAGGCCCTTTATGGATAAAGTCAATGTGCAAGACAGTATTTTGGATTCTCACCTGATTAATCTCATGGCATGTCAGCGTGGTACTAATGAGTATTGGTACCGTCGTCACGGTGACTTAAAATGTATGCTGAGGAACTTAGGAACTCCCACATGGTTCCTCACTCTCAGCTGTGCTGAGTATGGCTGGGAAGACTTACTTGAATTTCTACGAGAGGCAAATGGAAACATTGAAAATATTGAATTCAAGACACCCGGAGAACTGTGCTCTTTGGATCCAGTGAATGTATGCAGGTACTTCAATCATAGATTTGAAGCTATGATGTCTTTCATCACGAATGAGAAAAATCCAACTCTTGGAGAGGTGTTGGATTTCTTCTGGAGAAAGGAGTATCAAGCAAGAGGTGCTCCTCATATACAGATGCTGCTATGGATCAAAGAAGCACCCAAATTTGGAACAGATCCGGATGACTTAGTGATGAATTTCAGAGAACAGTATTCTGCATGTGCTGTCCCAAAGACAAAGGAAGACAAAAGTCTAAGAGAACAAGTTTTACGGTTTCAAAGCCATCGTTGTGGAAAGTACGGTCGTCGTAAATTCAGAAACAGGAACAAGTACTACACAAAATGTCGTTTTGGATTTCCACGATCGGTGATATCTAAAGGAAGAGTGAACAATTTGATGTCTTCGCTGCGACATAATGTGACGAGGAAATCACCCAAACATACATACAATTTGAAAAGCAACGAAGAGTCCAAGAACATCAACGACTGCAACCCAGTGATTTTGTCCATGTGGAATGCTAACATGGATATACAGTTTGTGGCTGACAACTGTATGGCTGTGGCTCGGTATGTGACGTCCTACATCACAAAAAAAGAAAAGACAGAACTCAAGGATATGTGGGAGGACATTTCCCATGAAAAGAGCCTCAGTAAGAAGTTGTACAGTTTCAGTCTGAAGATGTTGTCGCATCGAGAAATCGGAGCTTACGAATGTTCTGACCGGTTATCTTCAGCAAGTCTCTATGCCAAATCTAGGAGTATCATTTGGGCAAGTCTTGGTCTTGCTGCAACGCGTAATCGAGTTCTGAAACCTGTACGGGAAATTGAGTATTTGGCAGAGAAGGAGCCAAGCAGTACAGATATTTTGAAGACCAACATGTTGGATACATATTATCCAAATAGAAGCAGTCACCTGGAGAATGTTTGTCTGTATGAGGTTCTACAAAATTCCATTTTCAAGAGGAACATCAAAGAAGATATTGATAAAGGAGTGTATGCTGTAATTGGAAGTGAGGGATGTCTGGTCAAGCAAAGAAAATGTCTATTGGTAAATCATCGAAAATTGGATTGCGAATCTCCAGAAAGAAAAGAGTTTTTTTATTTAGCTCTTTTGCAACTTTTCAAGCCTTGGCGTGTAGAAGAGGAACTGCTTGGAGATTTCCTCTGTTACGAAGACTCTTTCAATGCAGCCAAGGAGTCCATAGAATGTCCTGTTTTTCCAAAATATCTAGAAATGTTGAATGCAGAAATCGAGCAGGAAGCAACAATTGCAGCCGAGATTGCTAGAGACAGTTCTCAGGACAGTCAGAGTTCTGTTTCATTGAGTCAGGATCCACTAGGAGGACCAGTTATCGAAAATGAAGCTGCCACTGCAATGAATGAAGTGGAAAGAGCCATGGCACATGCTCAGGAGGATGCGGTTAACTTAGAAGATTTGGAAAGACAACTCAACGTTGAGCAGAGGAAAATATATGACGAAGTTACCAACCAAATTGATCATGGATTAAGTCATGAGAAGAAAGAGTGCTCATGTACGTCGTTGAAACCTGTCCGACTGTACGTGAGTGGAGAAGCAGGAACTGGAAAAAGTTTCCTCATTAAAGCAATTTCATGTTATCTGCAGAAAAGGACTGAGTCATCGCTGTCTTGTGTTGTCACCGCTCCAACTGGACTGGCAGCACATAACATTAAAGGTATTACTTTGCATCGGCTACTGATGCTGCCAGTGGAACATGATAACAAATTACAATACCACAAGTTATCTGGAGATGCTTGTTGTGAAGTATCTAGAGTCCTGAAGAAGATGAAACTTCTTATCATTGACGAAGTAAGCATGGTTTCCAATGTCATGCTTGCCTTTGTACATTTGAGAATGCAGGAAGTTCTTAAAACAGAGTATGATGTGTTATTTGGTGGCAAACACATCATTGTTTTCGGTGATCTTCTGCAGCTGACACCAGTGAAAGGACAACCAGTGTTTAAACTGCTTACGCATGAAGATACCAGGAAGTGCCTAGGGAGCATTGGCAACGTTAACATATGGTTAAACTTCAATTATGCTGAGCTGCGTGAAAATATGCGTCAGGCGAAGGATGAAGATTACAAGAATATTCTACAAGATGTTAGAATCGGGAAAGTGACCGAGTGTGGGAAAGAAGCTTTACATGCACGATTACTGTCAAATTTGTATCCAGAAGAAGACGTTCTGCCAGAGAATATTTATCAGAAAATTACTGAGAAGAAATCTGAAATATGTTTGATGCCAACTCTTGCAGAATGTTCCATCTTCAACAACAAAATGTTGAATTTAGAAAACCAAGAGATTGTGAAACTGGAAGCTATTGACAGAATAGAGCATATGGGAGCAACAATTATTTTGTCTGACAATTTGAAATCTAAATTGGATTCATTAGAGAAGACTGTATCTAAAACTGCTGGTTTTGAAAAGACTCTGAATGTGTGCTTAAATTGCCGTATCATTTTGAGAAGGAATTTACATGTTGAAAGAGGTCTGGTAAATGGATTAATGGGTAATGTTGTTGATTTTGAGAAATACAGAAATAGAGATGGAATTGAATTTTTAAAAATTTAATTTGATGGCATTGAGGAAGTACAGCTAATTGGTCGTTGCACAGCTAGGTTTTTGCTTGTAAAAGACTTATATGTTCGCCGTAAGCAATTTCCTGTTTGCTTGGCATATGCGGTGACAATCCATAAATCACAAGGTTTAAGTGTAGTCAGTGCTTTGATGAATATTGGCAGTTCTGTGTTCAAAGAGGGTATGGCTTATGTAGCATTATCACGAGTCAGAACTTTATCAGGATTGTACTTGATTGAGTGTGATGTCACAAACATTTGTGCGGATCTAGATTGTGTTAAGGAATACAATAGGTTAAGAAGAGAGTATGCGCCACATTTGCCTCAATATCCTTTGTTTGAGACACGTGTGGTAGGCCGGAAACGAAGAAATGTCACCAATAGTAGGGAGGTTGTAGCAAAAAGGCCAAAAGTCGATCAACCCAAAATTGTAAGCAGAAAGAAAATGAATTCTGTTGAAGATGTTGTTGGTTTTCAATTTGAAAATAGTTCTGGTGTCAACTGCTATGCTAATGTAGTGGTTAATGTTGTCTTTTCTCTAGAAACTTTAAAAGAACAGATTGTGATCAATTCGGATCAAAGTTTTTGCTGTTTGTTGAATTCTGTGTTAGAGAAATGTAGCGCTGATAGAACAAGAGTAGAAAGTGTGTCTGAAATTTGAAATCTGTTAGACAAATGTTCAGGTCAAACACAATTCTCTCAAAATATTCAGCAAGATTGTCAGGAGTTTTTAATGTATATGCTTAATGTATTGCAAGATGAAGGTGTAGATGTAGATCATCTGTTTGGTCTTTCTTATCAATGGCAGCATGACTGCGAGAATTGTAGGGTATCAAGTACTACTAGTGTAGACTCAGAAAGATTTATATATTTAACTTTGCCAGACAGTAAATCAGTATCCTTTAATAAGCTAGTAAAAGCAGCCGATCAAAACATGGAGTGTAGCCAATGTAAGTCTGCAATGCTGTCCACATTATTTATACGAAGATATGGCCAGTATGTCATTTTAATGTTCCAACGATGTAGGCCTGATGGAACAAAATTGACAACTTTAATTAAAAATGTTGTGGCTTCTCAGTTGTCAATATCAGGAAGGACTTTTCTAACTGCAGCAATTATATATCATGACGGTCCTTCAACAACATCAGGACATTACACAACTTATTTGAAGTCTGGAAACGGCTGGTCATTCTGCAATGATTCTGTTTTAACTTTCAAAAAAAGATTACCTTTTCACCTTAAAAATTCTTACCTGGTGTTCTTACAACCAAAATTTCGGGGAAGGAATCTCGGGATTTGCTCTGAGGAGGTTCTAATGGCTCCTACACTATATAGCCTTGTGGATAAGTGTAGTACAGAGCGAAAACTGTTTGTTTTAATAAGCTAATTCAAGCAGCAGATCAAAACAAGGAGTGGAGGTAATGTAAGTCTGCAATGCTGTCCACATTATTTATAGAAACTTATGGGTGAAATGTCATTTTAAGATTCCAACTATATAAACCCGATGAAAATAAGTTGTCAAGTCTAATTAAAAATGTTTTGGCTACACAGTCGTCGATTTCAGGAAGAACATTTGTAACTGCAGCTATTATATGACATGATGGTCCTTTGACAACATCAGGATATTACACAGCTTATTTGAAATGTAAAAAAGGCTGGTGTTTCGACAATGAATACCATTTGACTATGAAGCAATGTTGCCTTTTGACTTGTTTTCAGAAGTGAGAATTTAGGGTAGGTAAATGGACTATAATGATTCTAGGTGTTGATATAATTTAGTGTGCTCTTTTAAATTGCTTTGTATGCCACATTTTTGTTGAAACAATGGAGCTTTTCTTTCAGAAAGTGGCGGGCAGAAAATAATAACAGCACAACAGAGTATAAGCTGTTCATAGGACATCCTTTGACGTCATGGAAAGTAAGTTACTTTTGAGGAGTTCTGATTTCTGATTGGTTATATTATATGGGTTTTTTAAACACAATCATTTTAATTGTGGTTTTTTTCACCGCTGTTATATGATGAATACCTTCAACTCACTGTTTTTAGTGAAATTTGATATATTCTGAGAACAGCAAAAATAAACCATTTAATATGTATAATTAATTCTGTACTTTGAATTGTGATTTTTAATATGTACTCATCTTGTCTCATGCTCACTCATCTTTTACTACCTTCTATCAATTTTTAAATTTTTGTTCTTTCTTTCACAGATTGAAAGTATAAAAATAACAAGTGACTAAGTTAACGACAATTATAAGGTAAGTGTTTAGTACTCTTTCCGTTACATCTCTATCACATTTAACTTTTATTAGTTCCACTGCTTCATTTCTTTAATCCACAGTTTCCTGCCTTTGCTACTTCCCTCATTCCTTTTCTGTTACTTACTTATTCTACTCTTTCCACTCCTTTTCTCAGTCCCTCTGTTCTCACAGTTCCTCACTCCTTTTCACTCAGTCCGTTTCTCTAACACAAACTGTCACTGTCTCTTCACTCTTTTACAAGTTGTTCTTTATGCTTTCTCTCTGTAGTTCATGCACAGTATCTTATTTTCATTTTTTTGCTGTTTCAATTATTCTTTTTCTATCACTTCTTCTTTTCTTCTTTCTGTTTTTTCTCTCTGTCATTCCACATGTTTTAATTTTATTCACTATGATACACCTTGTTTTAATCCTATTTACTTTCACTCTCTTTTTTTTTAACACCTTCCCTCAGGGTTGTTGTTTTAGTCCGGTTCTATCCCTACTTCTTATTTCACATCCTTTACTGTCTTTTTTTTTAATTTGAAGATTCATTCACATTTTCCAAGTAACTCTTCTTTATTATTCTTCTACACTCTTTTTTTCTTTCACTTCCTTTTCTATTTTCTTTTTCTCAATTTTTCCCTCTTACAACTTTTCTTTGTATAATTATCTATTATACAGTATCTCTGTGTTACTCCCTCTAGCTGTCTTGCTTTTAACATTATTCTCTCTGTCTCCTTCCCTTATATACACTATTTTTTTTTTCATTTTTTTTTTTGGTTCGCTTCCGGTTCGCGTACCGGGGTGCGAACCAGGAAGCGAATCAAAAAAAAAAGAGAATGCAAGAGTGCTAAACATTTTAGCAATTTTTTATAAATGGGAGGTAGTTCTGAAAAGAACTTTTTTTATTGTTTTTGTTGTTTTATATTTTTTTTATTATTTTTCTGAACATTTTTACTTTTTTTTGTATTTTTTGAACAATTTAAAAAAAAATGGTTTTTTTGAGGGGCAAGAACGAAAAACAGGCATTAGAAACGGCTCAACAGGAGCAACTAAAAAAAATTTCACTTTTTGGGGCGTTTTGGGCACTTGTGATTTTCAAATGCTCTGTTCATTAAGTTTACACTCATCTCGCCGTAACAAAGCAATCCCCCACAATAAATACACACCAGCTTGATGTGTGTAAAATTGGTTTGGATAGTGGGGACCGTCTCCCTCGCCTCTGGTCCCGAAAGACTTTCCTGTGTTGAGGTGGTGGCCACAGGAGTTGGTGGGTTTTCACGTAGGTTACGCACCTCAGCCACACTGTAATTTATTGGATGCCACCTTTGCATGTGGCGATGCATAGTATAGTTCCCAAAGCTATACTTTTTATCTGTGCCTCGGGACAGAACTTCTTTACAGATCAGGCATGTAACATGACGGGCATTCACCTTTTTTTGGCCTTGAGGAAATGTAAAAAACTGCCAAATGAAATTGTCCTTGCGGTGGGATTTCCGGGGCTGTTCAGGCAAAAATATTCTGTCATGTACATCCTGTTCCTCTTCTTCCTCCTCTTCCTCAGGGTTGGGAATGAACTGGGGAGGTGGTCCTTCCTTCCTAGGAGGTGGTGGTGGTGGTGGGGGTCCACCAGCTGCAGCTACTATTGAAGCCATCTTTCAATAATCAAAATAGGTCTTCCTCTCACAAAGTTGAAAGTCAGAGTGAGAAAAAAAGGAGGGGGCTTTCATCATTTGGGAAAAAAAAAAATTCTAAACCACTGAAAAGTGTTATTTTTAGGTCACATGACCTAGCCTTACATCATTAGGAAACCAAAAGTGAAATGAACCAATAAAAAGTGTTATTTACAAGTCACATGACCTGTTACACTTACGTTACGCGTCCCGCTACGCACCTGGAGCGCTTCCGGGGCGCTGCGCTTCGCGCCTCGGTTCGCGTTCCAGAATGCTTCCAGGTGCGCTAACGCGGCGCGTCATAAGACGCATTACGCGGTAACGCGATACGTCGTGCTTACGCGACACATCACGATGTTGTTTTCTAACGTGGCAGTTGCGAAACGGAACGTTTACCGGTTCGCGGACCGGGTCTCCGCACCAAATTGAGCTAACGGGAAGCTACCCGGTACGCGGACCGGTAGCGAAACAAAAAAAAAATTATTAAAAATATATATACATAAAAATATTATATAAAAAACATATAAAATATATTTTTCGATTAAAAGAAGAATACATTTAACAGCTTTTGATATTTGCAAATAAAAAAACATTGAAATTCACTGAAAAAACCATAGGTTATAGACCATATATAGTTAGGAATTAGCATTTACAAAACCTTGAAAATTCACTGAAAAAACCATAGGTTATAGACCTTATATAGTTAGGGATTAGCATTTACAAAACCTTATTTTACTCACACAAAACCATTGAAATTCGCATATATAGTTAGTTGCACTAACTATATATCGCGCACCCGCAATCCACTGCTGATGATGTCACATATTACATCATTCATGACATGGTCAGTGACATCACTGATGACATCACTGATGACATCTCAAATGACATCACTGATGACATCACTGATGACATCATTCATGTGATAATACATTGAACCTCTTCAGACTCTAATATAACCTTAGATACAATCAGTGTAAACAGACACTCACAGACTGTCACTCATCCATGGAGTTACTCACACACCTAGTCAGTCATGCAAAGAATCAATCACGACTCCATTTCTTCAACTATACAGTTATACACACCTTACTTATTCAAACATATACTAACACATATTTACTCTCTTATACAATCCCTGATACAAGTTCACAATGATCCATACAGCCACTCACACATTCACTGGCTCTTATGCACAGTTATTTATATATGTCAACTCTCACATGTACTGTGTTTTGCATATGTACTTACTTTGACATGTAGCACTGAGATATCCATTCACTCACCAATACACTCATGCACACAGTCATCTGCCCATACAGCTGTTTCCACATGCACTTTTGAACCCATACATCTAGTGAATCCACTGCTCACACATCTATGCACAGTCATACACCTCCCAGCCACCCACACACACACTCAGTCTCCCATACAAATACTTGGGCAACCAATCAATAATCCATATAGTTAGTCATATAGCTACTGATCAACACATGCAGCAGTTTACAGAACAACAGATATAATGATGCACAAATTAAGACAGTTTAGTCACTAACCCATGCACTCAGTGAGACACATTAAATCACTCACTCATACAGTCAGTCATGCACCTACTAAATCCTTCATCCAGACACTTATACATCCACTCATTCTTCAATATGTAAGACATATTTTAACTTTACAGAAACATACAGTCACTGGATGTTGTCATCAGTGATGTCATCAGTGATGTCACTGACCATGTCATGAATGATGTAATATGTGACATCATCAGCAGTGTATTGCGGGTGCGCGATATATAGTTAGTGCAACTAACTATATATGCGAATTTCAATGGTTTTGTGTGAGTAAAATAAGGTTTTGTAATTGCTAATCCCTAACTATATATGGTCTATAACCTATGGTTTTTTCAGTGAATATATATATACATATGATGATAGTGAAAGCATCTTGGGAGAACTTCTACACGAGCTTGATTGCTTGGAAAAGTACCGGACTGTTGTCAACTGAAGAGTTTCATTTCCTTAAAAACGATAATCCCATATTGCCAGTGGTGTATTTTATACCCAAAATTCATAAAAATCGGACATGTCCTCCTGGCAGGCCAATAATATCAGCATGTGGGAGCATCATGGAAAATGCAAGTAAATATGTTGATTACCTCCTTCAAGAATCTGTGCGCACACTGCCGTCTTTCATTTTAGATACTGGGGACTTGCTTCGCAAATTAAGTAATGTGATTTGGAATGATGATATGCTACTGATATCTATGGACGTTTCCTCCCTATATACCAGCATACATCATAGGGATGGCCTCAAGGCAGTAGATCACTACCTTAGACAGTGTCCAATATATGTTATTTGGAACACAACAAGATGTTAGTGGCTATAATCACTATATGCCTAGAGAACAACTTCTTTCTGTTTGGTAAACAGGTTTTTCAGCAGATCAGGGGCGTAGCTATGGGGGCATGTTTTTCCCCTAGCTACGGCTGCCTACACATGGGGCTGTGGGAAAAACATGTACTCTTATCAGAGAATAACAAATTTGTTAACAACCACATAGTCCATATGTTTAGATATATTGATGACCTGTTATTTATCTGGAAAGGGACAGAGAGTGACGCTATACATTTTGTTGATTCTCTAAATAATAACAACATGAATTTGCAATTTACCAGTCACATCAGTAAGTCCTCAGTGTTCTTTCTTGACGTGTAAATATTAATCTCCAATAACCTCCTCAATACCAGGCTGCACAGGAAAAGAACGGCAGGGAACTCCTTGCTACATGCGGGAGGCAATCACCCTGCCCACCTAATAAGCAGCATCCCATATGGTGAGATGTTGCGGATTAGGAGGATTTGCAGCCTTGAATCTGATTGCCTAAAAGCACAAAGGGAGTGTCGATCGAGATTTATAGAGAGAGGATACAGTCCTCTAGTGATCGACAAAGCGACAAAGAGAGCAAATACACAGGATAGATCTCTAGCGTTGATGACTGGAGGTGAGGCTAGATCTAGCTCAGGAGAGGAGCAACCTATGAGGCTAATATTAACATATAGCAATCAACATCAAGCTATTAGGAAAACCGTTACAAAAAATTGGCCCCTAATTAGGAATGACCCTGTACTTGGGGAGAAACTAACACGCTCTCCCAATATAACTTTCAGAAGAGCCAATGCCATGAGCAACACTCTAGTCTCCAGTAGCCCAGAAATAAAAACTAGTGACCTGTGGATTTTGGGTAGCAAAGGCTTCATAAAATGCGCGACATGTAAGGCATGTAAACAAGGGGTCAACAAAACTGAATACTCCAGCCCCTTCAAAAACAAACATATTAAAATAGACAAAAAGCTGACATGCCAAACTGAATTTGCTATATACGTGCTGGAGTGCCCATGTGGACTAAAATATGTGGGGAGCACAAAACCCCAGTGCCATAAGAGAATACTCGAGCATTTGCGAGCAATTAAAAATGGCGACAAAACATATCCTGTCGCCAGGCACTTTGAAGCCATGCACTCTAAAAACCCAGATATGCTGAAATACTATGTAGTGGATTGTATTCCCCCGTTGAGGAGAGGTGGAGATAGAAATGCAAAATTAAGAAAATTAGAGACTAAGTACATACTAGAAATGGATACAAAGACTCCTAATGGTTTGAATTCCACTGAAGATTTTTATACATACTTATGAAATGATTCTGTTTTAAATGTATATATCTTCTAGTGTTTCTGTACATTCATGAATTCAAGAAAGTTAGCCGCTTGCTGAGAACTATATATTGAACATTGATTTTTAACCACGTATTTTAATCTAATTTGGATATGGTACACATATGATTTACACTTGCACTTTTTTTAGGACAAACAGTTGAATTACCCACTTGGGCTTGATTAATCTTGTGACACTGCCACAGTATTACTTTAACTGCCAAATGTCATAGTGTATTATACTTTGATGCATCAACTTTACGGTTTTTGTCAGTTAGGAAGTCTTAGCACAGATTTTAATTAAATCGTGCTTTATAAAATTGGTTTTCCTATAATTTGACATTTTAAAAGAAATCGTACTTATGATGTTCGTTTAAAAGTTTTAAATATTTATTATAAGTATTTAAATTGAGCATCTGTGCACACATCTAATAATTTGGCGTATTGGATTGCTATATTTTACATGCATTATTTTGTGGCAGATGACGCTGAGTCTGTTGTCTATGTTTATTGCACTGTAATTAGCATTAGCACTTTAAATTGAAAGAAGCTTCCCCATGTGACTTGTCATGTGATCAAGGTCCGACTAGGACCGAAACGCGTCATGGCGGAGGTGCTGGGTGAGAGAAAATAAAATTTGCAGCACGACTTTGGGTCCGCTTTGTCTCTTTGGTGAAAAAAAGATTCCTGTGGTGAGACGACTTTCGGGATATATATATATATATTCACAAATTCCTTCTTGCTTCTACGAAAGGACGACAAGCCACACCAGCCAGGTACGATTAGATATTTTATTCGGGCACAAACAGACACGTTTCGAGCTCACGGGCTCTTGGTCACATGACCACCATTTTAGTTAGTCCGTTGTTATAGCAAAGTAATTAATAGAAAAGGAAGAAAGACTCTGTGTTTACAGTTTCACACAGAGGTCTTAACAGTGCAGTTAATGAATTATAACATAAATAAAATAACTGGTGCACGTCTTCCAAGTGTTTGGTGTAAAACATTATTTGGTTTTGTAATACCACAACATTTAAAGCAATAGCTCGCATAATGGTATAGTACCCATTTTTACAATGTAGAGGAGAGGTGTTTAAAGGAAAAAATACAAAGGTAAGAATCAGGGCAGAAAAGAATATCTGAGATAGAGATATGGAAAGGGAGAGGGAGAGTGAAAGAAGAGAGAGGAGGATAAAAGGGTGATGTGGGTATAGCACCCCAATTTATAGGTTAATAAAACCTATATATCAATATTGTCCCCAGTCTATTCATATTCTGAATTCATTTCCCACCCTCATATATCCATTCCCACTACTGTAAAAGAAGTTTTAGGCTCTAACTTGTCTGAAAAAAATCATTCAAAAACATTCAAAAGAATTCATGTAAGTTCATCCTCTAATCCCATTACTGATTCATTCAAAATGCTATCCCGTGCTCTTAGTCGTAATTTGTAAGTTTTCGTGGAATAGTAGTGCTCGTAACATTATTCTCTATTTGTGGTTTGTATTACTCCTTCCGCGACAGAACGGTTTCTAGAGAGATGAAAAGGGAAAGAGTAATTATGAAAAACAACATAGTCATGCCCTATTCTATGTTAACATTATCATACGGTGTGATTTCCTCATTACGCTTGGTTAACCAAACTTAGTAGTACATCAACAAAACACTAAAGATTCAGCATAAATAATAATAAACAGTTTAAAATCAGATTTGTCATGGAATCTGAGTATCAAGAAGGGGGTTTAGAAGGTCTCGGTCAGATAATTCATAAGTGTACGTACATCTCCTCATCAATGTTCATCCCAAAAGGTACGATACAGCCTGCCTGTAGAATGAACCTGGATTCTGCTCTGCGTAATGCTGTTAAACGGTCTCCTCCTCTTACATGTTTTGGAATTGAGTCAAAGGCGAAAATCTTTGCCTTAGTCCAATCCCCATCATGGTATTGGTGGAAATGTCTAGCCGTGCTATAGGCGAAATCCTTGTTCGTGATTGCACGCCAGTGCTCAAGGATTCGCTTTTTAACAGGGAAGGTGGTTGAACCAATGTACCATTTGCCACAAGGGCAAGTTACTACATAAATAACGTGGTCTGTGGTGCATTGGATGTTCTTATTGAATTTCCATTTTTTCTTAACTCTGTTGAGTTCTACCTTCCTCACTTTAGAGCTGTGGCTACAGGCCTTGCATTTTCCTCACTTGAAAAATCATCCCTTTGCTGCAAGCCATGTTTTCTTCTTTTCTAAGTGACTGTGCACTATCAGGTCTTTGATGGATCTACCTTTCCTGTAAGTTATTGACGGGTGTGGATCCAATCGATCCTTTAAAGCTTTATCCTGTAAGAGGATGTCCCATCTCTTTCTTACTATCTGGCTGAATGCGGATGATTGGGTATTGTAAGTTGTTATTAGTCTTATAGGAGCTTTAGATGTTGAATGTTTGGTTTCTGATGTTTTAAACAATGCATCCTTTCGATCAATTAGGGCCACTCTTTCTTCTCCTTTCTTGAGCATATTGGGGTGGTATCCTCTCATAGTGAACCTTTCATGCATTGATTTTTTGTGTTTCATGAACGTTTTATTAGTAATACAATTTCTCTTGGCGCGTAGAAACTCGCCAAAAGGAATTGCCCATCTAAAACTGGGGGGGGGGGGGGGGGGTGACAACTATTGGAGTGGAGTACAGAATTCCCGGCTGTTTCTTTCCTGAAAATTTCTGTCTCGATCTTATTCTCAACAATTTTAAGTTTAATGTCAAGGAAATCAATGGTCTTTTGACTGTGTTGCATAGTGAATCTCAGATTTAGGCAGTTCAAATTAAGTGCATCCACAAACTTCTGTAGTTCTTGTTCTCTCCCCTCCCATACAAAAAAAACGTCATCAATATAGTGGAGCCAAACATTCACGCAGGTGTTCCAGTGTTCCAGGTCATCACTCCTGAGCACCTGTTCCTCCCACCAGCCTACCAGAAATTGGCGTAGCTGGGGGCAAAGCAGGTGCCCATCGAAGTGCCCTGGATTTGCTTGAATAATGACCCATTAAACAAAAAAACATTTTCCTCCAAACACAGTTCTATCATTTGGAGTAACATTTTTGAGTGTGCTTTCAGATGTCTACTCCTTGTTCTTAGAAAGTACTCGCATGCCCTCAAACCATCCCTGTGTCGAATGGATGTGTATAAGCTCTCCACAGCTAAACACACTAACCAAAAATGAGACTCCCAATTAATATTCTCTACTTTTTGTAGGAAGTCTTCTAAGTGTGATGTGAGATCTTTTACATAGTTACATAGTGTTTGAGGAAATAGTCCACGTAATGCGAAACATTTTCTAAAAGGCTATTGATAGAGGACACTATGGGTCTCCCCAGTGGTTGTGTCTGGTTCTTGTGTACCTTTGGTAAAAGGTAAAATGTGGGAGTAGTAGGATTTTCATTGATAAGAAATTTAGTCTCATCCCAACTCAGCAACTTCTCACTAGCCCACCCTCGGATGTTCTGATGTACTCTACTCTGTAGTTTGATCAAATAAGTATGGTCCACTCTAGTGTAGCATGTGGTGTCAGATAGCTGCCGCATTGCTTCATTGATATACATTTTCTTATCCCACAAAACTACATTTCGTCCCTTATCAGAGGGGTTTATGCCTCCCGTTCAAAAAGTTCAACATACTTTAAGCTGCGTACAAGGCTTTTCTTCAGGGACAAGGTTCTAACTCCCTGATACCACTCCTGATATGATGTTTCAGCTGCACACACACTATACGCTGAGAAAAAAAATAAAAAATAAAAAAAAATATATATATATATATATATATATATATATATATATATATATATATATATATATATATATTACTGCTTTTAATTATAGGTAGAGCAGAAACCTTGCATTATTGGTCCTCCGTTTGAGAGGGAAGCCTGTAGCCACACTTGTGTCGAGACTACACCTCTGTTAAATGGCCTACGATTATCAGCCAGGGCCCAGTGATAATCATAGGTCATCTGCCGTCCACGGACCATTTGAACACTCACCGACCAGTTAGCTATTTATCTTGAGCCAAGATCCGGCACCAAGCTCTGCCATGTCTTTAGTCCATGTCGATTTCTACGAATGCATTGTCAGTCATCCCGGTGGAATGACAGTTTGTCTCCTTCATTCGAGCCGAAATGGTGTAGTGTTCATCAGATTAGGCGGCATATACATGCAGCAAATATGTAATAATGCATGAAGATACTAGATGACTAATGACAAATAAAAAAGAGAACATGTATCAGAAGCACCAAAATGAGATTGGTGAGTCCGATTCGATCTAATTCCCTCCATGGGATGGACTAGGTGTAATTGACTTCTGTTGTCTTCAGCATGTATGTGCCAAAGCTTTTCGTATGACTTCCTGTCAGGGAGAGTGTCATGTCTGCTATGTACACATGGTGGCAATTGGCAGGGTTAAAACATTCTTCTGGGTCCTTGTACTCATTGGATTTCTCATCAATATTGATAATTCACACACAGGGTCCTGCAATCCCTATTTGGTATCACAGTGTTTTTTAACCAAGGCTGCTGAGCAAGAAATTTTTTGACTTGAGGTTGGTGTTAATAAATTAATGCATTAAGAAGAAAATTAGTTTAGCCTCCATCAAAACGGAAACATATTTCTTTAAAGCCTGGAGTATATGTCTGGTATGTTAATGACACAGTAAACATGGTATGATGGGATTGTGCTGGATCTTGTCACAGATGCGTCTAGACAATACACAATGCACCCTTTGGAGTTGCAGTGGTTTCTTACATTGTAGATTAAGCAAGCCTGTGATCGAATCTGCTAGGAAGCTGATTACATCTTCTTGTTCTGATTTTTTCTGAGATCGCACACATGTGTATGTTGTCCGTTCTCTACTGGTCTTACAAGTCTGTCACATTTTCCCTCAAGACGTGGATGTCTCTGCTCCAATCAGAGAGTGCATAGTATAGTAGCAGGTGTGCGCATCATCTAGTATTTTTTTAACCATCTTTAATGAGTTTTATTAATATCCTGCACAAACAGTATTAGATGCATTATCAACATGCTATCAAGTCACGTACAAAGTGTTAACGTATATCATCATACATACAATACAGATTACACGATGATATGGTAGTACATACGTTTTAAAAAACACAGAAACATGAGCCTTGCAACCTACATGGAGGCGAAACATAAGTAAAACATCTCACTCTGTCACTTTCGGGTGTCTACGCAAGCCTTGTATTTCTTGGCAGTGCAGTGCATCTGCCAGTGCAGCTGCGGACTGTTAAGAGAGGCACGCTTAACGGTCCGCAGCACAACCATTAAGTGTACCCCACTGAACGGTCACACTCTTCACACCAGGCAGTGCCGAGACCTTCCTGTCTAAAGCAATCATCCACTTCACAACAACGCCATCAGTTCTATGAAGCGGGTGTTGGCTCCACCCAGTTTACAGTGCTTAGTAAGGCCCAACAAACAGCTCACCGTGCACTCCAAGTCTCCCGGACCAGTCATACGCACAAGAATGGTGCAAACCTTCACGCCCAGCACCCTAGCAGATGGACAGTTCCAAAACAAATGCACCATACCCGCCACCAGGGCGCAACAATGATGGAATTATGGAGATGCATTGGGATAAATGCTATGTATCCTAGCCGGTGTTAAATAAGCCCTGTGTAACATATTAAACTGTAAGCATTGAAAATGGGCATTACGAGAGACCTTCCACGGATACATTAAACTGTGTTCCACTCCAATTCGGTCAACTCACGTCCCATGTGTGCCGAAGCACTTCCAATGGGCCTTGTGCAGTTCAGGGGATGGCCCCAGTCAGCCACATAACAACCTCTCCCCGTTACCCATGGTGTAAATGACCAGGGTCAGGGGGTGCACTTTAGGTTCTGTATCGACAATACCCCACAAGCACTATAGCGTCTTCATGAGACGCCTGTGTGCCAGGAACTGCCCTGCCAGGAGACCAGTCTGTTCAGACAATGAAGAACCGGGTTTTAGAACCCAGCGGCACCAGGGGAAGCGCCCGATGTCTTCGGGTTCACCTGTCTTAGAATACAGAGACACGGGATACTTCTCGGTGACGTCAAAGACCAAGTTTATTGGCTGCAACCAGGAACAGAGGTCTACGAAGCACGACACGGGTGGTTCGCTAGAGACTGCACAAATTCATAGAGCGAGACATCGTCTTTTATGCCAAAAATCACATTCCTGGCTAGCATCAATTACATACAAACTGACCAATCACATGGTGACATTTCAAACATATCGCATGACGACAAACCCACTTTCCGTTGTCCAGCCCACCAGAAATGACAAGGCAAAATTCAACATTCCTGCTCGGACAAACCAAACGAACCCATAATAAAAGACCTCAACCCAAATCATAAATTAAGCCATAAAGGAAGGAACAGAAACAGATGAGAGGCAAGATAGAAGGGTGTGTGCATGTACCATAAACTCAGCAATGTCCTGCTCTTTGATCTCTATCTGACCAGCTGCCTAACAAGGAACTGGCTCAACAAGGTCAGCTTCGGGCAAGGGAGTCAGTTCGCTCAGGTCACACAAAAGTCAGCTAAAGGTGTACGTGTCCCAAGGACTCGTTCGGCCGTAGTCATCGGCCTATGTGAGGGCAACCACAAAATGGCTGCCGTACACAAAATGGAACCCGAAGGTTCGAACTAAATCCATGAATACACAGTGTTTCCATCAATCGATTATGACGAAAACACTCGTGCATGCCGCACTCATTATTTGCGGTCCGCTGATAGATACCAAAATCGTCACGATACGACGACCTTTATTGAACAGGTTCAGAATCACGGAACCTCAACAAGAGGTCGAAGGAAATCAGGTCCCCTTAATGGAACAAATTCCTTAGTGTCCCCACCCCGCTGAGTCCCAAATTACCAGTCTCTGCCATCCCGTGCTCATTGGAAATGAGTGGATGGCACGTTGTGGGATCTCTGGATTATACAACGGCACTCTGGGTGCAATATACCGCATCCTACGGTGGCACATGAGCCGCTCAAAGGAGGGGGTTCGCAGTTACAGGTAGTTCTGAGCCTGGCAGAAACAGTTCCCACACCAGTCTTAATGCCCTCTGCAACGACCCCAGGCATACCACTGTCAGATGGCGTCAAGCCAGCCAACAGTTTGGCCACTGGAGCTGTGCCACCCGGTAGTAGTGTTCAAACACTGGAGCACCCAGTCCTCCAGTCTCTGTTGGCAGTTTTAGTTTGGCCAGGGCTACTCTAGGTCTCCCTTTATTCCACACAAGACTTCCTAACATTCAACTCAGTGTCTTAAATGTGGAGTCGCTGAGTGAGAGGCTACACAGCAAGGACAGAGGGAATTTGGGAGTGAGAACAATCCTGGTGTGTTCCCATGCCCACTGGCAGTAGTGACGAAATACGCCGGCCAATCGAATCCTCGCAGTCGTAGACGTGTAAAGCAGTTTTATAATTCAGAGCATCCAGCACTCAATACCCATGTTCTGTAAGGTGCAAACATATAGGCCCAGTCCACGGTGTCGAAGGCCTTCTCGTTTCTAAAACCATGCATTCCACATGTGGCCACCGCAGCTGGGCCTCCATTAGCAACCTGTGAAGTTCTTAGATATTGAGAGTCATGGATCTGTCCATCATAAATACATTTCGGTCGGGGGTGGATCAATGCGGCACATGGCCCATCAACCGGGTCACAAGAATTATACTTTATATCTAACAATCATTGCCCATCATAGATAGAAGCCTGTAAGAGTAGACCTCTAGGGAGTTCCGTACCGGCTTCAGTAGTTAAACCAGAACCACCTCACAGGTAGATGGGGTAAACACCCCGTATCTGGGGCAACAGTACAAACCTCCAGGAGTTTATGGATCAATAGAGCTTTGTATGTTTTTTAAACTTCAACTGGTAGGCCATCTAGGACCAGAGTTCTACCAGTGGGTGAGTCCTGAAGTGCAAGTGGAGTCCCTGCTCTGTAATTAGGCACCACCCTCCCCTCCTGTGGGATCATTACAACATGACGGCATCCATAAAGTTATGAATACTAGATTGTTGCTGCACCGGGACTGCGTAGAATAGGGCCGATATTGTGCACAGAAAGCATCATTTTTGCCAGGGCCGGTTTTGGTTCCCAGTCCGGCCCTCCGTATTGCCCCATGAGTGCAGAAGGCATGCCAAGAAGTGATCCCAGTTTGTCCCCCTCTGAGTGCCCCTGCACCTGATACGCCCTGGAATCCATGCAACTCAAGGACTCAAGGAGATGAGCATGATTGTCCCTTGCTTGAGTCAGTTGTTTCCGAGCAAACCCCCACCAGTACAGGCCTATCAAATCCTCCTAAGGAGGATTTCACCTGATTAAGTTTTAGGCCGATCTCGCCCCTTTCCCCAGCAATCGCTTGTATGCAGTGACTCCACACCAAAGTCTTAAGAGCTTCCCACTCCACCTGTCATGCGGCACAGTCCCACTATATTCAGCTGTATAGTTAATTAGGGTTTCATGAGTCATTTCATGAAAGACAGAGAACTATAGGGCCGCAGGCTGTAGGTGACAGGTGGACAACAGTATTATAGCTTCCCTCACCCAGTGTGCAGAAGAAGCGGGCTATGATCAGAGAGGGACTTCCCCCAAGTACTCTGCTCCTGTGACTTTGATCTGAATGGTGGCAAGACAGAGGAATTGCTCAAGGCAAACATGTAAGTTGTGAGGCGAGAAGTAGTAGGAGTTTTCCCTGGGATCTGAGTACAGCGGCCTCCAGCTATCTATCAAAGACCAATGCGTGAGCCACTGTGACAAAGAGCATGTAGAGTGCACAGTGGCAGAATGGGGGAGCGGATTTGCAACCTATCTAACTCAGGGTTTGCCACGTAGTTAAACTTAACCCCACGAAAATAGGCCAAATGATCCCATCTGATCCATATGGACGACAGGAGGACAATGAAGTGTGCCTGCGAGGTATTCGGTAAGTATGCACTTCCCCGCTGAGCCCTCCAGTGGGCCCTCCATAAACACATAACCGCTTTCGGGGTCTTAACCGCCACCACTGAAAGAGCACTGATGGATCCATCCATATAAGCGCCCCCTCACATACTCTGAGTAAACTGTGTTGTAGAAGGGCCTCCTCGAGCATCTCTGAAGCTTAATTTCCTCCCACTGTGCCATATGGGTTTCCTGTAAAAAACCAATAAGAGTTCCCATCTTTTTATGTGCTGAAATACTGAATGATGGTTCTGCCTGTGAGCATGCGCTGGACATTCCAGGTTAAGAATGACAACCCAGACATTCTGTAGGCACTAACAGCGTGGTCGAGAGGGAGCATTAGAGGACTGCTAAGATGGACAGGCAGTTCCCACCCAGGCTGTAGAAAACCCAGTACATAAAGGTCAAGAACAACTTCAAAAGAGAAAAGCCAACTCCCTTCCCCAGGGCGGAAGACCGACATCTGGCTGCCCAAACAGTGGACCATAAGTCCTTTGTTTATAGGTGGCCCGGACACCATGCAAGCTGGCTGGAGCACCTCACACGAACAGCAATAGGGGAAGGCTTAGCAGTGCATTTATACAGTAGAAGCAGGCTACCAGGGCCGAACAGGAGAGACCCAAGCCAGCGACCCTGGAAGGAGAATAGTAACATCTAAGCATGCACAGGATCAGCTGGTCATGAACTGCAATAGCACCATTGTACAGCTAGAATTCACGGCAGATAGGCTCACCGGAGACACCAAATGGGGAGGGAAAGAAACGGCAATCACTCTCAGTCTCCATCAGACAACGTCATCAATCATTTGCTATGTACCTCTTAGAAAGAAGCTTGAGGTGAGACTGGACTGTGATGAGTCAGATTCCTTCCCCAACAGGGCCTCCCCCAATTCGTCCATTACTAGGGACTGACCTTTTGAAAAAACTCTGGCCGTGGCCACCAGTGCCTGCAGCTGCTTCTTCTGTGCCTGTGTCACGGTCGGGGCACTGGCAGTCAGCCTGGGACGTCTTTTCAGCTTGGGTGTCTTATGTGTGTCCCAGGAAGGCAGCAAGGACCGATCAGCAGCTGCGGGCTCTGACTCGAATGGCTCATACAGTCTCTGCTCCACCCAGTTCTAGGCATAAAATAATATATAGATGTTTTATGGTGGACTATCAATTTAAGTTTGGCGGGGAAGAACTAGGAATATGTGATACCCACATTGCACAGTTTTTGTTTCACTTCTGTTAGAAACTGGACCCCTGGCTGGCCAAGGCGTGCACCAAAGTCAGTCAGGGATCACCATTCCCAAGTCAGGGCAAGGGAGTTACACACCAAGATAACCCCTGCTCACCCTCTAGGTAACGTGACGCGAGCAGCAAGGCTAATCTCGGAGGCGATGTGTAAAGCGTTTGCGCACGCACCCAGCAACAACACCCAAGGCCCACCACAAAGGAAACTCCACACAAGGTTATATAAAAAATAGCCTTTGTATTATAGCAGAAACACAGTAGATAAAACACACACTTTACAATGTACCAACAGGCACGGGCAGAATTTACAGGGGATTATGTACAGGACAGGGCCACATGGACCACCGTCAGGGGTAGGCACTTTTAGAATTAGTACTTGTTGTAATTAGCATTTTGTAGGAGTAATAATACTTGTAGGTATAACACTTAGCACATAGACATATAATGACTGTAGCACCAAAATAGTAAATGTAGCACACAACCAGTAATCACTGGTAAAGGGTAAATACCTCCTACGCAACCCTTACCACCTTGGGAAAATCACGCAGGGAACTAGGACCTTATTATCAGGACCTATAGGAAACATAAAACAATCACCTAAGCAGGCCACATTTAGCAAAGGTAAAGAAATATAAAACAATCACCTAAGCAGGTCAGATTTAGCAAAGGTAATAACAATTGCGCAGGCATCACATTAGCCAGTAAATCATAAATTGCGCAGGGTGCACATGGCACAACACTAAAACTGTCCCCCAAGTCAACTGGCCTCGCAAGGGCTGAAAATGTCAGGGCAGGCTGCGCAGGCAGCAAAGAACAAACCTAAACGTGGCAACTGCCCACAAAGTGCTGGGCAGCTGTAAATACTGATGGGCCAACGTTGGAGCCTTGTGGGCTCAAGAACAATGGTGGGGCGAAACACAGCGTAAGAGCCTCAGGGCTCTGACCAACTGACAGTGCCTCAAGAGCCTCTCTCAGGGCTCTACAACAATGATGGGCTGGGAGCCTCATGGGCTCTGAGAACAAATGGGGCACCGTGAGCCTTTCTGGGCTCGAGAAACACTGTGGCACCGTGAGCCTCTTGGGCTCTAAATAAAGAAATGCAGCCTCACTGGGCGGTGGAGCCTCTTAGGGCTC
Organism: Lissotriton vulgaris; assembly: GCF_964263255.1. Taxonomy (NCBI): domain Eukaryota; kingdom Metazoa; phylum Chordata; class Amphibia; order Caudata; family Salamandridae; genus Lissotriton; species Lissotriton vulgaris. Next base: position 263,249 of record NW_028252661.1, on the reverse strand, counting down.
AAAGAACAACTGGGGCCCAAGAACCTCTCACGGCTCGAAGAACAAATGCGCCTGAGCCTCTCAGGGCTCGGACTACACAAGATGCGGCGTCGTTGGAGTTCTTCGTGGACTCGGAATACACTTGTGCACGTTGGAGCTGCCCGCTGCCTTTCGGGGGCCGCTCTGTCACCCCCCGAATGCCTGGAGCCTCTCGGGGCGCTGAATCAATAATGGGGGCCACCCAGGAGAACCAACAAGGCCCACCCACACTCACCGGCTGCTCAGGGACGCTATACGGGAGCTCCCTCTCCTCGGGGCTCCGGCGGTGTCCTGGTGCTCGGGCGGCTCTCCTTCTGGCTGCGGCAGAGGTCCGGGGCTCTCCTCTCACTCGGGAGCCTCGGCAGGATATGGCAGGCTGCTTCCTGCTTCTTCGGCCTCCCTACAGCCAATCCGAGCGCAGCGCTGGCGCCAATCCCAGACCGGCGCTGCTCGTGACGCTGCGGGCAGGCTTCTCAGAGGCTGGGGAGACTCGGGCTTGCGGCGGTGAACACGGGGCAATGCCGGGTGGGCACCGGCTTTTAAAATAATTAAATAAAATGGGGCAAATCAGCGGCAAGGTCCGTGGCAGCACAAAATGCAGGGTGGGCACCTGCCTGGATCATAAAGCGCTCCCCAAGCGCTAGGAGCAATTAAAGCGCTCTCAGCGCTAGGCAAGTAGAATAAAGCGCTCTTAAGCGCAAGGGGCCAAAGTAAAGTCATGAAGTCCTTCAGGTAGGCAGGGGGGCAAGGCTGGGCCCAGAGCCAGCTCACTGGGTCTCCAGGCAGAGAGACAATCCAAGTGGCGGTCCTCCTGGCCCCAGCAACAGCAGCAGCCCCCTCAGGCAGGATCCTGGAACAGAACAGAACCAAATGTAAGGGGACACAGCCCCTTCTTATACTGTAAATCCTTTGTCTTTGTCACAGGGTGAGGGGAGAAACCAGTCGCAGCTGGTTTTGGAGCACCCTTGATGTGCTCCGCCCCTCACTCTATTCACTGGAAGGGCTAGGGTCATCAGTCGCACCACAGGGGGTGCAGCCAGCATTGTGTGGGGAAAGCCTAGCCCTATTCAGGAACCAGGTGCACTCCTCCCCAGCCATCAGCATGCAAATCTCACACTCACCACCGGGCAGACCCATCCAGACTTCCTGGAGCCAGGCTCACCAGCCAGCTCCAGCCAATCACACGCCAGGCACATTTTACACTAATATGCCAACTCCTACAAGTGGCATTTCCACACAAGACAAAATCATGCCACATACATCATTGCGAAGCATTCAATCACATGAGTCCGAACATACCAAACTCGAGCCTGCACTCCCCACGCATCAGGAACTACCAGGGACACAGACATTCCCCATGCATTCCTATGGGAGGGCAGGCGAGCCTTACCACACACACATGCACTTTACTCTGAGACACAGGGAAAAAGTGCGCAGAGACCAAAAATCATCAACACAGATCATATATTAAAAGCAAAAAGATTAGGGGTGAACCTGCCATAAGGGCCAAGTCCAAGAACTTCCAACATGGAAGCTTGTATATTTCAGAAACAATTCTTGCATTTTCAAAGGCAAGTGTGCTGGATTGTCTAGGAAGTCGAATTATCATGTCTTTGTCTATGAAGTTTAGGAGCCTTGCCACCACTGGATGCAGGTGTGACCCAGGCAAGGTGCGTCACGCAGGCACCCGATGGTCTCTTTCTACTCCAAAGTAGGGGGAAAACCCCAATGGAGCCACATCAGTGGAAAACCATGACTCAAAGAAATTAGTGGGGTCCAGACCCCCCCCCCCCTCTGGGGAGCCAACAATTTCTCCTAGATCTCCCCCTCCACGTCCTCAACTCTACCCTCCAAGAAATGGTTCATATGAGTAAGCTCCTCAACTTTGCGAGTAATGTCCTCAGTTGCAGGTTGGAGGGTTTGAATGGATGAATCATTTAGGGAGACTTTGCCCAAAACTTTGTGCTGGTCCTCCTTCAAGAGGCCCATTTCATCCGTCTCTGCATATACTCTGCCTCTGAGATTACGCCTCCTATCAGAGATGGCAGCAAGGTTCCTGTTCAGCTTCACTTCCATTGGGTCAGGCATTTCAGGGGCTCATGGGATGGCTGCCTCCCATGCAGTTGGGGGCTCACCGTGGGCGGTCCACCAGAGATATTGCCCACAGGGGGCTCCTCTTGCCCCATGACACACCATTCACCAAGCACACTGTTACCATGGGTCACGATGGATGCTGTAGCCTAATCAGCCCAGGAGGTCAAGGATGCAGTCGGTTGACAGTGGGGACCAGCCATTCCCACCACCCAGCAGCCTAGGGAGGCACATGCAGTTCCAACATCCAAGTGGCTGCTCAGCATTATACGGTGGAGTTCACTCCGGAACTGCTCCGAAGTTAACCACCTAACAGACAAAGGCGGGGGTCAGCAATCTCTGGTGTTTTGGGCCCCTCGCTCTGACACCCAGGAAAGTCCACCTCACTCAGAGGGAGGGGGAAGAGGTGCCCCCAGCCAGTCCATATCTCAGTAAGCGAGAGGGATGATGGGTAAAATGCAGTGCTGCACAAGAGAGCCCACAGTGCCCCCAGGGTCTTAGGAGCAAACAGCGGCCCCACATTGTAAGTGTCCAGGCTCTTGTACATGTCACCTTTCTCTCCATTCCATCTTCGCACCCTCTTCTGATGTCCAACCAATCATAATGAACTGATGTACAATAATGCATACATATGCAAGTGAGGCATCTCTGAGTGCACTTAACTCATGCTTCAGATATGTTGACTGTGCGTTGTGTTTTATAATACTCCTGGGATGTGGTGTGCAGGATCACAGTAGCCTTTTGAATGTTGCATAACATCACCATATGATGGGGCTTATACACAGACATTTCCTCTTCACAGTGGCATCATCGTGGTCTCTGGGGTTGACCAAAGCACACTGATCAAGGTTAGCAGGTATGTGATGAATAGTGGCCTCATAGTTAACCAGAGTTGCCAGATGGTTTGTTGTATCACATCTGTGGGACAGCGGTGAGTCAATGATAAAAGGTGGACGTTGCTACCATTCACATATACAATGCCCTTGTAAAGGTGCTACCACCTGCACATACATCAGCTATTAGGTCATTATGGAATGAATAAATTAATGCATGAATTTTTGACTATATAGCACAGCTGCTGCCCAGTCTGGTTTCCAGGTGCTCAGAGTCTCAGCCATTCATTAAGTAGATTAGGAATCACTAAAATGCAGAGGGGCAGATTTACAAGAAACTGACGCATCTGTATAGATGCGTCAGTTTCCCAGCACCTGAGTGAAAAACCCTTACGCCACCATAGATGCGCCGTATTTACAATACGGCGCACTATGGTGCACGGATTGACAGATGCGTCAGAAATTCTGACGCATCTGTTGGTGGAAAAGTCACTGGAGTTGCATGTGGCAAGCACAACGCAACTTCAGCAATGCATGCTGTGGCCTATTTCCAATACAGTGCATCACTCCTTATGCCTGCTTCAAGCAGGTATAAGGTTTTGACGCAGTGGCGTCTTAAAAGTCACACAGTGAAATCTTGAAGATTTCACTGCGTCACTTTTACGAGGCTTCCCTGCATGGGAACGCCTACCCTGCATATATTATACTTGACACAGGTATAATGTCAGGCAGGGCTTTACAATGTGACGCATCCCCCTAGATGCGTCACGCAGTAAATTTGCTGCATTTTATACGCCGACGTTGCGTCACAGAAGTGACGCAACAGCAGCTTAAAAGTGACCCAAGTGGCTTGTAAATCTGCCCCAGAGTTTCTAGCTCTTTCATGAATGCTAGTTGATTTTGTAAAGATTTAAGATCTAGAGGAAGGATGGCCTATGTTTTTGCAGCTTATTATAGGAAATATGTGCCTCCTAATCTATTATTCTTAATGCTAGCAATTTTCAGAAGGTTTAAAGAGATCGCAGAATTCTCAAAGGAGAATATTTAAATAATGTGCTTCTGATGTAAAGGGGGCCAGTGCTATTTACAGCCTTGTGAGTGAAAAACAGTGCTTTGATGGGTATCCATTAATGAACTGGGAGCTAGTGGAGCTGGTACAGTTGTTTCTAATGAAATAAAACTTAAGAAAATCACGAATAAGCTACGCTGCCGCATTTTGGTCAATTGCAGTCAGTGGATTAGAACAGTGGGAGTGCCGAAATAAAGTACATCGACATAAGCAATGTGAGAAGTGATGAACACATGGCTTGTAATACTGTTTTTTTGGAAAACAAATGTATATTAGGATGAATGTTCAATAACAGAGGTAGGTTGAGGAATCATTTGCCGGACACCTAGTTGACATGTTTGTCATAGGTCCATTTTTTGTCAAACACTATTCCTAAATTCTGTACTAAGTACCTTTGGGGTAGGAGTATTCCCTAGCTGTTCAGGCCACCAACATGGGTACAAGAGCTATTTTTCCAAGTAGAATTATCTCTATTTGATCATAATTAGGTTTGAGATCATTGTAAGTCATCCATTTGCCAAATGAAATCATGAATCCAAAGAAAGACAATTTAGCAGAGTAGTGGTTTTCAGAAATCATGATGGTAATTCGAATATTGTCAGCATAGGAAACAATATTGAATCCAAAGGATCTGGCTAGAGCTTTCATTGGCAGGATGTTAATATTTAGGGGCTGATTATGATGCGGGTTGGAAAGCTTGCCGATCGAATCGGTTTGGAAAAGGTTTCCGACCCTCTCAAATCGTGAGAGTCCGACCGACGGAGTACGATGCATCTGCATGCTTCCCGATATGATTTGGTTGGACTCCCATTGATTTCAATGGGAGCATATGTTCCCAACCGCATCATAATTGGGCCCTCAGTCGGTAAGACATGTTCCCAATCTGATTTGGAAGGAGCAAATGCTGATAGGAGGCCTTCCTAAACGCATCAGAATCAGGCCCTAGGTGGGAATGCTTTCCTAACCGCATCAGAATCAGGCCCTAAGTCGGAAGAAAATTCCTGTGGATGGCTTCAATTTTCTGTCTAAAGAAAGTGGCCAGGTTGTTCCATAGTGCTTTGGAGGGTATGATAACACTTTAGTTTTGCCTACTCTGAGATTGCTGAAATGGACTACAATAGAAAAAAGATCTTTAGTGGAATTGCTTGCATTGGCTAGTAAGAATGTGCAATAGGAGAGTCTAGCTTTTTTAATGATCTTTTTATATTCTGCAAGGGTATCTTTGTGGCATTATTTTTCCGATTCTCCATAATATTTCCACTAGGCTCTCTGCTTATTAGTACAACGTTTTTTTAATTCTCTGACATTTTTTGGCTGGGCCCTCTCTGCAGGGTTATACACAAAAAGTTGTGCCTTCACCCTACTGTTTTCTGAACCCATTTTTGTTGGTGTTTAGGACTCTGTGCACTTACCACTGTAACTAGTGCTAACATGCTTTTGCTATCTCCTCTAAACATGTTAATGCTGGCTTCCACCCAATTGACATATTTTATTTGCTTGTAAGTCCCTAATAATGTGGTACTATTTGTGGCACAACCAGATATCACTCTTTTTGGTGCTATTTTTGGTGCTATTTTTCACTACAAAATTACAAATTCAATATCTCCAGTTCTACTAATGGGGTGCTGTTTTAGTTTTGTTTTATTTAATAAAGTCCACTCTGTTATTCTAAACCTGTTTTGGGAATGTTTGTGTGTGGTGTTTTCACTGTGTTACTATTTGAGTGTTGCACAAATACTTTACACATTGCCTCTGTAGAGAATCAGGGAAATATCAAAATCATATTTGGTATTTTGGTTACATTTGACTTCACTGATAGGTAAAATGGCTGGTTTCATAAGAATCTTTCCTAGTATGTACCATCACATTTACCCACAGGCATATAATTGGTAAAGTCCTTTGATACATCAGCCCCCTTCTCTAGTGAGTCTGTATTGATTGCAAGTGAATTGTCAAACACCTCAAGCTTTAAACATTCAATGCAAGATGTAGTGACAGGTATATGTGAAAAGAATGTTGTCACCAAGCACCTGAGATAGTGGTGAAAACATGACACCAGACGTTTGGTAAAAACGGAAAGCAGTGTCTCTTGGAAAGTCACTGAAAAAAGTTCCTACCACGTTCAATCAAGATTGGAGTGATATAGTTTGTATTTGCAGTAATGCAGCTACTTATGTGAAAAAGTTGTATGATGGTCTGTCAAAATCAGTACCTGAGCTAAAGTGCAGCCCTGTAAGAGATCCTTGTCACTTGCTAGATGGTATGCTGAAAGCATCTTTACAATCTTCAGAGTTAATGTAGAATGCTATTGACTTTGTAGTGGATTCTGGTGCAGTAAAGATTTATTTGGATCTCATATACTCCGTGCACATGCACTATCAGTGCAGAAAGCAAGCAATAATTAAAATTAAATTAAAATTCTATAAACACAGGAAAAACACTGTTTCATTTTTTTTAATGGCGCGAAAATGTGTAACCACTGACCACTGTTTTTTAAGGTTTGGTAAAAACTGAAAAAACCCCACCAGAATTTACCAAAAATAGAAACTGAAAACAGGAAAGCCTAATTATAGGCTTGTTGTCCCCTGTGCCCTTCCATTTTTTCAAGTACAGTTATGCTACACTGATGGACGTACCATAGATGAGGTTCCCAGCCAACCGTGAAAATACAGGAAATTACATAGTGAAAGTAAAGAACCAGCCAATGCTGCTTCATCTTTCCACCTGAACACCATCCACCTACTTTATGCTGCTTAATTTGCTCCATAGCCACAAAAAATAGTTGAGGAGTGTAATGAGAGAGCTTTAAGCTTTACACAAGGGAAAGTAAACATAATCGGGGAGTGTGTTCTTGAACACTACTTTCAATACTGCACTGGGCCCTGACACATAGCTGAAAAACACAACACACTTACTGATCTGGACTGGTAATGGCAGAAATTACACTGCGGTGGGACTTTGCACCAGAAAAGCCAGACAGTGTCCCAACTACTTGGAGGACCTTCAACACTAGGCACATTAGCAGCAGTCCAATGGTGAGTACTCACTCTCTCACTTTAATGTCTATGCACACAACAAGTGTTTTCCTATTATGTCCTATCTTTAACATGTGAAATTGCCCATGCACAACCATGAATGAAACATGGGGTGAAATCTGCAGTGATGTAATATATATGATGCTCTACAAATTGAGCACTTGGCTTTCACACTTGCATAGGTTGCTAGTTTACATTTATTTGCAAACAAGTTAAAGGATGAATAAGGACAGAATCATGTACGATCAGTGTATTTTGATTGCAGACAAAAGTATAATATGAATGCATGAAGCAACGCAATTTAATGTAGTGTACGTTTGCATGCACAAGCTTAAAATGTTGACACAGATACATGTTTCTTAGACACCATGTGATAAACAGACATGATATTGCATGATCTAATCATATATAACTAAACTAGTCTCAAAGGGCAAGTCTTGAACACATTCAGGCATATAACACAATGGATATTTTTTGGTTTCAAAATGTAGATATACATCCATGTGTGCAAACATTCAGGTTCGTTTAGCAAACATGGCTTGACTAAGTTGAGCTATTTCCTCCAAAAGCTTTATTTTCACAACATATGATTATTGCTAATCATGTCACATATGCAGTACATGGTGAGGAGGAAAGCCCAAAAATAGCTTATCCTGTTGGCTTGGTGACTCACCAGCAAATGTTGCATATCAAACCATCTCCTTTACAAAGGACAGGGTTGTACTCATTGTGATCTTGGAAGATTCTTACAGAGCATAATGTAGGCAAATTAATAAAATGTTGATCTACCATTGGCATGAAGTAATGAAGCTATTGACCCATGATCCTTTCCCAACCCCCCTCTTACTTTGCACTAGGAAGCCTAAAAGAAGAAAAGGAGCTACAGGACCCTGTTTAAAGGTGAAGGAGGAACTCACCTGCAAGGTGTGCACTATCACACGCCACCAAGACGAGGATGGGAATGATGATATCACCAGTAAGGGGTAGAGTGTGTCCACCCTGGGGGAGGCACACTCTTTTACAAACAAAATCTCGGTGTAGGCCTCAGGACCACAAACGTTTGGTAGGTTATACACCACCATCCCAGAGTGTGACAGTGGAATCCTGCCCATCCCTGTTTCTCTCCTTGTTTGTTTCCTGGGGGGCCCATTATGCCAATAGGTCAACTGGTCCTTGTCAAGAGTTTTGAAATAAATGATAGAGCTGGGATTTAAGGACATGCATGGTGTATTTATGGATTGGTGTCGTTACAACGCAGGCTATTACAACGCCTGCTGTTACAATGCGGTTTTTACATCGCATACCACTACAACGCATAGTGCTTTTAAGCGCTGGATAGTGATTTATTTAATTTACTATTCCAACTCCAGTCCCCGTGGATAGTAGGGAAGGTGTTGGATAGTAAATTAAATATATTCCCTATCCTAGAGCGCCCCCCAGCGCAATGCGTTGTAATGGTTTGCGTTGTAATGGTTGCGTTGTAATGGTAGTGCGTTGTAATAAATGCGTTGTAAGTGATGTTTCCCGTATTTATTGACCACTGCCAGAAGACTCAAAACACTCGTATTGTTCTTTTGCACTACCGCCTTTTTCACCCATCAACATACACTGTCATGGTTTGTCTACCATTTCTTCATTATGCCCAGTGTGTCCCATTTCTTAGGAGGTGTGGGACTCTTTCCTGTTAACCATCATGTCTGTACATGGTTGAGTTTGACATTTGACATGGAGGATGAACAGTAGCTTGAACCCTTAGCTCAGGATAGCCAGGACAAGGCCATGCCTATGTTGGACTTTTGGAGGTATTGTGGTACTTTTAATGTGGATCTTTCTCTCTTGTTTACACACATTCCCACTTTGGACAATGTTAATAAATCTTTCCCTGTCTCCCAACTCCTATATTTGCCTGCCCCCCTTCCAAATGTGGATTTTCTTTTTGGATTCAAGAACTATTTTAGTTAGATATTTCCCTCTTCAAGGAGGGGTTTCAGCCAACTCATACCGCCTGTCCCCAGATCGCAGGCTCCTTGTCTTATGAAAATGTTGTAAAATACTTATTTCTCCAGACGCTAAGACAGCTAGGTGAAGGATGAGTATATTTCTCAAAAGAGCAAAGTCATTGTTTTAACATATAACATAAAACATTTACATTGAAGGGACGAGCTGTCAAATATGTGGCGTGATGATGTGAAGCTGGGGGAGCACGAATGGCGATTGCATTCTTCATGGGAGTGGTGGTTGCTGTCCATATGTATGGGAGGGTCTTCTACATACCTAGATTAAAACAAACACTGTGATTGGATGCATCAGTGGGATCAGGACCAGGATCAGGTAGTCCAATTGGGGCAAGTGGGTTGCTAAAGTCAGTATGGTTCAGCAGGATTCGGTTGACAAGTAGTTTGCTGAGGCGCAAGACAAGTCCCCACTGCTCGAGATTGGCTGTTTTGAGCAAGAGCTATATGAACTGTATGATCTAGTCATGGTGCTCCTTCCTCCTCTCCCAAAGATTTTCCTATCAACCTCTGGCTGTCTTGCTAATGTGCCTTACATTTTCTGAAGTGGGTGGAAGTTATATGCATGATCACCCTTATTTCACAGATCTGCTCTAACAGAGCCCTGTTGTTCAAAACCTCATCTTCTCAGAGGACATTCATTGCCCATGCCACCCCACTCATAAGTGTGGCTGTCTAACACTGACATCCTGTTGTTCTCTATGCTGAGGGTTGACACCAGGGATGCTTTGGTGTGAAAATTGCACAATAGGAGAAAACCTAGTTCTATGAAATAATGGAGAGCAGAGACAAGTGGCACCGGTTTGATAGAGATGAATAGTGGCATAAACTATAGTATCTGCAGGGTGGCCTGGTGGTTTGCCTGGGCTTGCATCCCTCCTGGTCTTAGTTCTTGTGCCTGGGGAATTGTAACCTAGGATATTGCCTGATGAGGTAGACTATTAGCTGGCAGTGAGTTGCTCTGAGGGATGTCAACCTGCATGGGACCAACAGTCTCCTCAGCCACTGCAGTGTTAGATGCTGCTGGGGTGGGGAATTTATCTTGGCATTGCAAGCTGCCTGCTGCTAATGGATGGAATGGTATCATTGACATACTCATCAACCCAAGGTGTTGGGGTGGAAAGACAAGGCCGTTAGACATTTGGGAGTGTGCATTGATATACTGACCCATACAGAACAAGACAGAATGTTTAATAATAGTAGACCTGACACATTGACATAGACTGACAGGACCTGACATTGGCCTATCTGTATGGATAGTGAATGGTATAGACATACGGACAACAGAGAGAATAGTGTTTTACCAGACAGTGCCACAGATGCTGTGACATCCGCGGATTATGCACATCACCTGTGCGTAGTTGAAAAACTATTTGTTCATGAGCAATGAGAATCATCAAAGTCATGACAGTGCTTCTAAGAACAACAGTGACATGTGTAACAATTTGTGTCACACAGGAACAATTTTGAATTGGACAATGACATGGGGGGTCAATGTAACAGAAAGGGTTTTACATTTGAATTCATTGATTAGGACCACAGACTGACCAAATGGATGCTACAATGTGGATGTCCCCTGGTGGGTGCAGATGGGTACATCAGAGTACAGTGTTTGAACACTGAACACACAGATGTCAGATCTGTTATTTCACTCCTGACATATAGGTGAAAGATACCAAAAATGGTCTTCTTTAACTGTCAAGGACTCACAGGGTCAGTGTTCACAGATATGCATAGAGAAAGGCATGCACATACACGTTGACATGGTTATTGGCTTATCAGGTTCTGTCATTCATCTGACTTCAGGGGTTAATTGTCATGGAGGCACATGCTTGGAAACAGCAGTGGGGGTGGCTGGAAGGTGGCAGAAAGCTGAGCGAGACTTGGGCTTCACAGCTGGCATTTAAATAATATGAATATATGCATGCGCATACCTCACAAACGCATACTTTCGGTATAGACTGACAGCCTATGCAGAATTTCAAATTTCACACGCTTTCATTGAAAAATGCCTGCTTTGCAAGTCCTTAGTTCTAACAATTCCACAATATTACTGGAACTACAGTCAATATTTTCTGCAAGTTTTCTGCAGGCATATATATGGGTACTCCGAGTTAGACTATTTTTGAGAATTGTGCAGGGATAAACTGCACCCATTCCAGCCAGTGTATGTGGTTTATACATTGCTAAAACTAGTTTTAAAAGTGATTACCGAGAAAAGACATTGGGCCCGATTCACAGAACTAACTTAAGACAAAATCCTAAACTTACTACTTTTGTTATTCACAGAAGTTAGGATTTTGTCTTAAGTTTGTCTTAAGACAGACTTAAGACAGACTTAAGTTAGGATTTTGTCTTAAGTCTGTCTTAAGTCTGTCTTAAGACAAACTTAAGACAAAATCCTAACTTCTGTGAATACCAAAAGTAGTAAGTTTAGGATTTTGTCTTAAGTTAGTTCTGTGAATCGGGCCCAGATGCATTAAGCCAATTTTTAGATCAGACGACAGTTTAGTTGGTTCTTGTACATCATTCTGTGGTTCTTTACAAATGAAATAGTATTCAACTTGAATCCTTTTCTATCCAGGACAAAGCATGATGATTCACCCATAAATGGAAAATACTAATGATCAATCACATCTGATAATCCTGTAACGTTTGGCTATACTCCTGGAATTCAGGAGCAATTACGGGTAACTATGTTTCAGCAGAATCTTTGGCAATCAGGTCCGTTCACTTGTAACGTCCAAATGTTCTTCTTTTACCTCCTTTGTGGAATTACACCAACATCATCTGGGTTACAGGAATCGTCTTCACAACCCTGCTTTTTTCTTCTAAGAAGAAACAAATGCGCCTGATGCCATTATTGACTTTTTTAGGAAAGAGAGTAAAAATAAACCTGTACCCCCTTACAGAAAAACTCCAATGACATTCCTGTGCTGACGTCAGGGGCGTAGCTCCCAGTGGTGCGGCCAGTGTAATGCACCGGGGCTCAGAGGTGGGAGTGGGCCGAACTACAACAATCCCTTGAGCACTGAGAGGGCACCTTAAAAACTGTACTGGAGTTCCGAAGCTGAACGAGCATTAAAGATGACTACATTTGTTTTTTATCTTGTGACATGTGCTGTCTGTTCAAAGACAGAGGGAAAATATCAGTATACATTTCTCACAAATTGCGGAACATTCTTTTAACACTGGGTGGTGTTTTCTTTTGCTTACTGCAACATAAGTGGATTTTGTAAAGTGAGCTATATGAAAATCATGCTGGTGGAAATGAAAGGCTGTAAGATGTATTTTCTTCTTACACACAAGAAAATATAAATATCTAGAAATACATTGTACAAATATTTAAAAATAAAAAGGAAAACACAAATCAAGTGTTTTGTATTCTAGATCCAAAGTGTGAAGCAAAATTATTTTAATAGGGTAAAAACAAAGAAAGACACTTTATTTGCTGATGCTAAATAACAAATATTCACTGACACGTTTTCCTTCGCGCTGTTTACTTTTATTAGTGAAATTATGTCTTTGCCGATGTATTGGCCATTTCAATTGAACATGTGCTGTCTGTGAATGACAGTAGCTATCACGCCATGCATTAATATTATATTTCTGATGGAGTGCTCCTTAGTACAACACCAGCTATATATTAAGCTTTTACAACTCTCCTGATGAATGGTTCATTTGCAACATTTATTCTTTGTGTAATGCTTGGATTTTTCAAAATCTCTGTGAATTCAGTTATGTAACATTAAAGGCATCATCACTAGTCTGAAAATTGTTCCAACATCACTGCCTGTTTCAGGACTTTTTAAAGCACCAGGAGCATGCTGTTAGCTCTGTCCAATTCCTTTAGCTGCAGGAGTTAGACTCCAAGCAGCAGAATCTACCGAAGCACTTGTGGAGGCACTGCAAGGGACTCCGTGCGTGCACACTGAATGACTGAGCAGTGTGCATGCTCACTTTCCTAAATGCAGAGCGTGGCATTTAGCCCTGGCTGCTTGACACCAGAAGAGGTCAAAGACGGAGTTATGCTCATGCTGCTGGGTGGCTTCTGAAGACAAGACAGTCATAGTAATCACTGCATTCAGCCTGACGAGTGCAGGGCTCACAATGGCACTTAGTAAAAGAATATAGTCTGAATTAGGACAGAGTGCCAGAACTAGAAAAAAGAATGGTTTGGTGGAGCATTATTTGTTTCTTTTTATGCTAAAACTTTTGGAGCCGCTAATGCGCAATTCTTACTTGATTTGATTATGAGATTTATATAGCGCTCGAATGCCCAAGGGCATCTAGGCGCTGCATCGGAGGAGTCTGCCAGCATTAGGAAAAAAGAGGTAAGAATTAGTTTGAAAAAAGCCATGTTTTCAGTGATTTTCTAAAGGAGAGTAGAGTTGGGCAATTTTTAATGACTAAAGGAAGCATGTTCCACACTTTTACAGTATTTAAGATAAAGCTGCGTCCTCCCAAGTGAACTTTCTTAAATTTGGGTGTCTGGAGGAGTTTACTCTGAGCTGAGCGTAGCATTCTGCATGGATGATACCATGAAAAGTGCTGTTTCAGGAACGCAGGTCCTGTTCCATGCACAGCTTTGTACGCTAGGATTAGAGATTTAAATTCTGTCCTCTTTTTTTTACCGGGGGCCAGTGGAGTCTTTTTAAGCCTTGGGAAATGGACTGGAACTTGGGAATGTTCAGCAACATTCCAGCGGCAGCATTTTGCACCCGCTGTGCTGTTTTCAAATGCTCAAATAAAGGGCATTTCCGTTATCCATTCTGGCCATGGCTAAGCTCATCCCCAGTGTTTTTAATGTGTCTGGGGGGGATAAATACTATCAATTTCCCAATTGACTTTGGTGTTAGATAAACCTGAGAGGCGACCTTTTTATTCTGAAGTTGAAAGGTAAGTCTGTCGTCAAAGATGATGCCCAGATTCTTGACCTTATGCACTGGGGTTGGAAGAGTTCCCATATCCAGAGGCCACCAGTTCTGTGACCAAAAGGAGGTGTCGGATCCTAACAGGGGAACCTCTGTTTTGCTTCCATTTAGCTTTAGGCAGTTTGCACTCATCCATTGGTCTACGTGGGGCATACATCAATTAAAGCGAGCAGCGCTTTCCTCCAGATTACTTGAGATGGACACCATTATCTAGGTGTCATCCCCGTAGGAAACCAGCGAAAAGCCAAACTGCCTGATGATATAAGCTAAAGGAGTCACTTATAGATTGAACAAGGTAGGACTGAGTGAGGAGCCCTGTGGCACACCACATGGAAGTGTGAACTGGTCTGAACTTATTAAAACCAGAAGTTCAATTCATGGCAATTCAATTCAATTTTCATGCCATTCGTAAAGCGCACATCTACCTCTGAGGAGGTGTTCCGGTGCTACCAGACAACACATTATAGATAAAGAAGCAGTGACAGTTGCCTAGCCATAAGAGAGTTATCAAACATGAAAGTTTTGACAAAGCATCTGCAAACTGATTCGGAAGGGCTACAGCAGCAGAGTTCCACAATTTGGAAACCAGGTAAGTAAAGGAACGACAGCCCCATCTGGCTTTAAAAATAGGAGGAACATACAAAAGCTTCAGGTTATTGGACCTCAAGGCTCTGGACTAAGTCTCTTCCTCAGATATAGAGGGCCCTTATGGGTATAGGCTCTAAAAACTAAAGTGAGAGCCTTAAATGTAATTATCTTAATCAAGGTAAGCCAGTGAAGATGCCGCTAATGAGGAGAAATAGATGAAGGAGAGGGAATCTTTAGAATCTTCAGAATTAGTAGAGCGGCAGAATTCTGAAAGTATTGAAGCCGCTAAATAAGGAAAGTTGGAGGTCTAAATATAGACTATTAGCATAGTCCAATTTAGCTGTTACTAAAGCAAGGACAACTCTTTTTCTGGAGTCCACCGGAATGAGGTGGAACATTCTTTTAACAGATCTGAGGGGGGCAAAACAGGAGGCAGATAGAGATCCGATCTGAGGTTCAAAAGTAAGATGGGAATCAAATTTTACCCCCAAGTTTCTGGCCGTTGATGTGGGGGTGGAGGCCACACCTAATGCAGGTGGCCACCACAGACTAGCATCCGGAACACACTTAGTGCCAAAGAAAAGAACCTCAGTTTTATCTGAGTTTAGTTTATCGTAGCTTTTCTTCATCCAAGCCACCACATCTTTTAAACACTGCTTAAAAGAGCTTAGCGATGAAGGTGAATGTTCATAGAAAGCTAAAAAGAGTGTGGTGTCATCCACATACGAGACCACCCGCACCCCCCATGCTTCCACCAACTTGGCAAGAGGCTCCAGATAATATTAAAAAGAGTAGGGCTAAGTGCCCAGTTCTCGGGGATAACCACATACCAGAGGTTTGGAAGAGGAGGTGAAAGGAGGAAGAAAGACTGCTTGGAAATGATCGACAAAAAAAATTTCAACCAATGCAGAGCCTGGCCTCTGACACCAATTATTTCTAATCTATCAAGTAAGAAGACTGTAGTGTAGTTCCTATATTGCCAATAGGCTCTGTGCATTGGAATAACATAAACGACAGTGTAGATGTAGGACTGAGGTCGACTAGGTCTCTATTGAATATGTTAGACTTAATTATGAAATGCCAGCTAGCTCAGAAGTCACTAGAAACTTTCTCGAGTAAACAAGAAGGTGTTAACTTTCTTGAATAGACAAGAAGGGATTAGTTTCTGACAACCGCATAAACATGACAACTTTGCTCCCCCAGAATAAGGAGTAAATCTCCAGAGTCGCAGAAACAATAGATAGCTATTTCACTCAGTTAATCGTCCATGCTTAGTTTCACCAGGAGTGCAGAGAAATAGAGAGACGGGCGTTTTCAATAAAAAGGTTATTTATTGAGCAGTGTCCTTTCTCATGCAAGAGAAGTAAATTGCCACAATTGCAATACTTGTCATAAAGTAAAGTGCGTACAGTAAAATGAAATAATACTGTAAAAGCATTTATATGGTTTCTAAGCCATAAGATACTTAAAATGGATAAAATACATACAACAATAAAATAATGACTAAACATACTCAACTGGTGTTTCTAAGATACGCCTACCCCGGTGTACCTAACCTAAGCCTAGTACAGGGAAGGAGTAGATGAGTGATCGTTTTTGCCAAGAATCTGAATCAGGAATTCTCTATGGGTCTAATCAGCTCCGTACCTTGGTCATAGAATGAAGGAGGTCTTGTATCTCTTTCTCAGTACTCGATCTCCCAGCAACCCGCAAGGGTGACAGGGAAACACTGGAGCTGGATTTCTCGGCAGGAGAAAAAACAGCGTCTCTCTCAGTGCGTCAGCAGGGAGGGTCGGCTTTCTTCGGCACTCACATCAGCAGGGCGTCGGGCAAGTAGATAGCCGATCTGCTCCAAACCACCGCGTACTGCTTAAGGCAGATGCTGGTATATTTATACCTGGAAGGTGCCGAGTTTGACGTAAGGTTGGACAAAATCTGGAACTCGCTCTCTTTATACCTGAGATCCACTCTTCTTCTTCCCCAGCGCTTGGACGCCCGAGGGCAGCAGCCGCGCTCTACAAAACCCCTTTTCATTTCATTTAATTTAATTTCATAAGACGTCACTAAGAACTCGCAGTTCTTTCAGGACTCCAGGAGTTCTAGGACAAATCAATACAGAAGCAGGGGGAATTCCAAGGCTGCTGGAGGCTTGGTTTGTTTAAGAACGCGTTGTGCTTTTTAGGAGTCTATGGGAGTAGCCTTGCCGTATTTGGACTGCATTGGCTATGTCTTAATAGGGGTATGATTCTTATGCCTGTATAAGGGTATGATTTGATATAACCACATAAGGGTATGAAATCGAGAATATTTACTAGAGTCCTAGAATCATCCACAACACCCACTCCACTTATAATGTCCATCATTACTAAATACTAAGCAATGTTTAAGCATAACCATGCATGTGTTTTCCATCCCACCCCAAAATACATCAAATGCATTTGAAATGGTATATACACGAAAATGAGTATTATACTGTACGTTTTTGTAAGCAGTGGTATCATTCAGATAATGCATATATTGTACATTTAAAATGTTGACTGAATGAATCATGAAATTTACATTCATGAAATGGCTCTTAATACAGAAGAGAAGGTCGAGACCATTTCATCACATATTTATACAAGACTGTACATGTGCTAGAGACTAAGTAAATATTGTCTCTAGAGTTTCTAAAAATAGAAATCTTGTTCTCTAAGAATAGTTCTACTTTAAGCAGAGTATCATGTGCCAAAAAGGTAAATATTTTGGGAACTGGAAAAAATCAATTTCGCTCTCTGGGGAAAAAAAAATAGTTCCAAAGATTTTTAGGTTCTGTTTACCAAAACTGAAGGCCGAATTCAGATTTCAGGGAACACCATGTGCTTGCTTTTTCAACAGGTATTCTTGTTGTTAGGGGAGAACATCAACTCAGATAGGCTGGCAAAAAAAATTGTCTACAACAGTATGTGGAAGTTGGGCCATTTCTGAAAAAGTGGATATAGTGCATATGTGAGATGCATTACCATCAGTGTTATCTGCATCAGCAATGTTCACAGAAGGTTGTACCTGTGTGCCGCTTTCATATCGTACCTCACCGCCACCTAATCGTAATGGTGAGGTCTCAACAAATGCCGTCATCAGAATGGGTAGCCGCTGGGGACAACACGTTGCATGAGCCGTTACTGAACCAAGCAAAGTATCGATATCCATAGGTACTGCTGATGGAAGTGTGAGACAGACGTCTAACACGCATTCTTCTCCGCATAGCAGGCATCGTAAAACAGGTAAGATGCAATCTTGCCAGATTGGTCTGAATGAAATAAACCAGGTAGTATTCGGATCTCTTAGCCGAGCCAAGCCAAGGACTTTAGTAAAGGGCTCTCGGTATTGTATTGCTAGGATTGTGTCTTCCATTGTAGCCTGAGTTTTGACTGTGACTTGACTTGCCATATTGGAGCAGAAGGAACAAAATTAAGATTCCTGCTACGAGTCCCAAGATGAGAGGCAGGCTGCCGAACACAGAGCGCACGAAATTCGGGAAGATGCTCAGGACTGCTTCAAAGGGTGCTAACAGTCCCGAAAAAATTGTCTTAAATACATGTGCGATGCCACTGGTATCAGATATGTTTAAGATTTGGCTTTACATTTCTACGAAATGTACGGGGCAATTTGTCGATAATAATGTATGTATCTCTGCTGCTGTCCTTGCAACTTGCATATCATACGTTTCTCTAGACGAGGTTAAAGGCACAGTTGTTTGTAATAGAATAGACTTCATTCTGCTTAAAGTATCAATTCGAATAGAAAAGATATTCAAAGAAGGCCATATTGCCGCCTCCATGTCTAGCTTGTTGTTTGGATACAATACTTGCATACAACAAGTGACCCTGGAAGTAATGCTCATGAGATAAGCCATTCCTGGCACCATGCCGCAACAGCTGTGGTCACTTATTAGAACGTAGTTGCCGTTGAAAAGCTGTCTGAAAAAAGGCTCTATCTGTGTAGCAGGGGTGCCATGCAGGTGGCATGAAAGGTTAATTGATGAACCTTCGCAGGCTCCGTGTAAGTTAATTCCTTGACACAGAAGTGTACCGCTTAGTGAATTTTTACAGTTGTTACCACTAAGGAATACCTCTTTCTTGCCCCCCACTCCAACATCTATGTGTGTGAGGTAAATTCCAGGTTGCCTTGATGTACCCTTTACCCAACCTTTCATACAGGCCTCCTGGTATATACTTTTGGCAATATTGAAACTAAAAAGTTGTTATCGGAATTGTAATGGTGCCATGTATTATCCATTCAATGACAGGTCTTTCAGAGACTGTCAGTGGTAACCTTTCTAGTTTTTCAATGCTCAGCACCGGATGGTCTGCCCCTCTTTGTGCCAAAGAGATTTGTTTATCAGTAAGGTTAAAGATAGAAAATAATGGCGTTGTGTTTATCAGAAGCCATGGCATGTAGCCTGAACGCAGATTTTGTAACGTCAAGCCTAACTGTACAATAGAACGTAATTGGGACTGGCCATGTTGTAACATTAGCATATCCTGTTCTAATATATCAATAGCAGATGATACAATGCCGTCCAGTGAATACATTCTGGAGGACGGAGTCGTTAACCCATTGTCCACTACAGACAGTGATTTTTCCAAATTAATACGATCAATTTCTCGTATTTTTTCTGCAGTTTCAATTTGTGTTACTTTCCAAGCTTCATTGTAAGCTGCGTATATACCGGCGTATATGAAACGTTTTTGACGCTGTTTGCCAGGTCCCAGGAAGAAATCTCGCAAGTCAGCACCTTCTTTAAGTAAAGTCAAGTGTTGCTTAATTTCAGGTAGTGTGGATTTCTGTAGCCATTCGAGGCATAGATTTCCTACTCTATAGGTTGCTATTATCCCTGGATGTTGTCTCTGGGAATATCTTGGGTCTGGCCTATTCTGTTTGAACCCCTGTATTTTGTTCAGGAATCTATCTTGACAATTATTAGTGTGTGTGGGCCAGATCAACCATTTTTTCCAATTAGGAAGTGTTCTGTTATGTTTTAAAATATGGGATACGTCTATCTCCACTTCTGTAGTGCTATTACTATCAGGTATGGGTTTTGGTATAGACGGTTTGTTTAGGTCTTTTATCCTGGCTAGGCCAAGACAGGTTGTTTGTTGAATGGTGTCATTCAGGAACATTATTTGTTCTGGGATCATGCAGGCTCTGAATAATGATTCTAAACCTTGTACCTGCCAGTCTTTTGTACCCCAGACAGTTTTTGTCTCAATATTGTTTTTCCAAAATTCAAAAACAAACGTAGACATTTTTCCATAACATTTTTCAGAATAGATCAGTTTAGTATTTGTCAACAAGTTTTTCATTCCTGTCTTATGCATAATTTTAAAATAAAACGTTTCTGGATCAGTGATATTAAACCCTGAAAAGTATGTGTCATGATCGCAATTGGAATGAACTGCGATTCCCAGCATGCCTTGAGGTGAAACTACCGTTCCCGTGATCCTTTGCGGTTACCGCGAGTACACGGAAGACATTAAAGGAAGCCGGCGGCTGAGGCAAGTGTCGGGAATTCCTCCAGAGTTGTGGACCAAGCTGATTCAGTGTTCGTAGTGCCTGGTGGGGTAAGGGTGCCTGGCACCATCGTGCTTCGCAGCGGGATCGCTGTGTTTCTGGAGACCTTGTGTTTCGTGGGTTGCTCGGTAATGGCTGTTACCGGGCGTTTGGGTTGTGACATATTTCCGGTGGATTGACTCGGTTGGTGTTTTCGGCCAACGGAGTGGTTCTTGCGCTACTTTACTGTTGTACGGGGATCGCATAACCCCGTGTGGTTTCTTTTTGTTGTATATACTCTTTTGGATCAGGAACTGAAACCAGATAAGGAGCATTATCTGAGTTAACTAGAGACCTGCGAATTACAGTGTTTGTTTTCCTTAGAACTGAATGCGATATAAAGAGGTGGCAGTGTGCATGCAACATTTTGATTAAGGTGTTCATAATTGTATTCAACCTTCTAATTAACAGGGATTCTGAAGGTGTATGGTTACACTCATTCCCTGTGATGTATATATAGAGGGATACATAGGTAGGTTCTCATGTCTATGTGTCATGATATCTCGAGTCTCAGGAAGGATTAGACTTTTTGTATCATACCTGTCATTTGCTTTTGTATTTGCTACAGTTACACCGCAACAATTCTAAGCTGCCAGATACCTCTGCATATCTCCAAGCATTATATTTTTCTT
Source organism: Lissotriton vulgaris (assembly GCF_964263255.1). Taxonomy (NCBI): domain Eukaryota; kingdom Metazoa; phylum Chordata; class Amphibia; order Caudata; family Salamandridae; genus Lissotriton; species Lissotriton vulgaris. The sequence continues at coordinate 242,445 of NW_028252661.1, read as the reverse complement.
TCCAGGTATATCTCCTATGCGGTGGTTGTAATGGGATCTTAATTCTAGAGCAAACAGTATCTTATACATATGCTCTGTTTATGTCTTACAGATCTCCCTCCCTGCTGTCCCCTTCCTTTCCTTCCCTGATTTGTTCCTTATTTTTTCCCCTCACTTGATCCTCTCAATGCTCTGTGCCATAACGGCTAGTCAGGCGTTGATTCGATCTAGAGGTGGGCATACTATTCAACAAACCAATCCTGAGGACGTTAACCTAACAGTATGGGAATTTTTCGTAAAATGTTTTTGAGCTGCCTTTTGGCGGAGTTGGACAATGTTCCCATTGATTATACATAAAAACCTTTCTAGGATTTGCTGATTTATGCAAATAGTGATGCCCATAATGATTATAGCAATACATTTCTTCATAATATGATGAACCTTGTAAATAATCATGTTCTGTATATTTAGCTGACATTTCTAAATCTGACATCATATTGTTAATATTTTCAAAGTCCCAATCATCAGAGAAAGTACTAGGTGATACAAAGTCACTTAAAGAAATCTTGAATTGATGTGGATATTTCAAGAGTTCAACCGGACCATAGATGACGTAATCAGTAGTGTCCCACGCTACACCACCAGGTATAGGAATGGCTGTGATGTTCACTGATGATAGTTCTCTTTTTTCCATGTGAGATGATCTGTGAGGTTTTAGAACCAAGTTGATGTTCTGACTTGCTGTGTCCATTGTACTGTTTTTTCCATCAATCATTCTTCCCAAGCTTAGAATTAAAATGAGCCAGAGCCTGAGGAAAAGTACACCTAACACAATCCACAGTGAAATCAGATATGTTTCCCCAAGTTAATGAAAGAGTTCTGTAATTTTGTCTTTGAAAGTTTTCTTTGCTGGCTTGTCTTCATGTTCACTTGGATCATTAGAAAAGTCATCGACATTGATGAAGTAGCCAGATGCAGTTCTGTCAATTGTTTGAATGGCATCAGGATTGGTATTAATCTTTGTAGTTGCTTCTTCCTTTTTCATATTGGTATAGTCCGAGGCTACATCATTGTAGACAGGTGTTTCTTGACGAACTGTTGCAATTTGGGTTTCAAGAGGCACAAGTTCCATGGCTTTGTTGCATAGTCCTTTTTTATTCACTGCAGGTTTATCAAATGTGATTAGTCTCTCAGTTTGAACCTCTTGGGTTGTAGCAAGGTTTGGTCTTCTGCTACTTCTTGGGAGTCCACTGGGCCTACTACGTATTATTGGCCACATGGTTGTGGTTTTACCAGATTGATTGATACAACTCTGTTCTCCTTTTTACCAGCAAGGGGCGGTAGTCTGACTAATCTTGTTCCACTGATAGCTAAGACAGGTACTGATTTTCTGTAGGAAGGCCCAAATTCCTTCTTTACCGCGATTTTTTCTCTGACCAGATCCCCAATCTTTGGAATCGAGACAGGTCTTTCTGGGACAGGTGGTTTCTCTTCAGTGGCCGTTGACTTTAGCTTTGTGTTACTTAGACTTCTTCTTGTTTCATTCAAGTCCTGTAAAACAGCCAAACGATCTTTGATATCAAAAGCTTTTTGTTCCACCACTGAAGTCTGACAATCGAGATCTTCGATTATCATTCTTGTACCAAACAAAAGTTCATACGGAGTGATTCCACCCGGAGAATTTCTTGGCAGATTATTAAGACTACGTTGGACACTTATTAGATGTTTGACCCACCCATCACCCGAACCTAATACCCTCGCTGTTATAGATTGCTTTATGTCACGTTTTTTTCTTTCCACTACCGCATTTCCCTCAGGATGGAATGGACTAGAGTACCGCAATGCAATGACCAAGCTGGTCATGGCCTCCTTGTAAGCTCGAGAGGTAAACGCATGACCCTGGTCAGAATGTAGCATGCCAATTGTGTATGTGCCGATAAAGACTCGCAAATCTTTTATAACAGTTCTGGCATCAGTCGAGCGCTGGGGCCACATCCAAATTAATCTCATCTTAATATTTATGGGATCGCATTTGTCCGATCAGACGTCTGCGTGTAGATAGTCTAATGTTGTCTAATAGTGGTGTCTGGGCTGGTCTTACTGTGCTAGAATCAGATATCTGGTCCGGTTCATAACTGCGATCTCTATTGCAGTCCTGACAATCCATTGCAAAGTTATAAACTTGCACGCTCATTCCCGGCCACAAGTATCTTGATTGCAATTCTATTAGAGATTTCAGGATCTCTTGGTGCCTCAGACCCATTCCCATGTGTGCTTCTTGAATCAAGAAGACTCTCCGGTTCATGTTTGGAATTACTCTATCCCCCACTCCAGGGATTTGAGGAAAAGGAACGGAGTTCGCATCAATTATGTATGTATTTCCAAGTGGATATTTCAGAGGTAACGCCGCATAATTGCCTTCCATAGAGGTTTTTACTGCAAGTAGCGTTTCACCATCTATTTGTTTTTAGAACGCTTTTTAGTAACTACGGAAGCCGGTTGACCAGCTGCCGCTGTGGCTTTATTAGCCAATGAATTCCCTGTAACGTGAACACCATCACGTTGAAGACTCTGTGTATATATCATGTGAATCTTTTGTAGTTCTTTCTGTAAAAGAACTACCTGTTCCCATAGTTTTTTATGTTTTATTGTGCCACCTCTCTCATCTTTGTAACCGTTCTCAATCCAGGTCTGCATGGAATTATTATAAGATTCGACGCAGTAATGCGAATCGCACACTATAAGTGTGGGGAATTCGCGATCTGCATTTTCAAGCGGCATCTTAAAAGCATGTAGTTCAGCTCGCTGAGCTGTACAGTTTCTGAGCAATTCAGTTTTAGTGATTAACGGTCTAAATTTACCTATGCGCCAGCGACCTTTTACAATCATGCAAGCAGCACTATATGCTTTTTTATCCACAACGTAGTGTTGTGCAAACCTGTCTGTGTAGATTACACAGGTGTACTGTTCCTGAGGTAGAATTTCAGTTGGCAGAGGACATTCGTATTCGTATTGGAGAAATTCTTGCGTTTTTAAGTTAGGATCAAATTTGTATAATACGCCTGATGCAGCAAGAGAATTAACCCATTGTATCCATCTCGGATGTAAGGCTTTAGCATTCGGAATGCTTGCTCTTGTTACTGCTTCTAGGGCAGGTATTGGTGTAACTATTATTATGCGTTTACCTTTGCCACGGCTCTTTCTTTTGCTACAGCAGTTTGTACCGCAGTTAGAATCTTTTCAGTGGAACTGAATTTCATTTCCGCTTGTGTGTACAAGTGTGATTTGTAAGCTATTGGTACCGTTTCTCCCTCATTAGAGGTTAGGTATGTAAATCCGCATCTTCCTGGGATGACTCGGATTACAAGGTTGCGTTCGTTCGCGCGTGTTTGCAGTTTTGTTTTAGTTAACATGTCAGTTTGTAATGATTGTAAAATTTCTGTGTGTTTCTGAGTCCAATTAATTGCTTTGAAATCAGGTTTTATTACTTCGTAGAGCGGTTTAACCCTCTCTGCATAATTTAAAATGTAAGTTCTTCCGAAATTCAGGAAACCTAGAATTGATTGTAAGTTTTTCAGCAGTTTTGGGGCTTAGAGTACTGCACACGTCTCTAAGAAGTTGTCTGCAAGGCTTTTGCCTTCACTTGATGACTCATATCCTAAAAATAGGAAAGTGAGGTGGGCAATTCGTGACTTTTTAAAGTTGAATTTGTACCCTTCAGATGCGAACCCAAGTATTATGGTGTTCACTCCTTTCAAGTGTGTCTCCAGGTCATCGTCTGTTAGATAGATATCGTCGACATAGGATAATGCCTCATCATCATACATTTGTAGTAACTCCGTTACTCTCGCTGAAAATAATCCTGGGCTATTCTTGAATCCCTGTGGGAGACGACAAAATTGATTTTGGGCCCCCATACTGGAGAAAGCAGTCAAATACCTGCTTTCTGGTGCAATGTTTTGTCAGAAGAAACCATTTGAAATATCTAATGTCGTTTGATATTTTTTGCGCACGATGTTATTCATCAGTGCTGCACTGTGTGAATTTTGTACTGCAAATGTTTTTGCAACAGGAGTCTGAGTGTCTGTAGTCCAATACTAGACAATATGAATTGTCTGGTTTGGATACAGGAAACAAAGGATTGTTCATTTGTGAGGTGCATGTTTCAATCACTCCCTGGTACTCAAGTTGAATTAAGATCTCCCTGACTTGTTTTTTAGCTTCTTGCTTAACAGGATACTGCCTTTGTGCAGTAAGTTGATTTTTTTAACTGGATTTTATGGTGAGGAGAATCCTCATCCCATCCTACATGATTTTTATATAATGCAGGAGCTTGGGCCACTGCCCATTTTCTAGCATAAATGTATTTTTTATGAATTGGAATGTGATTTGAGAAGGCAGGCATAATCATTTCTTCGCCATGTGGGCACTCCCTGACAAACTCTGGTGGCCATTCCTTTTCTGCTAGAAGGATATCATAACCTTTAGATAGGTTCCCCCAGAAGAGACCTCTTATTTTCCTAGTTTTGTCCCCCTCTATACGTAATGCTATTTCATATAATTTAGGGAGCTCACTGACTCTGGTGTCTGCAGTTTCCACTTGAATGTATTAATTTGTGTCCACTGTCTCCAGAAGATTCATCAGGATCTTGCGAGCTATGGTCACTTCTGCTGCGCTGTCTAGCATTGTCTGTGCCCATTCTCCGTTCTTGAGTTGTGTCCTCAGAATCCTCGGCATGTTTTACTTTAATACTGGCAACTTTGTTTTGGGAAACTGTAATTTTTTACTTTCATGAGCAGGTTCTTTGTCTTTGGACTTGATGCGCTCTTCTTTATGTTCTGACCGTCCTCTTCTTTCCAATTTCTGTGAGGAAGTCTGAAAAGATCGAGAGGGACGTGTATCAATATCTTGATATCTATCAGGTTTTCTCAAACTTTCCCTATTTCTAAGGTTATATCTTTTTTCAGAGGGCTCCCGTTGTGGAGACCTACCCCCCCCCCCATTCTGGAGATCTATCTCTCCATTGGGGAGACCTTACTCTGGTCTGAAACTGTTTTTCTCTGGAAGTGGTTTACTTATTACCCTCCCACTTGTTTTTAGGAGTTATTACGTTATTTTTAATGAAAGTCTTTTCAGGATTTTCTGTTAGTTGTGGTTTTAGTGGTTTCCCACCCAAACTGTCTCTACCTACTTCTTCATATGATTTTTCAATTATTCTGGCAAGTTCAAAAGGTTGGTCTGCTATTTCTGTGTCTTTTAATTTTTGGCGGATTGCCACAGGTGCTGCTTCTCCTTTTATGTTGGCTAGTAGTATAGCCGAGACTTGCCTAAAGTCTTTCAGTAATGTCATACCTAGATTTAAAGCAGGCTCTGGATCGTATTAATTTTGAATCTGTCTTAGTACATCTGGTATAACTGCCATAGACAGAACACCATGTGTTTTTGTGTAGATTGAAGCAAAGACTGTTCCCCAAGTGTCACAGTCCTCCACATGTGGTGCAATCCCCATTGGTAAGCAGATTGTCAGAATTCTGTGTTTTTCGTGGGGGTAGTATCAGGCAATACTGCCTCTATTTGAGTACATTTTTGAGCTAACCAGAACGGAATTTGTTCCCGTTTTGCGGGTAATTTACCAATGACTGATTGTATAGTCTGTGGTGTAATGTTATTAGTGTTCAACTGGTGAGGGGTGTGCTGTGGAATTTTTATAGCAGGTTGGACTGTTAAAGTCCGCATGACATATTGTACCAATTGTCTATGTATTTTAATTATTTATTTTAGCTCATCTAAAAGTTCTCCTCTTGACATTGTTTCAATGTCAGGATGTGGTGTATAGCTGGCTAGAACCGGCCATTTGGCTCCTGGTGTACCTAGTGGACCAAGCCTGATAATGTGATTTTGATGTTTTAGGGCGCCATTGAACCAGAGCTCATGCTCTTGGTAAGTAATTGGAATTTCAACATCCTCGAAAGGGGTGTATTCTTCTGGAGGTTCCCCTGCTTTGTAGTAGTGTAACTCGCGTGTTACAGCATTTGCTGCTGGAAAATGTATCCAAGAATAGAATACCTCTGTCTGCCGACATTCATGTGCCTCTACCACAAATATGACTGTACCACCTCTCGATGATACATCATTTTCTATAAGTTTTATAGTTACACTTTTCCTTACATTTACCGGGATGTTTTTCGCATCCAGGCCATTTTCATTAAACCCTGTAACGTCAAAACCCGGTTGATTCGCATTTACTGCAGCTCCACCGGTTTCGTTGTTGTCACCGTTAGTTGACATTGTTTAATGAAAGTTTGCAGAGCAAGTTTCAAGGAAACAAAGATTAGGTGCACAATATTTTGGAACACTGTATCCTTCAACGTTGACTAAACCAAAAACTAATACATAGAAATCTCTTCCTACTAAGTTCTGGCGTATATTAACCTTTTACCCACTCCAGACGTCTATTGGAGTTTTTACGGAAAAAGGGGTCTGTGTGAAAAGCACGACTGAGTTACTTTATTATCTAGCGTTAAATTATCGCCTTACCAAACGTTGGGCGCCATGTAGTGTAGTTCCGATATTCCCAATAGGCTCCGCGCATTGGAATAACATAAACGACAGTGTAGACGTAGGACTGAGGTCGACTAGGTCTCTATTGAATATGTTATGAAATACCAGCTAGCTCAGAGGTCACTAGAAACTTTCTCGAGTAATCAAGAAGGTGTTAACTTTCTTGAATAGACAAGAAGGGATTAGTTTCTGACAACCGCATAAACATGACAACTTTGCTCCCCCAGAAGAAGGAGTATATCTCCAGAGTCCCGGAAACAATAGATAGCTATTTCACTCAGTTAATCGTGCATGCTTAGTTTCACCAGGAGTGCAGAGAAATAGAGAGACGGGCGTTTTCAATAAAAAGGTTTTTTATTGAGCAGTCTTCTTTCTCATGCAAGAGAAGTTAGCTGCCACAATTGCAATACTTGTCATAAAGTAAAGTGCGTGCAGTAAAATGAGTATTATGAAATAATACTGTTAAAGCATTTATATGGTTTCTAAGCCATAAGATACTTAAAATGGATAAAATACATACAACGATAAAATAATGACTAAACGTACTCAACTGGTGTTTCTAAGATACGCCTACCCCGGTGTACCTAACCTAAGCCTAGTACAAGGAAGGAGTAGATGAGTTATCGTTTTTGCCAAGAATCTGAATCAGGAATTCTCTATGGGTCTAATCAGCTCCGTACCTTGGTTATAGAATGAAGGAGGTCTTGTACCTCTTTCTCAGGACTCGATCTCCCAGCAACCCGCAAGGGTGACAGTGAAACACTGAAGCTGGATTTCTCGGCAGGAGAAAAGACAGCGTCTCTCTCAGTGCGTCAGCAGGGAGGGTCGGCTTCCTTCGGCACTCGCATCAGCAGGGCATCGGGCAAGTAGATAGCCGATCTGCTCCAAACCACAGCGTACTGCTTAAGGCAGATGCTGGTATATTTATACCTGGAAGGTGCAGAGTTTGACGTAAGGTTGGACATAAGACGTCACTAAGAACTCGCAGTTCTTTCAGGACTCCAGGAGTTCTAGGATAAATCAATACAGAAGCAGGGGGAATTCCCGGGCTGCTGGAGGCTTGGTTTGTTTAAGAACGCGTTGTGCTTTCTAGGAGTATATAGGAGTAGCCTTGCCGTATTTGGACTGCATTGGCTATGTCTTAATATGGGTATGATTCTTATGCCTGTATAACGGTATGATTTGATACAACCACATAAGGGCATGAAATCGGGAATATTTACTAGAGTCCTAGAATCATCTACAACAAGACAAGAAAGATGGTGTGAAAGTTGGAACTCCGATCCAGCAACATAAGCAACACAGGAGAGCTGTGATCAACTTTTTTATGGATAAATTCCGATACCCCAAACAAAGTGGCCAAGGTACTGTAGCCCAAGCGAAAACCCACTTGAGAATCATGCAAAAGAGAATTAGATTCTAAAAAATGTGACAAATGGTTATTGACCCTTTTCTCTAAAAGTTAAGCTACTGTGGGGAGAAGAGAAATGGGCCGGGCCTAAAATTGCTAAGAACCTTAGGATCCGCTGGCTGCTTCTTAAGCATTGGAAGCAACAGTGCATGTTTCCAACAAAGTGGAACCTCCCCCAATTCCAGTGATTTATTAATCAGAATGTTAATAGTAGGATTAACCACATTGGCCACTAGTTTTCAGAAGGCAGTAGTACAGGGGTGTAATGGAGATCCCGATTTACACCTTTATAAAGTGCAGAATCAGCCATGGAAATGGGGTCAAACCTCGTAAGAATGAGGCCAGAAGAATTAGAGACCGGGCAGACCTCATCAGACGAAGTTGAAGTAGAAAATTAGTTAAAAAGATTTTGAACCTTCTCGTACAAAAAGTTTGAGAGGTCTTGACAAAGATCAATTGAGGGAGTAGGAGCAATTTCTGTGGTGGAAGAAGACAGAATTTGTTTTACAATTTTAAAAAGTTCTTGTGACCTAGAAGCATCAATATACGTTTTTTGAACTTTCTGGATAGAGGAATGATAGCATTTCAGCACGGATGGGTAAAATACTTTATCGTCATTATCACAGATCCTCCACCAGTGTCATTCAAGTCTTTTACAGCATAATCTATCCGCTTTAAGAGCCTCGGAGAACTAGGGTAAGGAAGAAGATAATATGGAGAGGTTTGTTCTAATGGGAGCAATAGTGTCTAATGCAGAGATCAGTCAGTTGGTAAAACTGGCAATATCAGATTCTAAAATTCCATTGCTAGTAAGGGATCTAGACCATAGGACCTGCCCCAAAGATGCTTCTGTTATCTTGGGCCAAGGTTTGGAAGTTTCCAAGGTTGGTCATTTAGCCTGCTTGAGGACTAGGGAGATTGTATTAAAAGGTATCATAAGATGGTCCGACCAAGAGAGCTTAAAAACTGGCTTGACTTGAATCATATCAATAGTTGAAAAACATAAGATCAAGTGTACGATCTGCAGAGTGTGTGGGTTCCTTGACCAGCTGTTCCAAATTAAAACCTTCTAGAGAGGAAACAAATTGTTGTGCTGGTTTACTGTTGGAATCATTGGATTGAAATCCCCTAATACCATGAAATTTGCTTGAAGGGAGAATAGTAGGCCAAGGTTTTCCAAAAGCTAAAGGACAGAGTTCACAGACGCATCAGGAGGGCGAAAGATAAGGGCACCAGGCAGCGAAGGCAGATGATAGAACATTCTGAGACCCTTGGAAACTGACCAGAATCACCAAAAACAAAATATTGCTCTCCAAAGCAAGATACTGCGAGAGGTGGAACTTGAACACATGTTACACAAATGACTGTAGAAGAGGTTGGCAAGCCAACAAAATAACAAGAAGAGTCGAGTTAAGCGTCTGTGTTGGACCTCAGAGCCTGTCTTGGCTCTAAGAGCTCAAGCATGAACTGAGCCAAGGGAACATTAGGCATTGAATTCATGCAACAAATATTAGGCAAAAATATGATGAGGTGTCCTCAAAATATAATAAAGTACATCAGAATATACCAATGCTTTTAGTGGAATTTATTAAAAGTGATTGTTTTTAAACATTCATGTGCCCACCCCTCACTCCAATGGCAATACCATTAGAGGCAAGTCAGTTGTCACATGTACACTATATGTGGGCTACATTCTTATTTTACATGGAACAGCATTATCGTCCATTAAGTGAAACACAAGAGATTTTTGTACAGCACACATCTTCACGTATTTCAATATTTTCCCATATGCAATAATGAAAAAAATAGGAGGCACAATAAAATAAACTAATTGCCAAGGATAACACAATTTGGTCACATGGCCAAGCCTGGATTCATCCAAGGTTTTCTGGTCTTACAATGTATAATTCAGCCCCCAGATTGGTATCCCTTTCTCACTCATATTGATGTCAAAGCTGAATGCTTTGTCTTTAATTCTTTGTACATGTGGTTAGAGTGTGGGTAGCAGGTAGAAATCACAAGAAAGACAAACTTATTTTCAGGCTGGAGAGCACAAGAAGACCTCGAGCTGAACCACAACTTAGCATCTGGCTTGAGCCTTCAGTCTCTCACCCTCTCCTATACTTCACTCTGGGTATTCTGTGCCTGAAATACGTTTACATGCTGCTGCTAGTGTGATACCTTTTTATGTATGGGAGTGTATCTTAGCTTTCATCTTGTACCTGTGCCGCATGTGAGGGGAGCTTACAGTGCTGCCAAATGTTGCACATTGTGTGTGTGAGATGGTGTCCTTGGTCGGTGCATGCGAGGGGTCTTGCGTTGTTTCTGACCAGATTGGTATGTGTTCTATGGTTTTGAAGGAAGTGTGAACTTCTTCCTGGTGCTGTACCTGTTTTATATGTGGTAATCTTGGTATGTGTATGAGTTACCCTTGCACTCTTACACCTCAGTGCTGTTCTCTAAACTTGTTCTGAAATGCCGCTTCTTCATTGTATCTAAGGGAGGTATTACATGATGCTGCCCATTGCCATATTTCTTTATGGCTTTGAAAGTAACTTGCACCGGTCCTGCAGTACCACCCTGCTTCCATGTCTTTCAGAGAAGGCTGTTATGCTCTTGACAAGTGTTTTATGTCTTTAGCGTGTCAACCAAGAACCCCCTGCACTCCTGTTCCCTGTGCTCCTCTATGTGCGTGTGTTTCAGGTTTGACCAAAAGACTGGTTTGGCTGTGTCACCAGTCTCATCTTTTCTCAAACATAATACATAATCTTACTTATAGAAAATAGACTTTAGGTAAGCCCACTTCTGATATTCATCAGGGAGAGTGTTATTCACATTTTAACCCTTAAGAACAGCAGGCACAAAAATAGGCTGTGGCTAAGCCCTCACCAGCCATTGGCTTTGTTGCCAATGTTTGGCTCTGCCTAGTAGGCAACTGCTGTTCTTTAGGATGTCATGTATTCTGAGTAGAAGTATTTTGCCTGCTTAGTCTTTTTTATTCTGGACCTCATTAGATATTTCTTTTAATTCATCCCTCAGCAGTCCACCTGCACATGCAGACTAGTGCTAATTGAGTAATGAGAGTACCAGCATCTCCGCTGCCATTGGACAACAACTTCCTAATACACAGCACAAGGCATTAATGCTGCAAGCTTCAAACCCATGTCAGCATCTTGAAACGATATTCTGTATACTTTTTCATTTTATGTGACATCATCAGCAGCGGATTGCAGGCGCGTGAGTTACAGTTAGTGCAACTAACTATAACGGAAGAATTTCAATGGTTTTTTATGAGTGAACACTGAATTGCAGCCTATACTGCGGACAGCACAGCTCACAATTTGAACTATAATGTCTCTAAAACCTATATATTTCGACAATGTATTCCATACATGTTTCATCTTTTAATTTAATCTCGATTACAAATGATACAGTCCAGAAAGCAACAAACAATGATTCCAGTGCAGCCCGCTCGGATCACATATCGTCATATGTTGCAAGCACGCTGAGCGCAAGACGTACCACTAACTCAGTGCACCATAAATAATTGCCACGTGGCCTTATTAGGGCAAAATTCAGTAGGCAAAATACATTGCTACCAGTGGGGCCTACCCGGACCACGCATCATCGCAAGCTCCACACAAACCGCCCCTACCTTAGCGCACCACAAGTCATGAACTCTTAGATAGAATTTGTTGTGTATTATTTCATATGTAGTGCTCCTACCTTTGTGCAGCACAAGTCATAAACCGTTTATGATGGAATTTCTGGGTATGATATGATGATTTCTATTGTACTTGTTACCAACAGCAACGATTTCCGGAGGGCTGGCTTACATTCACCCCACATTCACCCAGCACAGACATCACTAGACATGTAACCCTGGTAATAAAATGGAATTGAGCGCACGTGCCGGTACACAGTTCAACTATCTATCTGTGTCTGTGTAATCATTATGTTTGTAAAATGCTGCGCCTGGGCCCTACCACATTGCATTGTGCTGTAAACATCATATGCAATCATCTTACCTCTGGCAGTAGGAAAAACTTTGGTTATGTAACTTTCTCTCGCTTATTCTACAAGTATGACCGTAGAGACTGGATCATTAGAGTACTGCAACCAAAGTGTATAGTAAATTTATAAGTGTCTGCGATTGCGGGAGTTTTCTTTTTTTTGTAGCATATTCATATAATGCGAAGTAGACCCAAAACTATTTCAACGGTTTACATGAGCACCGTATTTACAGTACATTTTCAAGCACACGGAGATTATGTGATTTGCCTACAATAACAGGATGTGGATGAGACTCCGAGGCTCGAACACTGATTTCCAGCACCAAGTTCGCCAGTATACCCAAATGACCATATAACTATATATATTAGCTACTCTTCATGTGCCAAAAACTGCAACCTAAAGCTTTCATAGCCCTGTATTACTACACTACAACACTCCACTGAATGTACAACAAACATTCATATTCACAGAAATGCATCATGTCCACCATCTGCTATGTATGGAACTATGGATGAATATATGGTCAGTGATACCCCCTACCTTCCATGTTGTGGGACTTCACAGACATAATGACACATTTGTGGTTAAGACGGGGTTGATGGCAGCACTACATCACAGACACCCGAATCAGTTGATTTCTAATATAGCTCACAGCGGAGCCACGCCCATAGCTCCGGAGTCATTGTTCACAGCCTCACGCAGCACTGGCATACGTCAGGCCAGCCCACTCCACTTACGCTTACAGGGAAATACAACAATGCTACATGGCCCCGATTTTCATTGTAGTGATTTGCTAGTTCCAGGTCTAGTTGTCAGAACGGCACACACACACACTCCCTCATGGCTAGAATACACCCACACCACACCCATCCTGCACAGACGTCACAGCACACAAGACCCTACCAATAAAAAAGACCAGGCGCTACGTCATTTTAGAGTTGCTCCCATCGCAAGCGCTGTGATGCCCCTTCCTGGTGATTCAGACGCCTCATTTAGGCCCGAACTACTGAACAGTGGGGACCACCACCACTTGCGTGGCCTCTTTGGTCACTGAGTTAGTGGTACCGCACGGACTGAGCGGGTGAGCAACCTACGATGATGATGGGTGCATGAGTATGTCCCTTGCCATAGTGATATCAAGACTCAGCACCAAATGTGAGACTTCTTGGTGGTAGAGCGGGACTGCATGAAGTAGAAGGTGCCCTGACAGCGAAAAGGTGAGCAGTGAGGCCTGGATGCGCACCGGAAGGAGTAGATGGGGTGCAGCAGACTGGATACAAAAAGGCGACACAGCGATTTAGCTGTACGCAGTCCTATATACCCTGTCTTATAGCATTTTGATTTTTTTTTCCAATAGCAGGAAAGTTTTTATAGTCGGTCAAATGTCCGTCGCTCCCACATGTGTAGCAAAGTAGTTGAGTATTTATTTTATACTACACTACGTACCCTTAAATTTACCATCCTAATTTGACAACCTTTCCTTTAACAATTCTTTTAGGATTTGCGCCTGCGTTGCTATGCACAGTGAAGCTTGTGCCTTCATTGTAGTGCACAGCACTGCTTACTCAGTGCGAGACATTTTGTAAGTGAAAAAACGGGAATATGAACCTAACCTACGAATCGCACATGGTTGTGCGTGCCCCTTTCCTTCCATGCTACCCTATTGACCTTTGCATGCAATTTATTCTAAAAGACTGCATGCAATTGCTCAGAGGCGGGCGCATTGCTCCGCCCATGGCCTATTGGTGTCTATTACGCACTTTCTGCGCGTAATAGACTCCAATACGACATGGGGTTTCAATTATCATGCCCAGACATGTGCGTGATGATTGAAACCACGTGTATGGCTACGCACCACTTGTTTTCTATAACCAGATGGAAAACATTACTACTTCTACTAATTGTTGATAAATCAAAGCCCATTAAAAAGTTGGAACAGTGTAGATGGTTGTGTTTTTAATGGAGGAGGGGAGGGGTGTGAGAGGGCGGTGTTATTCTATTCCAACTTTAAGATAGTGGCAATTACCAATCATAACATCTTCCTTCGTGTTATTCCTGTTAAAGAATCTGTGTCATACAAAATGGTTTCTGCTATATCACTTTAAGTTCAACTCTACAAAATTACAAGCATTTGCAATGCAATAGGTCTCACATTACTAAAGTTTGCACTATTGGTGTTGCATTATTTAGCAATGCCAATAGCTCAAACTTTAATAATACGACACCTATTGTATTGCAAATTCTTGTTTTTAAGGAGGTATGGTGTGTTGCGAGCATCGAAGTATGTAGACACGAGCGTGACATTCGTGTCACAGCTCGTGGCAGCTTGACGTCACTTTCGGAATGATATGTTTTGAATAGTAGTAGGTTGAGAAGTAGAAATGTACGGGGGTTCAGTCATTCTTGCTTTTAAATTTGCTGCATACAACACATTTTCTGGGGATCAATTGAAATCAACAGAATTACTGTCTCTTTATTTTTATTCCTGCATATTTGACTCTTCTAAAATTACTAATTCTCTACTAAGTTTCAGATGTGGAGCTTCAAGGTGAACTATGTCCCGGCACGTGGTGGGAGACACACCTTTGACAGAAAGGTGAGCTGCGAATATTCATTTCAGTGTCACTCTATCATTCTCTCTCTTCCTCTCTCCTTTGATGAACAAATGATTCACAATCTTATCCTCCTTTTTATCTAACAGGTTCTGTTTCACAAATTGGCGTCCCCCCACCACACCCCTCCCAACACCACCAAAGCTCAATGTCTGAGGAATCTGTGATGATGCCTGGCCATCCTAACAATGCATGAGAATGTTGCTTCGGCACGTTGTGGACCCTTTTTGAAACACGCCGGTGGCACAAGGTGAGCAGAGAAGCTTCTTTCCACAGCAACGAGAAGTCACCTCTGGTCGGTGAAAGTGGATAGTGTGCAGCAACCTGAGTGCGTAGGAATGTACAATCACCTCCGGGCAGTGGGAGTGGATGGGTTGCAGCAGTCTGGGTGCACAGAAACGTGCACTCACCTCCGGACACTGGGAGTGGATGTTGTGCAGCAGTCTGGGTGCGCAGTGATGAGAATTCAACGCTATGCAGTGGGAGTGCATGGTGTATAGCATCCTGGGAGGAAAAGAGCGCACAGATACCTTCTTGAAGAGGGAGTTGATGGAATACAGCAGTCTGGGGTGTGCAGAGGGGTAACACAGAAATATACGTGTGCAATTGTATGTACTCTGCAATTACTAATGTATACTATATTTCAGATCACTAAACTTGAGGGTACACTATAACCCGGCACGTGGTTGGACACACACCAGTGGCAAAAAGGTGAGCTGCGAAGATTTTCTCCAGTGTCAACACTCCCTCTCCTGCTCCATATATTCCTTTCTCTCTCTCACACTTTCAATGTCTTTCTTTCTCTCTTCTTGTATGTATGTATGTATGTGGTCTTGTAAAGCGCACTGCTGCCCTGGGGCGTCGTGGCGCTGTAGACCGCTGGGGAACCCGTCCTGGCTATCCCTGTGAGATGGTCCCTACTGAGTATCTTATATTATAAACAACAAAGGAGTGACTCTAGTGAAAAAAAGTGATAATAAAAATAGAATCACGAGATAAAGCTTCACTGTATGCTGCATGCGTGATCAATGCTCACACGCGTGCAGGGAATACAGTGAGGCAGTCTTAGAAGTCCCTAGGGGGGCCCGGGCGACCGTCTTCAATCAGAAGAAGGTCAAGGCGTTTGTTAGTCATGATCTAGTGGGTAGGGGGAAGGACCTAAGTTCTTAGAAGGACCCTCACTCACCACTAGTTGGTGACATGCTTCATCATCGGGTCCCCGCTGGGGTGACCGAATGTCTCCCCAGCGTGCTACAACGCCTGATTACAGCGGAGCAGGATGTGGTGGGTGCAACAGTGCCCAAATTAGGAAGTGACTAAACGTGATAGTGCAAAAGTGTATTAAATTAAAAAAATGCAGAGGTTGTGCCCTTAGAAAAATTTTAATAATGGCCAACCCGCATTGGTTAAAAACAAAGTGTGCGGACTCCCACGGTTCTTAATTAAGGAACCGGAGTCCTAAGTCAGAGGTAAAATTTGGTCGACATGTTTCAGCTGTTAGGGTTGCATTTAGCTCAGCTTTCTTCAGGACCTACAACATAAGTCCTCCGGTGGTATGCACGCTCTAAGGTGCACCCTCCCGTGAGGCTCTAAGTGTGAAAAAGTTGTTATTGTTTTAAAATCAAAGGATGGAAGGACATTCCATCTCCACCACACTACTCACTCTGGTAGGGGTGTAAAAAACAGGAACTTTCTGAGGGAACAAATTGTGCTCCTTCGGAAATGGCAGCCTGGGTTGTTTTCACGCGACGCTATATTCCTCGCCTGCGGCTCCCCACCGTGTACCTACACAGACTCTGGCTGTCTCCCTACTGAGTATCTTCAAGGTGAAACCAGGCATCCCCGGCGAATGTGGGGGGCCGTTGTAGAGATGAGGCAAGCTAATGCCCAGAGTTGCCGAGTGTGATACCTGGTTAGAGTAGGCACCGAGGCCAGAATTATCGAGTCCGCTGACCCTGGTCCACGACCCTGCCGCGTCGGGAATTGAACCCTGGTCCCGGGCCGTTCTCTGCTTCCGGGTCTGCCGCCTCTTACCAGTGAGCCACACCACTCCACTCTCTCTCTCTCATTCTTTCTTTCTCTCTCTTCCTCTCTTCGCTATTTCTCTCTCTCTCTTCCTCTCTTTCACACTATTTCTCTTTCTCTTTTCAAGTTATGAACCCTGCTGTCCAAAGTGTAGATTAATAAATCAAGGCTGAATTTAACGCTGTCAGCAGTATAGATCCAAAGCAGAATTCAAGTTGTGAGCTCTGCTAAATGCAGTGTTTGCAAAAGGTAAGCAGAGCGGCCTAGGTGTACAAGACTTCCAATTAAACGCGGTGCGAACAAACAATATTGTCCTCCATAATGATATGATCTCTCACCTCATTCTGTCTCATCTCTGAATCATTTTAAAGACCTGCTGGACCATACTGTAGATCTGAGCTAATTTGTACTACGTAGCCAAGGTCTTCTGTACCAAAACAAATTTATTTAACTTTTTGTCTGGTTTATCAATTTTTTCAAAAATGCATGGGCAAACCAAAAAACTGTCACGACAGTGAGTACATGAATACAATATTTACATATATACACACATACCAATATACATTATTTACAAAGTGAGAGAAACACTATTAATAAAGACAATTTTTAAATGACACACCAAAAAAGCAATAACGTAATTCAATACTCAGACATTAGTTGCATTTATGTGCAGTTAGAAAATTCATACACAACAAAAGGGTACAGCCAGTCCATGTAGATGTAAAACCAGGGGACAGGCGGGGACGGATGGATTGGTACACCTGCCTGCCTGACAGCACTGTGGTATAATATTTATGATGGGTTGCACCGTTAGGGTCCCGGATGGTATATTATTTCTTTTCCTAGGTGCACCCTTTTGAATAACCACAGGGTGGAAGTGTCGACGCGTTTCGAACCGGATAAATGACGGTTCTCTTCAGGACGGGGACTGGGATCAGTGTCTGCACGTGGCAAAGAGTGTGCCGTGGTGTCGGTAAAGCGCCAAGGAAGGAGGGATTTCTGTGGTTAGCCTGTTAAAGTTCTTTCACAAAATGTTGTCCGCCACACGGTACCAACACGAAGAAGAGAGCTGCTTACATGTTGATTAATTTTTCTTTTCGCAAACTGACTTATTAGCTTGTGGCACGGGTAGCGTCAGCTGTCGTAGAATCAGTTCGGAACTGATCGGGACTTTTCTTCTTTTAGCAGGATTCGATCACTCGGAAACTCTGAACGCACGGTCTGTCTGTGTGTCTCAGCGTTTTCCAACGTATTTGAAAACTCCCTCCTTGGCGCTTTACCGACACCACTCTTTGCCACGTGCAGACACTGATCCCAGTCCCCGTCCTGAAGAGAACCGTCATTTATCCGGTTCGAAACGCGTCGACACTTCCACCCTGTGGTTATTCAAAAGGGTGCACCTAGGAAAAGAAATAATATACCATCCGGGACCCTAACGGTGCAACCCATCATAAATATTATACCACAGTGCTGTCAGGCAGGCAGGTGTACCAATCCATCCGTCCCCGCCTGTCCCCTGGTTTTACATCTACATGGACTGGCTGTACCCTTTTGTTGTGTATGAATTTTCTAACTGCACATAAATGCAACTAATGTCTGAGTATTGAATTACGTTATTGCTTTTTTGGTGTGTCATTTAAAAATTTTCTTTATTAATAGTGTTTCTCTCACTTTGTAAATAATGTATATTGGTATGTGTGTATATATGTAAATATTGTATTCATGTACTCACTGTCGTGACAGTTTTTTGGTTTGCCCATGCATTTTTGAAAAAATTGATAAACCAGACAAAAAGTTAAATAAATTTGTTTTGGTACAGAAGACCTTGGCTACGTAGTACAAATTGACTGCGTGACCTAAATTTGTGATACAAATTTTCCCTATCCAGCCACTTTGTTCTGTTTATTCTGTAGTTGAGATCCGGGCTGGGTAGACGTAGGATCCAAAACCTTTCTTGGTTCACAGTAGATCTGAGCTGGCAGGCCTACGAGAGGGGTTGGATGCATCAGGCATACTGCACACGTGCGTTTAAGCAATATTGCCAAGTGTTATGTTAATTTGTGATCTTTGACCTCATTCAATCACATCTCTGTCTCATTTTAAATACCATCTGTACCATAAGGTAGGCTTAAGCCTACATGCACCGCTGCCCTACAGACTCCTGTTGAGGTTGCAGGAGGGGTGGGGTGCACTACCCTGAGCGAGCATTGAGAAAAAGCGATCTTGTTGTCCGAATGATGTAATCTCTCCCCTCATTCAATCACACCGATCTAATCTAACTTTAAGGACGTGCTAGAATGTATATATAGACCTCAGCCAGCAACAAGCGCTGCTCTACAGACATGTGGCGTTGGCTTATAGGAAACTTTAGTTAGCTCCTTACTGAGTGTACATGCACACAGGCTCCCGCCACTGCTTTACACGCTAACATTAAGCTTCTAGCATACGCTCTATTCGTATGTATATAAAAAATACCAAAAAATATTATTATTTAACCTTGAGTTTTCTTGTGCACTCCAACTCCTCTTTGAACCACGATTACCACTAACGATTGATCGTACTTCAAAAACAAAGGATGCACTCAACTCCTATTTTCTATCAAGCTTAAAATAAACATTAATTTACCTACAAACGTTTCCACCATTAAATTATTTATCTCTTTACAGAAAATCATTCACTGGTTGAAAGGGGCTGAGCGGCAACTCTCTCCCGCAATGATGCCCTGAGTACTCTAACACCCACCTTTGCAGTATCAAGACACCGTTCCATTGTGGAGACCTGCTCTTCTATACAAAAGTACCCCGGACTCAGAGCTTGCACAAACACGTTGTGGGACACCAGTGGTGGCAGGTGAGCTGTGAAGCCTCAGTGTGCAAGACCTACAATTGAGCATATTGCGGGGTAGGGATTGAGTTGTAGCACTCTGGATTGCACAGGTGCATACAAGCGATTTTCCAGTGAGTAATAATGTAGGACTATATTATCAAACAACGGCAATAACATTATCACCACTTTAGCGACAGGAAACTGCTTCTAATGCGATGATAAAGGGTTGATAATATGCCCTTGTGAATTCCCATAGAATTCTAGGTTCACACCAAAACCTGAGCTTCTAAGAGAATTCACAACACCATATTATGAACCTCTTATCATCGCTTTAGCAGAGGTTTCTTGCCGCTAAAACTGCAATAATAGTATCGCCCTTCCTTTATAATATGGCCCAAAATATCAGGCTTCATGCATTTAATTTTAAGGACCTCTTAAACCACACTCTATCTCGCGGATCCCTGCATCATAGACAAATGAGTGATGGACAGTAAACACTTAGGACTGAGTGCAATAGGCCAACGCTCTATCTCCTCCTGCCTCCACTATTTTAACTCTCCCTCCCCTTCTCACTTACACCCACTGCCCCTCCCTTACATTTTCACTATGGTCCTTTCATTTGACGTAGCTTTCTTTACCTCTTCCACATAACAGACATACTTATATTTTATTTTTGTCTTGCACGTTACCTATGCTGCTTCCAACCCACGTTTTTTTTATTATACTGTTCTGTTAAAGTTACATTTTTATTTATTTTTGTTTTAATGAAGGCTACTTTAAAAAAAAACTGAGTGTCTACATCTTCTTTTCCTGACAACACTTGACTCTTATTTATTGTGATAATCATCTGTGTATAGACAATTTTAAAATCAATACTATTTAACAGACCAGTGCACCTACAAAAAATACTGTAACTAACTGCTACGCACATGAATCCTGGGTATTTGTACAAGTCCAAGATTTCTATGAGTGTATCACTTTATAACACCATAAGTACTGCCCATGTGATTCCAAAACTAATAAAGAACTGCCTAGCACCACCGAGGCTTCAGTGACTGCCGAGGCACACCCTGCATATTTAAATAAAAATCCTGAGTATGACGATCCCCAGACTTAATTTCGCCTCGAAAAATTACTAAATAATACCCGGCAACGTGGCGCTCTGCTAGACCGCAAAACGTCTCTGTACCCTTCCACAACCAATTCACAAGTGACATTAAGACAGTACTTCCTTTGTAAATGAATAAGTGCCGGGCTTAAAGTTTTACTAAGAAAACAATGGTGATTATGAATGGAAGTGTAATACCCTGGCTGACTCTTTACCAGCTCTTCTACCTTTTCAAACGTGCTGGCTGTAGGTAAGCCATCATATTTACCCAGGGGCCTCTACATGACAGAGAGGAAACCAAGCAAAGATGATGGAGTGCTGTCTACATTAGGAGCAAAAGGAGTACACAACTCTTAGAATTAACCTCAAGAGAGGGCACAAGCAGCAGCCACTGGCGTTACAAAACCCCATGTACAACTTGCCTACTCTATACTCAACAATGGGCAATTCTTTATCAATCCCAATCAGACACTGCTGTTTCACAATTTGTGAAACGCTTCACAGTGTGGGATTTACTAAATACTTTGTCGCTATTGAATTGGAAGACGGGATTGTGGACATTCCAAAACTTAGAGACTCCTAATCTTCCCATAAAAAAATTACCACCTACCACTAATTTTTATTCTCCGCGGGGACCCCATCCCCCTGGGTCTATATACAACGTTGGGGACTGTGGAGGGAACCCCAATGCCCCCACAGTCCCAGCCTGCTCCCCGCGTCCTTCGGAAGCCTCTATTGCTTTTCCACACGGGGAGTTGCTAACATGCAGCTCCCCATGGGGAAAAGCAATATGGTTTGCAATTTGAAAGAGAAAACACTTTTCCCTGCTCTCTCTTTCAAAATCCAAACCAAGTTTGCTATGGCAGAGCGGGAGCCTCGGCTCTTACCCTGCAATAGCAAACAGCAGAATCCCGAGGGTGGGCACTCAGAGAAACTGCAGGACCTGCCCATGGGGAGTGGCGGTCCCCAGGGCCCTCGACGGCTCCAGGAGACTCCCACAATATAAAGAGCCCCAGGGGTGCTCATCCCCGGGGCTGGGAAGGACCTTTGAGGCCCCCGCTCCCATTTCTTTTGTAGCCCCGAGGGATGGTGGTCCCCGGAGCTAGGGAGCCCCTATGGGCTCCCCATTACATTTAATATTTTAGCCCCCGAGGGCTAATTTTGAACAAGTGAGAGAGCAAGCGCTTCATTGTTTTTTTTTTTTACGGCGGATCCGCGCACCCTGCGCACATTTTTCCATTTTCAATTTCCTGGCCCTGGGGATCCTTGTGGGACCCCCTTAGGAGGTCTAGAGGGTCAGGATATTTCTACTCTGTCCCCTTTATACGTTTTGCACACTTGTTCCACTGATTTCTACTACCGAGGCACAAAATGGCTGCCAACACTTCCTGGTTTAGAGTGTTGACAAACAGTTGACAGCCAATGAGCATGCAGCTCGTAATCGTAAGGGTGCGCTCAGGGCGCTCAGGATGCGTGGATCCACCGTGGCCATAGATATATCTATGATTTTACTTTTGATTTTCTCAGCAACTACTGAATGGATTTACACATTTAACCAGAAGGCACAAGTTTGGTGTAATTCGGTTCAGCAGTTCAGGCTGTAGCTGCGATTAACAGTTCCTATGGATAATTGCATGGGGAAAACAGGTTTTGGGACCTCCCTTTTTTCTCGGCCCCCGCTTCACAAATCACCCTGAGACTTTCAGGATAGTAGCGGATCGGAGCGGGCCACCAGTTTTGAAAATTTTGCGAAGATTCATCAACTGGTCCAAAAGTTATTCCAAATAGAATGTTGCGGATTTCCTATGGATAATAGGTCCTAACTATAACTACCTACTGGTGACCGCCAGCAAATATTATATATATATATATGGTCCCTGCCTTGGTCACTTGTCGACTGGACTATTCTAACAGTCTCTACTTAGGACTACCAAACTATTTGGTCCGCAGGCTGAAAATGGTTAGAAATGCTGCCATTCCACCATTGTATCTTGCTCCATCTGTGGAGCTTTAACTGGCTGCCCGTCATTAGGAGAATCAAATTTAAGGGACTTACTCTGGCCTACAGAGCCACCAGGGGTCAGGGCCCGGTCTACATGAGACACAGCTTGCAACATTACCAACAAGACCGGGTCCTGAGATCAAACCATTTGAAACTGCTCACGATTCTGCATTTCTGTAATGTCAGGATAGGTGGCAGAGTATTTGAGGTTATAACTGAAATGCTCTAGAATGCCATGACTCTTCACATCGGCATGACTGAGCCAGAACCAGCCTTTAGGAGAGCTTTGAAAACCTGGCTCTTTAACCGTACATAGCTCCCCTTCCTGTGCCTTCTAGTGTGAACATGCTACCTTAGCACCTGGACACCTCCGTTGAAGATAGCTGCGTGCTTTATAAAACTTAAAAATAAAATAAACCTTTCTGTGTATACCAGTGCAATATTATAGACTAATGCATTTGTTTTAATTTCTAAGGTCCTCTGTTATCCCATCCACCACCTGCCACAACATCGACTTCTGCTCCTTGCAGTGTTACAACACTGGAACTGACACAACATGGAAGACCAATTGTACACATTGGTAAATTCAATTGCTACTTTTTTACCTCTGGAACTAATTTCTTTATTGTTGTTAATGACAGGGTAGCTGCATGTCTTTTCTCATACATCCCAGATGTCACCATGCTCAGTATGTCAGCCTATTCTTTCAAGTGATGTTATAGACATCAAAATTGGCCCTGAAGTTTGGCAGTGTAAGGATAGCACATTAAGGTATGTTAGGCCTGGTTTTAACTACCAGAATATCAATTTGTATGCCTCTCAAAAGGAGTAGTAAAATCATGTACCTGGCAATGTCTTCTTGGTTTACAGCAATATACTCCCCTATGCACCTCTTTCTCCCCAGGTCAGCGTATGTCACACCACAGCCTCTGGTGTGAGCTTCAAAACACCCTCAAATGGGACAGCATGGGGTATCCTGGTAGCAGCAATTAGACCTTCTACCATCCCTCTATCATTTAGGACTGGAAACCTATGTTCCTAACTTCTACATCTCATAATTGTTTCTTTCTCTATCCCTTTTCTCTTTCTCTTTTTTGTTAGTATATTAAATATACATAGACTTATTTCATGGTGGTGATGGAGCACTGGGCCCTGAAACTTAATCTCTGAGTCAAGTCTTCGAAGATGTTTCCCCATTAGTAATATGGATCTTTATAAGCTGACATGAAGCATTGAAATGAAAAAAACATCAATAATACATTTCTAACCTGTGAAACCAATGAGACCCTACAAAAGGATCAGAAATCCCTGAATATAGTTATTTTATTTTAATTTTATTTCGGTCTGCCAATCAATTCAGTATATTAGCACTTTCTCCTCACTTTTTGAACTTTTTCTTTGCCTTTTTCTACCTGTTTTTTCCCTGCCGCTGCTGCCCCTGTGGCCCCTCCCCCCCCAACATGACCAGCGCGACCAGCTCAATCCAGCTCCCCTCCCCACTCCCGCCTTCCAGCTGTCCACCCCTCACCAACCCCTACTTAATGGCTGCCGCTGCTGGGACCAGTGAGCAAGACCACTAACTCATTGTCAGTGAAATTGCTCTCCGTCCCTCGCAGCTCCACCATTAAGTGAGGCCTTCTCCTGAGCCCCTGCACTTTTGAGTGGTGCTGTTCGAGGCTCTCCTTAACCCGCAGGTGTTACTTGTGCCTCATCGCTGGTGGTCCAGTGGAACTCTGTCTCCTTTCTCTCGCTCTGCTTTTTTTCTCCTTTTTCTCTCGTTTTTTTCCTCGTTTCTATCTCTCCCATTCATTCTCCTTCTGTGTCTCTCCTCCTTTTTCACTTGTTTTTCACTCATTTCAGGTTCCCCCTTCACTCTCCTTCTGTGTCTTTCCTCCGTTTTCACCCTCATATCAATGTCCCCCTTTCACTCTCCTCTGTGTCCTCCGTGTCTTTCCCCGACTCTGTGTGCACTTTTGCTGCTTATTGGCCCTTTCCCCTCTCTTTTTGACCTTTTACTTTGCCTTTCTCCACTCCTTTCTTTCCCCGCCCTTGCTACCCCTGCGGCCCCTTCCTCCCCAGCACGACCAGCGTGACTAGCTCAAACCAGCTACCCTCCCCGCTCCCGCCTCCCAGCTTTCCAGCCCTCCCTGACCCCTACTTAATGGCAGACGCTGTGCGAATGCGCTGCTGGTGCACCAAGGGCAAGCCTGTTTGCGCCCGTCCGCAACCAGTGCCAGGAACCCTGGATCTCTGCACCGCCAACACTGTGACCCAAAGGCACTCCAGGCACTAAACCCAGGCCACAACAATAACTGCAAGCTAGCATCACCGGCCGACACCCATGAACCCTTCAGCAGTCACCGCTGCCGGCACAACTGCAGCACCGCCAAGACCGCGGACCCAGCGCAACCCACCTGCAAGAAGACAACTGAACCAAAGACCCTGCAATGCATCTTTCACAACATCTGATTCCTCCACAAAAACGCCACTGAAATCTGGGACGTCCTTGACAGCACGACCCCGGACATAGCGTTCTTCACCGAAACCTGGACCAACAGCATCTTGGGACCGGACATCGCCATTCCCCAATGATAAAAGATCTCCAGGAAGGACCACCCCACCCATCCAGGAGAAGGAATTGCCACTGTTCACAAATCCACCCTCCGCCTGAGCACACTCCCCAACGAGCCCACAGACCTGATGGAACACCTTCACTTCAAGATACTGGCCTGGCCTGCCCCACCTCCTCCCTCCGAGGAACTCTCATTTACCAACCCCCTGGACCCCACAGACTTTTCACCAACTCCATCACGGACATCATCTCCCCGCATGCCATTGCATCCACAAACTAAACCCTACTGGGAGACCTCTGCTTCCACCTCGACAACCAACTGGACCCCAGCACCACAACCCCCCTGGACAACCCCCACAACATTGAACTCTTCCAAATCGTGACCAAACCCACATACTCAGCAAGACACACCCTCGACCCCCTCTTCACAACAGGAATCTCCATCACCTTCAGCCACACCACCAAACTCCCATGGACTGACCATCGATGTGTTCCCTTCACCTTCAGAACACCCACCATCCACAGACACCAGCACCTGTACCCACAAAGAAACTGGACCAGAATCACCGAAGACCAGCTAACCTCATCCCTCAGCAACTCCACTCCAACCTTTGCGGAAAACGACGACTCCAACACTGCAGCCCGAACCCTGCACAGATGGATCTCCGACAGCGCCAACACCATAGCCCCCCTCAAGAAAAAAAACAACACCCACTCCAAGAAAGCTAAATGGTTTCCCACCGAACTATGAGAGACCAGACACAATTGCCGCTGCCTCGAAAAGGCTTGGAGGAACACCAAATCCACAGAAGCCCACAACAACTTCAGAGCCGCCACCAACGCCCACCACCAACTCATCAGAAAAATTAGGAAACAAGTGATTAAAGAAGAAATCTTCAATCATACACACAACAGCAAAGAACTCTTCAACATTATCAAGGAGTTTGCCCAACCCACCAGTGAGTCCACTGACATCCCTCCCTCACAAGACCTCTGCGACAAACTCAAACTCAGCACCTTTTTCCACCACAAAATCAAGAGCATCTATGACAACTTCGCCAAAGACAACCAACACACTGAACCCTCACCAACAACCCTGCAATGCATGAAAGCAAGATGGCCGCCGGATAGGAGCTCTCTGTAAGAGCTCCGGCGCTGGGGATCCAGTTCTTTGGTTTTATCCCTGTCAGCTCCGAGCTGCACCGTCCTGCTACGCAAAAGTAACTGGAGCGAGTAACAGGATCTAAACAAGTAACTTCCTTACCTGCTGGATGAAACCTGCTGAGGATCCCCGACCTGACTGGAGACTGAGGACTGAGCCACTCCCGCCTTCCTCCTCGGACCTTGGGCTCCCCGCTGACCAACTTGCGGAGCTCGATACGGATGCCTGCTGCCTGGAGCCGGCTGTGGACGAATGGTGTGCCTGGCAAGGTCGGTGGTTGCCTGCGGGACGTCGCTGAAGTAGACCTGGAGTGCTGGCGCCTGGAGTGCGACGGACATGTCGTTGCGGAGTGGTGCTGCCCGTCTGCGGTTGCTGCCGGGACCCCCAGTGTCCTGCTCGCGCTGGGAGCTGTGTGCCCTGTCTCGTCCGCTGGGCTCTGCGCCTTGCTGCCCGCTCCGGTCTGTCTCCTGCGCCCCACGACAACATCGGAGGAGGTGGGCGCCCGGCGGTCGTGGAGGCAGAAGTGGTGAGGGACGTGGAGGGCTGGCGGAGTGCGAGCGAGTGAGGGCTTCCCCGCCTGGCTGGTCGCGGCGGGCTGAGTCCAGCGCATCTTGCCCTGCCTGGTGAGCTGTGTGCCTGGCTGCTCGTCCTCCGCCTGCAGCCACCGTCGGGACACTGGAGGAAGCTGGTGCCTTGCTGCCGGGGGGCTCGTCGTTCCCCCCCCAAGACCCAAGACAAGACTCCCCAAGCACTTATAGCGCCAATAACATTGTGGCGGACTGAGTCCAGCGCATCTTGCCCTGCCTGGTGAGCTGTGTGCCTGGCTGCTCATCCTCCGCCTGCAGCCACCGTCAGGACACTGGAGGAAGCTGGTGCCTTGCTGCCGGGGGACTTGTCGTCTCCCCCCCCCCCCCTAAGACCCAAGACAAGACTCCCCAAGCACTTATAGCACCAACAACAGCGCTGCAGCATGGGACGTTTGCTTTGAACCAGGGATTACTGTCCCATCTGCCCTCAGGTGCCACCACTTGCAGCTGTGAGAGGGGTAGGACAAGACTCTCCAAAAGCTTATAGCACCAACGACAGCCCTGCAGCACTGACATTCTCTTTGAGCCAGGAATTACCTGTCACATCTGCCCTTCAGCCGGAGGTACAGACACGGTTAAAGCCATTAGTGACATTGCAAAGATTTCCTAAGTACCAGTACCCTCCCCCCCTTTGTTTCCCACCCCAGCGGTACCGTGCCTCACAATTAAAAATACACAAGAGCAGAGGCGGCCCCCTTCGGCTCGGAGGTGAGCTTGTCGATCTGGGCACCACTGCCACCGTGACCTGGGGAGCAGAGCTGCAAACGCATGCAAAAGCTGCAAAAGATCGTCTTTGCCCCTGAGGCTGGGACTACAGAACACAGACTGAAGCGAAGGCTGGATAAGGTATTTACTTTGCCCCACTCGTTTTTGCTGGAAAGGTACTTAATTTGCCCCACTTGTTTTTTGATTTGAAAAAACCTCTTGTTTTGAAAAGAAAAAAACAAAAACCTCTTTTGTTCAAAATGGCCGGGGCCATAAACTGAGCTCTTAATCCCCTCCTGTACCGACGGAACCCACGAGGCCCCTCAGCAGCTCCACTTAAGATAACAAAAAATTGAGATAAGACTCCCCATGGCATGCAAGATCCTGAACCAGCCGGAATAGAATCTGAAACTGCTCTTCCCTGCTCTGAAAATAGCAACAACTAAAAGAGGACTAATGATTCTATCCCTCCTACTTGGCGGCCATTTTTAGACTACTCTTTCTCTCTCTGGCGGCCATCATGGACTAGTCTTTCTGACTACTCTTGACTATCGGTACCACAGCCTTTCCATAGCTTTGTATTTAAATCTTTGTGTGATTAAATGTCTGCCTTCCACTGAAGTATTATATTACTACTGGTATTTGTACACTTTATGTAACCTACACCCATTTTCACTTTTCCTCACCGACAGTGCACTGACTTCTACCTCATATTCTACCAGTTGCTCACTAGTGTCATATTTGTTTATTGCAGTCATTTGTTTGCACCTATATTGGTTACAGTAATTCATCAGTATTTTATTCCTATTTGTATACTGTATATGTTGTAAGCTGCACCCACCTCACTTTTATTCCTATTAATCACTGATCGCTACCTCATTTATTTGGTTTAGTCTTGTAAGCTGCGCCCATCTCACTTTTATCACCATGATGCACTGATTACTAACTCATTCATTTTGTTTAGTCTTGTAAGCTGCACACAATCACTTACTATTCCTAATAATTGTTGTTTCATATAATTTGTGTGTGCAATTGTATTCTGTCACTGACTCCTGTACCTTACATATTTTTGACTACTCACTATTGTCACCTTCGATTTAGATATTTTTATGGTTTGCACAGTTATTTTATTCCAGTATCTTGTCAGTATTATACTTCATATATTATACCTCATATATTTTTCTTTTGCTGCTCACTAATGCCACTTGTTGTTTCACATAATTTGTGTGTGCAATTGTATTCTGTCACTGACTCCTGTGCCTTACATATTTTTGACTACTCACTATTGTCACCTTCGATTTAGATATTTTTATGGTTTGCACAGTTATTTTATTCCAGTATTTTGCCAGTATTATATTTCTACTTGTTCTGCACTTGTTTATAACCTACATCGAATTCACTCCTATTCCTAAAATGTACTGACGAATTCTCACATAGACTTGTTCACTGATGTAACCTGCACTCATTACACTGTTCCTTCCCGTATACACTGATTACTACCTCATATTGGTTAGCTGCTCATTGGTGTCACCCCTGCTCCATGTAACTTACAGTCCTCATCAGTATTCTGCTCCATTATTTCTTTATTGTGCACCCTACACTTGTGCAACTTGCACCCATCTCAAGTGTTAGTCTTGTATGCACCGATTACTACCTCAAATACCTTGGCAGCTCACTAGTGTCACTTCCCATTATCTCACTATTATTGTCTGCATCTGTACTCTGCGTATAGCATTATTGTGCACTCACTAGTGTCACTTTTGGCCCACGCAACTGTTTAGGACAGTGCACCCTCCCTACTACACCTACCTAGACTGTCCTCCCATCATGGAACCCGTCGGCAAGCACACATATAGAATCAACTACCCACCCTCACTCACTAAAAAAGCAGCTAAACGCTTTAAACACAACTTCCTGAGGTCCCACCCTGAAACTCCCTGTGCAGACACCTACTTCTCACCAGTCAATGGTTCACTGAACATTGATATCATCTTCCACACCACACGCAGAGCCCAATGGAGAAAAGCGTTCCTCACCTTACTCACCGTCTCCACCTCCAGGAATTTCACGCATGGCCTAAAACTCTCCATCACACCATCCCAACTCTTCCCGGGCAGAACCACCATCACTATATACAATAACGGGATCATCCTAATTCAATCCACAGACAAGAACCTGGAACTACTAGACAACCTGTTCCCCACGTTCAAACAACACCTCGCCAATCATCGGACCCCCACTCATAGCACCCTCAGGCCTATCACCATTGAATTCACAGCCCCCAATCACAACCCTTCTAACCTAGCTCAACCCCAAAACGACACGCACCCTTCCTCCACCCCCGGCACCTTAGACATTCACCCACCTAATGTAGCTACCTCGCACTCCTCATTTACAGACATAGATCCCTCACCCACACATTCCAGCGGCACCCCCTCCCCCCCCACCAACCTCACCTTGTCCTCCTCTCATACCAGACCCATTCCTGTCACCCCTGACACCACAGCCTCAAACCACATTCATTCTAACCTAGCCCAGCCCCAAAACGAAAACGACATGCACCTCTCCTTTACTCCCGACACCCTAGTCAGTCACCCACCTACCGTAGCTACCCCACTCCCCTCAAGCACAGACATAGATCACTCCCCCTCTTACACCAACCACCTCACCCCTTCCCCCCACACACCAGCCCTCATCCCCTTTCCTCTCACCCCTGATACCACAGCTCCCACCCAAAACGACATGCACCTCTCCTTTACTCCCGGCACCTTAATCATTCACCCATCTACCGTAGCTACCCCACACCCCTCAAGCACAGACATAGATCTCTCTCCCTCATACACCAACCACCTCACCCCTTCCCCCTTCCCCCTACACACCAGCCCTCATCCCCGTTCCTCCCACCCCTGATACCACAGCTCCCACCCGCAACCCGCCTAACCTAGATCAGCACCAGACCGGCACACACAAAGGCAAACACCACCCTTTATCCCCCCCCATTCTCAGCCCCCACTTCCACCCATTAACTAATCACGCAGAACACACCACCTCCATCAACTCAACTCCACCCCCTCAAAAAAGAACCATCTACAATCCCACTTCCCCCCCAGTCTCACCCCCCACTACCCAACCCCCACCCCCTTCACCACTAATAAACGCCCACCCTCCACTCTGCACTCTCCGCCTACCACCAATACTCTCATCCACACCACCAACCTCTCCCCTATGTCATCCACGCCCGACCCTCCCATCCCCACCTCCAACAAATTTCCCACACTGGACTACATTACGGCCTCCCTCCTCCAGCTCAAAGAAGACATGCACATCATCAAACAACAACTACCCTGTCTATCACACTCCAGTCACCCCTCACCCAACACCCTCCACCAGATCAAACAAGACATTCACATCATCAAACAATTACTCAGCACACACCCCAGACACCCCTCACGCGCCTCCACCATCACCTCCCCTCCCAACTGGTCCTCCACCTGGGCGGCGAACTCTCGCACTCGACTCCCACCGCACTGGACCTCAATCCCTGCTCACAACCGCGAAAACCGCCCCCATCGCTCCTGCAACCCTTTCTCGGACCTCGACACAATCACCCTCCTCCGCTCCTACGACTCGGCTCCCCATAGCAACACACCCGACACTCTCACTGCCATTCCTACGATTCACTCCAATCCCCTTAGACCCCCCACACTGAACAACAGAATTGCTATCCATAGTAACCTGAGTAAAGTCCCCCTCGCTCTAGAACCCCCTTCCACCCTCGACACACCCCGTCTCAAATGCACTCTCCTCAACTGCAGATCAGCCGCTAGACACTCCTCCGCTATCGCCGATCTCATTCTAAAATTGGATCTTGACTTAATCATCATGACTGAAACATGGCTAACAGAATCTTCTACACCTATAATGGACATTCTGGTTCCGCCCAACTACCACATCACTAGACTTGACAGGTCTGGCAATAAAAAAGGTGGCGGAATCGCATGTATATACAGGAGCAACCTCTCTGTCTTGAAAGTAACTTCCCCTTCCCTACCCTCCCCAACCTCCTGTGAATACATCTGCCTCGATATTATCAGTGAGGGCAAACCGATCTGCACTCTTCACGGCGTTTACCACCCACCCGGCGACAACCTTACCTTCTCCCAACAAATCATGGACATGATCTCAACCAACTCCGGGCGACAACTCACACAAATATACCTTGGTGACTTCAACCTCCACTGGAACGATCATAATGAGGCGGTGGTAAAAGGTCTGAAGAATTTCCTTAACGCCCTTGACCTCACTCAAATTTGCAACAGTCCAACACACGAGAAAGGCTCTATCCTCGACCTTATCATCTCCAAAGAGGCCTCTATCCAACTCGAATCTATCCAACCCTGTGACTGGTCAGACCATCATATTATCACATTCTTCATCAATGAAAAAGTTAAATTTAACCCTGTTAAATCCGCCAGGCCCAAAGTCTGGAAAAGAGACATGAAAAAACTGAACTCAAACTCTCTGCCCCCCAACAGCTGCAACTTACGACTTCCTCCTACTGGCGTTAAGGACATCCAATCCTTGACTGATCACTATCTTAACACTATGACCTCAATAATTAATGAAGTTGCACCCTTGCAGCTAAAAAAAGCCTCCGCAAAAATTTCCAATCCCTGATACGACGGGAGTCTCAATGACGATAGACGCGCCATGCGAATGGCAGAGCGCACCTGGAGATCAGCTCCCTCTGCACTGAACTTAAAAACCCTGAAGAAAAAGAGAAATGCCTACTTCAGGAAAATAAAACGCTCAAAATCAGACTTCTTCAGTCGTCAGCTCGACCAAGCCAAAAATCGTCCGAGAAAGCTGTTTAAGCTTATCCGAACACAATCCAAAGAACAACCCCAACCTCTCAACACTATGTGCGAAGCTCCCTCCTGTGAAGACTTCGCCTCTTTCTTCAACCAAAAAACTGACAACATAAAGAATGATCTCCTCATGGACGCAAGCCTCTATCCCAAACCCCACTGCATAGCACCCACTAAACCAAAAAACAATGCCACCTGGTCAACCTTTGCCACCTACACGGAAGAAGAAATTGGCAGACTGCTCAGCACTCTGAAACCATCCAATCACCTCACGGACCCCCTTCCTGCTAACGCTGTCAAAGTCCTCACCCCGTCGCTCCTTCCACTCTGGACTAAAATCATTAACAGCTCACTTCAACAAGGGACCATTCCTGACTCCCTCAAAGTTGGACAAGTCACACCTTTGCTAAAGAAACCTACAGCCGACCACTCTGACCTAAACAACTACCGTCCCATTACCAACATTCCGACTCTTGACAAACTGCTGGAAAAATGCGCACAAATACAATTGACTAAACACATTACTCAGTTTGATCTCCTCAACTCTCATCAATCAGGCTTCCGAGCAAATCACAGTACTGAAACTGCTATGATTCACATAATCGACGACGCCCTCCAAATCCTAGATCATAACGATACCTGCCTCCTCATCCTCCTTGATCTCTCCTCCGCATTTGACACCGTCAAACATGAGAATCTACTCGAGCTATTAAACACAAGAATGGGCCTATCTGGAACTGTGCTCAAATGGTTCACGTCCTTTCTGCATAACAGGTCGCAGAAATTCAAGAGCAACAACTTGATGTCCGCGCCAAGACCTGTATCGCTAGGCGTACCACAAGGATCCTCCCTATCCCCAACTTTGTTCAACCTAGTTATGGAACCTCTCACCACCTTGCTACAAGAAACCAATGTACACTTCCACATGTATGCTGATGACACCCAACTTTATCTCAAACAACAATCACCCAAAGACATCACGCTCTTGAACTCAACGATCAGAAGCACCCACTCCTGGCTGGCCGCTAATCATCTCAAACTCAATGCCCTTAAAACAGAGTTCCTTCTGATCTCACTTCCCGCGAAGATCACTACCGCACAAATGTGGCTTAAACACCTAACGGCACTCAATGTTCAACCCACCATCGTGGACTCAGCGAAATTTTTGGGCATAACACTTGACACCAATCTCAACATGCAGGAACACATCAACAAAGCAACTAAGGGAGCGAACTACCAAATCAACACCCTTAGGAAACTTAAACCCTTCCTGCCAGCCAAAGACTTCCAAACTGCGGTACAATCACTAGTCATACCTCAAATAGAATACGGCAGCACCGCCCTCTGCGGTCTCCCCCTAGCTACTACGGCACCCATAAGAGCCTCTTTAAACGCCGCAGCGAGACTTATCACTGGATCAAAAAAACACTCACACATTTCCCCTGACTTCAAATCCCTGAACTGGCTGCCTTTTGAAGCCAGAATACACCTGAAAATCGCTTGTTTGAAGCACAAGGCTGTCCACCTGAGCTCACCTAGATACCTCGCTCAGAAGCTGACGATTTCTAGAGGCTCCAGAAACACTAGAGGCACAAACAATCTTTTGCTAAAGCCTAAAAGATTCCGCAAGGAAAAAACCTATAAACGCTCTTTCTCAGGAATGGCTCCCAGGATTTGGAACTCGCTCCCCCCTGAAATCAGACTCATCCCCTCTACCATACTTTTCAAGAAAGAAGTAAAAGCGATCCTCATGGCTAAATACACTTGAACCACGACTGGGGATCAACTTCAAAGACTCGATACTCATCTGTACTACTTGTTCGAACCCTTTGCATTTTTGTTTGACTTTGAAATTTACTTACTTGATTGTTTATGATATCACTTCACTGTACTTTTAACACTATTGATGTATCTGTGTATATATGCTCCCCTCCTCTGTAGAGCGCTCTGATATCTGCGAAGATCTTGTTCGCGCTATATAAAACTTTCAAAATAAATAAATAAAAAAACCCAACACCCTTAAGCCAGCGATCTACAACTGGGCAGCCCTCACCACTGAAGACACACTGAAGACGATGAAGTCAATCCACTCCGGGATCCCCATGGGCCCCTGCCCCCACCACATTTTCAATAGAGCCGCAGACACCATCGCACCCATGCTCTGCCACACCATCAACTGCTCCCTGCAACCGCCTTGTTTCCTGACAACTGGAAACACGCCTAGATCAACCCCCTCCTGAAGAAACCCTCGGCGGACCCCACCGACCTCAAAAACTACAGACCCATCTCCCTGCTCCTGTTCCCAGCGAAAGTCATTGAGAAAGCCATCAACAGCCAACTCCCCACATTCATCTAAGAGCACAACATCCTCGACTCCTCCCAATCCGGCTTCAGAAAATACCACAGTATGGAAACAGCCATCCCCGCTGCAACAGATGACATCCGCACCCTACTGGACAAAGGAAAAACGGCAGCCCCCATCATCCTCGACCTCTCAGCGGCATTCAACGCAGTCTCTCACCGCACCCTAATACGCAGACTCAATGACACAGGGATCCAAGACAAGGCCCTCGACTGGATCCACTCCTTCCTCTACGGCAGAACGCAGTGGGTCAGACTCCCCCTTTCCTCTCGGACCCCACACTAACCACCTGCGGAGTCCCCCAGGGATCCTCCCTTAGCCTTACGCTCTTCAACATCTACAAGGCTCTGCTCGCCACCATCATCAGAACCTACGGTCATATGCAGACGACACCCAACTCATCCTCTTCCTATCCAACGAACCCAACACTGCCAGACACATTTTTCGAGAAGGCATGGAAGCCGTCACCAAATGGATGACAAACAGCTGCCTACAACTAAATAAACTAAACTAAACAAAACGGAAGTACTCATCATAGGCCAAAATCCCACCTGGTGGCCTCCTGCCCTCAGAAGCCCGCCCACCCACATGGACCACGCACACAACCCGGTAATCATCCTGGACTCAGAGCTCGAAATGGACCGCCAGATCAACTCTGTCTCGACCTCCTGCTTCCACACCCTCAGCCTCCTACATAAGACCTTCAAATGGATCCCCTTCGAACTCAGAAAGACCATCACTCACGCGCTGGTCACCAGCAGACTTGACTATGGCAACGCACTCTATGCCGGAAGAAACAAAAACCTCACAGCAAGCTACAGAACATCCAAAACGCTGCCGCAAGACTGGTCCTCAATCTGCCAACACACTGCCACATCTCCCAGCACCTGCGCACACTCCACTGGCTCCTCATCAAAGCTAGAGTCACCTTCAAGATGGTCACCCACGCTCACAAGGCCTTCCACGACACCGGACCAGCATACCTGAACAGTCGACTCAAATTCCGCGCACCCCAAAGGACCCTACGATCAACCCAGCTCTTCTATGCCGCAGTCCCCCGCACCAGTAAGACCAGATCGGGAGGCCGCTCCTTCTCCTTCCTTGTGGCCGAAGCCTGGATAGACCTTCGGCTCCACCTCAGACAGACAACATTGCTCCCCATCTTAGCAAGAAACCTCAAAACCTAGCTCTTTGACAGACCCCCTCCTTGATGGACTGGAACCTGTGCCCCCCTCCAACCCCCCCAGCACCTTGAGACCCTTACGGGTGAGTACTCGCACTTAACAAACACCTTGATTTGATTTGATTTATATGCGCAACCTAAAAATAGATTCAGTAAATGGAACAATATTAAAGGTAAGCTGTGGAATCTCAGTAGGTTAAGGCACTACAGAATGACATATCGAATTACATTAATTACAATTGTATAAACACAAATGAAAGCATACAGGTATTCCATAAAGAAACTTAGGAAAGGGAAGTTCTCTCCTCCAAACTTAAACCAAATATAGGGTCTTTGATCAAG
Organism: Lissotriton vulgaris; assembly: GCF_964263255.1. Taxonomy (NCBI): domain Eukaryota; kingdom Metazoa; phylum Chordata; class Amphibia; order Caudata; family Salamandridae; genus Lissotriton; species Lissotriton vulgaris. The sequence goes on along the minus strand of NW_028252661.1, from coordinate 206,125 downwards.
GGACTCTAAATTGTAAGCACATAAGAAGGTGTCAGAATTATCAGACTTCAGTAACAGTCCAAAAATAAAAAGGAAGCAAGTGTTTAACATAAAACTTCACACTTGAAAAAATAGGGCAAGCAGAGAGGTCAGCTGTGTGAACGCCAACATAAAGGTAACAAGAGATTCAGAAGCGTTCTAATCTCCCTCACACCTCCAGGGACCAATCAGAACACTCTTTGAGTGATCTGCAACATGGCTTCAGCTTACATCTTATCAGACTAAAGCTTCGGTTCTCAACCTTGACCAACTTACCATCCTGGTGCATGATGAACAGAAGTCTTCTTTCGACCATTATTTCTTCACATTTGCGGCCAAGTTTCTCACAGGCCTCTCTATCAGCTGCCCAATACAGACATTAAACCTTTCTCTAGCTAATGTAAATTATGATAGTAAACCTGCAAGAAAAAGAGAAAACATGCTGGCGAGACAAAGGGCATTTCAGCTGAGGTATTTAATTAAGCTAACTTTAGTTAAGCATTTAATGTGCACTTCGAAAACATGGTTATAAATGCACACTTTTAGCTTTTAAAATAACTTCAATATGAGGAAAAATTACATGTTTGTATATGCAAGTGATTTTGAAGGAATATGTGAATAAAGAAACACATATCATGTTTAAAATAAACATTAGTGCACACACATATATATATAAATCTCTAGTTTCTACTGTGAATACATTCAGTAATCCTTTCTATGCTTCACACAATAAAATGAAGGCACTCAGTCAACGTCATTTCTGGTGCACGTATATAATTGCACTTCTGTGACCTGTAATGGTGGAGTCTAGATGATGCTGCTCCAGTGGTGTGTAAACTCCAGTATGTCTTTCTAATCTATCTACATTGGTGTTAATACTGATTTATATAGATTGCTAATATCAACATCTTATTTTCTCACTAAAACTGCAGGATTTAAACTTTGGAAACACAATTTACCAGGACCCAGGTTCAACAGCCAACCTGAATGAGGATCTCCAATAGTCATCTCTGTGACAAAAGCTGGTGAATTAACATTGTTGAGATATAATAATCTCATCCATGACCAATACTCAATAGCATATGCTGACTTAGACTCACATGATACTAACATTATTGTTTATTTGAAAAATAATATTTATGAAAAGTACTGTGTTGCAGCCAGCACTGCTCAAAAAGAAGAGGATGAGGAGGAGCAGAAGCTAATTGATGTAGAGGAAGACCTAGGAGGAAGAGGAGGCAATATTGGTACCACACATAAAATGTTAAAGAAGGCCACTTCACAGACTGGCTGGTCCTATTCAATCGTTTCTGAGCATTGCAGGTCCCAAGCCATTTGCTAAGCAGCCACAAATCTCACGTCTCACTGTACAATCTCTTACATACTTTTGCCATGAAAATGCATCTTCAGTCTTCTCTCATCTTTCTGAGAGAGAGCACACCCCTGATGAAGATCAGGTATTCCCATTCATGAATCTCCAACCCCCTACAACCTCCCAGGTGTCACTCATTTCCGTGCAGGTCAACATGTTTGCCCAATGAGGAGGCCATGCATTGGGGGGGGGACATGGGGGTAGTGTGAGCTAATACTGCCCCCTGGTAGGATCAGTTTTACCAGCAACAGAGTAATCTGCTGCTGTATATGTGTGCTATGGGGGCTAGTCAGTATGAGATCTCTGACTCACTTAAAGGACTCCTTCAGATGTTTGACATGCAGGCCAGAGCTTTGGATAATTATGCCAAATGTAAACAAACCATGAACCAACAACATCTACGAATATTTAGGGAAAATAGAGTGCAAGAACACCATAATTTATCCTTGAAGATGATAGAGGCACTAGGCAAAAATTACTAATGTAAATCCTAAGAGCCAACACATGCAGGAGATTCTACAGAGACAACCCCACCACATGCACCACCACCCAGAACATGAGCACTGTCTCATACTTTCTTACCACCAGCATTGCATAAGCAGAGTAGTATGAGAAAGCTCCTGTAATTACTGTGTTGTCTCTGTGCCTAGAACATATTCACCATCACCATTGTTCCTTAATTAAAATAAGTGCACTTTTTACTGCACATGCCTGTGTCAACCTTTCGTCTCTACTGAATGCTTTATGTTGCATTTACCACATAAAATATATATATATGTTATCTTCTTTGGTAGTGTTCAAAATGGAAGACATTTAAAAACTGCAATATGAAATACAAACCATCTTCTAAATAACCAAACATGTCTACTTTTCCTTTAGCTGTTATAGAATACAGCATACAGTATGATTCAAAAGAGATTTGTTTTCAAATATCTAAATTTCTATCTATATCTATTTCTCTCTCTCTCTCTCTCTCTCTCTCTCTCTCTCTCTCTCTCTCTCTCTCATTCTCTTTCTCTCTCTCTCTCTCTCTCTCTCTCTCTCTCTCTCTCTGTATATATATATATATATATATATATATATATATATATATATATATATATATATCACTGAAAAAACCATTGGTTATAGACCATATAAAGTTAGGGATTAGCATTTACAAAACCTTAATTTACTCGCACAAAACCATAGAAATTCGCATATATAGTTAGTTGCAATAACTATATATCGCGCACCCGCAATCCACTGCTGATGATGTCACATATTACATCTGTCATTACATGGTCAGTGACATTACTGATGACATCTCAAATGACATCACTGATGACATCACTGATGACAACACCCAGTGACTGTATGTTTCTGAAAAGTTAAAATATGTCTTACATATTGAAGAATGAGCGGATGTATAAGTGTCTGGATGAAGGATTTAGTAGGTGCATGACTGACTGTATGAGAGAATGATTAAATGTGTTTCACTGAGTGCATGGGTTAGTGACTAAACTGTCTTAATTTGTGCATCATTATATATGTTGTTCTGTAAACTGCTGCATGTTTAAATCAGTAGCTATATGAGTAACTATATGGGTTATTGAATGGTTGCCCAATTATTTGTATGGGAGACTGAGTATGTGTGTGGGTGGCTGGGAGGTGTATGACTCTTTGCATAAATGTGTGAGCAGTTGATTCACTAGATGTATGGGTTTAAAAGTGCATGTGGAAACAGCTGTATGGACAGTTGACTGTCTGCATGAGTGTATTGGTGAGTGAATGGATATCTCAGTGCTACATATCAAAGTAAGTACATATGTAAAACACAGTCCATGTGAGAGTTGACATATATAAATAACTGTGCATAAGAGCCAGTGAATGTGTGAGTGGCTGTATGGATCATTGTGAACTTGTATCAGGGATTGTATAAGAGTAAATATGTGTTAGTATATGTTTGAATAAGTAAGGTGTGTATAACTGTATAGTTGAGGAAATGGAGGTGTGATTGATTCTTTGCATGACTGACTAGGTGTGTGAGTAACTCCATGGATGAGTGACAGTCTGTGAGTGTCTGTTTACACTGATTGTATCTAAGGTTATATTAGAGTCTGTAGAGGTTCATCGTATTATCACATGAATGATATTATCAGTGATGTGATCAGTAATGTCAAATGAGATGTCATCAGTGATGTCATCAGTGATGTCATTTGAGATGTCATCAGTGATGTCATCAGTGATGTCATTTGAGATGTCATCAGTGATGTCATTTGAGATGTCATCAGTGATGTCATCAGTGATGTCACTGACCATGTTATGAATGATGTAATATGTGACATCATCAGCAGTGGATTGCGGGTGCGCGATATATAGTTATTGCAACTAACTATATATGCGAATTTCTATGGTTTTGTGCGAGTAAATTAAGGTCTTGTAAATGCTAATCCCTAACTATATATGGTCTATAACCAATGGTTTTTTCAGTGAATTTTCAAGGTTTTGTAAATGCTAATTCCTAACTATATATGGTCTATAACCTATGCTTTTTTCAGTGAATTTCAATGGTTTTTAAAAAACAAATATCAAAAGCTGTAAAATGTCAAGTACGTGGTAGGTAAAAACATTTTCGTATTTTCATCAGCTAGCGACAGCAACAAAAACATTGTAATGGAGATTAGAGAGGCTACGGATCGGTGAATAAAATATCAAAAGAAATGGCGATTCCCCTCTTTAGCAGATTAGCTAAATCTTTGCGTAATTTGGGCATAAAACTTATATTATTGGAAGTAGATGGTTATAGTTCTGGTTAATTTCCATTCAGAGTGTCCTACACAGCACCACTCTAGGTAAACACTACTTTATGTAAAACCTGGGACATAGCACTCATTGGAATTTTTGTGATCTTTCCTGTTAAGTTGCATCATAAGTTATTTTAACCATTCCATATAAAGTCATGCATAAAAATGAATACACAGACACAAGTAACATGTGTATCCAAAAACAAAATACAGATTTCGGCCTTATTTATTGCCTCTAGTTTTCAAAGGCAAATTTCTGTGGAAAACATGCACATTAAGGGTTGCCTTTCCTTAAACCTTTGTTTTTTAAAAAAAATTGGAAGAAACAAAAAGTCTTCCCTTCCATAAATAACCCAAGACTTTTATTTTGTTATGGCAAGGGAACGAAATAGAGAATAAACTATAGTTAGTCACCATGGGGTTTAAAGAAGGGATGGTTCTTCACCAGATTAGATATTTACCCAGACTCTCATTCTCCAATGTGATGAACTAGGCTAAAATTCTTCTGGTGCCTGCACCCTGTCACAGAATATCACCCCAAAACATGGAAGCGCCCAAACACCAGATTGAGTTGAACCCCACAGTAAGCCTTATTTCTTCAGGGCCTCAGAATTTCTTTTGCTTTGCTCATGGAAATTGTGGGATATAGGAGAGATAAGGTGTCACCATTAAGAAAGGGTAGTATTTAAATTTGCATATCAAGTATGTTTAACCTTTTAGACATATGATATGCTAGCTTGAACTTATGCTTTACATTTGAAGCCGAATTCAACAGCTTAAGTAAGTAGGTTTTCGTAGTTGTAACTTTAAAGGGTGATCTAGCAAGCTGTAAAGATTTTCTAAAACAGTGGAGCGTATTTAGTTTTTTAATGTACATGTTTATGAAACGATTACACAAATGAAACATTTGTGAGTTTTAAATTTCCGGAGAAGTATAATTCACCAATAGTTTTCTCTGTAGATGTTTTTCCATTAACAATCCCAGTTCCATCACCCGCCCAGGATATCACTACTGTTCCCCATGTCATAAAACCTTAGGATGTTCAATAACTGAAACAGATAATTAAGAAACACAAGGAAATCCCTAACGCATCTGCATTCTCGGAAGAGGTTGACAAAGATGACATCTTAAGGAACAAAGAAAGACAAATTAAGGATGAGGAAGTTGTCACTTTAGTTTTTTCATCAGCTAGCGACAGCAACAAACACATTGTAATGGAGATTAGAGAGGCTACGGATGGGTGAATAAATTATCAAAAGAAATAGCGACTCCCCCCCTTTAGCAGATTAGCTAAATCTTTGCGTAATTTGGGCATAAAAGTGATATTATTGGAAGTAGATGGTTATAGTTCTGGTTAATTTCCATTCAGAGTGTCCTACACAGCACCACTCTAGGTAAACACTACTTTATGTAAAACATGGGACATAGCACTCATTGGAATGTTTGTGATCTTTCCTGTTAAGTTGCATCATAAGTTATTTTAACCATTCCATATAAAGTCATGCATAAAAATGAATACATAGACACAAGTAACATGTGTATCCAAAAACAAAATACAGATTTCGGCCTTATTTATTGCCTCTAGTTTTCAAAGGCAAATTTCTGTGGAAAACATGCACATTAAGGGTTGCCTTTCCTTAAACCTTTGTTTTTTTTAAAAAATTGGAAGAAACAAAAAGTCTTCCCTTCCATAAATAACCCAAGACTTTTATTTTGTTATGGCAAGGGAACGAAATAGAGAATAAACTATAGTTGGTCACCATGGGGTTTAAAGAAGGGATGGTTCTTCACCAGATTAGATATTTACCCAGACCCTCATTCTCCAATGTGATGAACTAGGCTAAAATTCTTCTGGTGCCTGCACCCTGTCACAGAATATCACCCCAAAACATGGAAGCGCCCAAACACCAGATTGAGTTGAACCCCACAGTAAGCCTTATTTCTTCAGGGCCTCAGAATTTCTTTTGCTTTGCTCATAGAAATTGTGGGATATAGGAGAGATAAGGTGTCACCATTAAGAAAGGGTAGTATTTAAATTTGCATATCAATTATGTTTAACCTTTTAGACATATGATATGCAAGCTTGAACTTATGCTTTACATTTGAAGCCGAATTCAACAGCTTAAGTAGGTAGGTTTTCGTAGTTGTAACTTTAAAGGGTGATCTAGCAAGCTGAAAAGATTTTCTAAAACAGTGGAGCGTATTTAGTTTTTTAATGTACATGTTTATGAAACGATTACACAAATGAAACATTTGTGAGTTTTAAATTTCCGGAGAAGTATAATTCACCAATAGTTTTCTCTGTAGATGTTTTCCTTTTAACAATCCCAGTTCCATCACCCGCCCAGGATATCACTACTGTTCCCCATGTCATAAAACCTTAGGATGTTCAATAACTGAAACAGATAATTAAGAAACACAAGGAAATCCCTAACGCATCTGCATTCTCGGAAGAGGTTGACAAAGATGGCATCTTAAGGAACAAAGAAAGACAAATTAAGGATGAGGAAGTTGTCACTTTAGTTTTTTCATCAGCTAGCGACAGCAACAAACACATTGTAATGGAGATTAGAGAGGCTACGGATGGGTGAATAAATTATCAAAAGAAATAGCGACTCCCCCCTTTAGCAGATTAGCTAAATCTTTGCGTAATTTGGGCATAAAAGTGATATTATTGGAAGTAGATGGTTATAGTTCTGGTTAATTTCCATTCAGAGTGTCCTACACAGCACCACTCTAGGTAAACACTACTTTATGTAAAACATGGGACATAGCACTCATTGGAATGTTTGTGATCTTTCCTGTTAAGTTGCATCATAAGTTATTTTAACCATTCCATATAAAGTCATACATAAAAATGAATACACAGACACAAATAACATGTGTATCCAAAAACAAAATACAGATTTCGGCCTTATTTATTGCATCTAGTTTTCAAAGGCACATTTCTGTGGAAAACATGCACATTAAGGGTTGCCTTTCCTTAAACCTTTGTTTTTAAAAAAAAATTGGAAGAAATAAAAAGTCTTCCCTTCCATAAATAACCCAAAACTTTTATTTTGTTATGGCAAGGGAACGAAATAGAGAATAAACTATAGTTGGTCACCATGGGGTTTAAAGAAGGGATTGTTCTTCACCAGATTAGATATTTACCCAGACCCTCATTCTCCAATGTGATGAACTAGGCTAAAATTCTTCTGGTGCCTGCACCCAGTCACAGAATATCACCCCAAAACATGGAAGCACCCAAACACCAGATTGAGTTGAACCCCACAGTAAGCCTTATTTCTTCAGGGCCTCAGAATTTCTTTTGCTTTGCTCTTGGAAATTGTGGGATATAGGAGAGATAAAGTGTCACCATTAAGAAAGGGTAGTATTTAAATTTGCATATCAATTATGTTTAACCTTTTAGACATATGATATGCTAGCTTGAACTTATGCTTTACATTTGAAGCCGAATTAAACAGCTTAAGTAAGTAGGTTTTCGTAGTTGTAACTTTAAAGGGTGATCTAGCAAGCTGTAAAGACTTTCTAAAACAGTGGAGCGTATTTAGTTTTTTAATGTACATGTTTATGAAACGATTACACAAATGAAATATTTGTGAGTTTTAAATTTCCGGAGAAGTATAATTCACCAATAGTTTTCTCTGTAGATGGTTTTCCATTAACAATCCCAGTTCCATCACCCGCCCAGGATATCACTACTGTTCCCCATGTCATAAAACCTTAGGATGTTCAATAACTGAAACAGATAATTAAGAAACACAAGGAAATCCCTAACGCATCTGCATTCTCGCCAGAGGTTGACACAGATGACATCTTAAGGAACAAAGAAAGACAAATTAAGGATGAGGAAGTTGTCACTTTAGTTTTTTCATCAGCTAGCGAGAGCAACAAACACATTGTAATGGAGATTAGAGAGGCTACGGATGGGTGAATAAATTATCAAAAGAAATAGCGACTCCCCCCTTTAGCAGATTAGCTAAATCTTTGCGTAATTTGGGCATAAAAGTTATATTATTGGAAGTAGATGGTTATAGTTCTGGTTCTGGTCCGCTACTGACGCCGCCTCATGGGCCAACGGATTTTCTTCGCTTTTTATAGCCCAAAGCCGCATAACAGGTCATGTGACTTGTTTATAAAACTTTTCATTGGTTCATTTTACTTTTGGTTTCCTAATGATGGAAGGCTTGATCATATGACCTAAAAATAACACTTTTCATTGGATGAAAACATTTTTTTTCCCAAACGATGAAAGACCCACCTTTTTTTTCTCACTCGGCAATCAAAAAAGGTTCGGTTAGATGACAACAGAGGGGACAGGCAACAAGAACCATCACTCAAAAAAGGGGAGGGCAAGTTCTTCCCTACCGGGTCACGTTGGGGCTCCACCGGAACTCATCGAATTGATAGTCTACAGTGTTTCTGGATGTTTCAGACTGAAGCTGGCGTCAGCATGAGAGCACCACCATCTCGTAGCTCCGTCGTGGCCATTCCGCAAGCAATCATGGCAGCCGCTCCCCACCGGAAGCCTGCGGGAGTCGGGGGCCCCCAAGACTTTTGTAGAATCTTCAAGGCTGAGGGGAAGCTTTCGAGAATGGGGCCAAGCCCTAGCAGACAAGCGTCCGAGTTCCAAGGTGTCCCAGGGCCATTTTAGTGGACCACGCCCAAATCCGAAGAGCCGGCCGCCATTTTAAGAGTCCTGTGGCAGCCGCCTATCGCTGCACCGCAAGAGTGGGAGCAACTCAACTACATGGTGAGCGAGACGCTGTAGCCGCAAGAGCGGGCGGTAAACAGCCGAATGGCGGAAGAAGCACAGTGTAGCAAAAGCGGGCGGAATGGCAACTGAAACGGTAAAGGGGCGCCCCACTACAGCAGACGAGCCTCCACCTGGGGAGGCCCAATCACGCCGCCTCCCCCCCCCCCCCCCGGGGCGCCCCACGCCGTTTTTCGGAGCAGCATTGTAGGATACCAAAACCAGTGCGGCAACTTACTGGACATCACCTGGGTGCCATCCAGATCTCAGCGCGTTCTGCTGCCTTGGGACTATTCGCACAACAGACCGCTACTGACGAGGCACAGTGCAGCAAAAGCGGGCGGAAAACCGCTGAATGGCAAGTGAAACGCTAGAATAACGCTAGAATAACCTCTGGAATAATTGTCGCTCAGAAGAACAACACACAAAACTCTGTAGTGTCTGAGGAAAGTAAAACAGAAGGGCACTGTAGTTTCAGACACACTTAACACTAATGACTTAAAAAAGATATCGTCTGTCTATGAAGCAGCTGTCATGTTCACAGAATTGACAAAGAAGTGTGCAGACACCAATGCTATTAAGAAACACAAAGAAATCCCTAACGCATCTGCATTCTCGGAAGAGGTTGACACAGATGACATCTTAAGGAACAAAGAAAGACAAATTAAGGATGAGGAAGTTGTCACTTTAGTTTTTTCATCAGCTAGCGACAGCAACAAACACATTGTAATGGAGATTAGAGAGGCTACGGATGGGTGAATAAATTATCAAAAGAAATGGCGACTCCCCCCTTTAGCAGATTAGCTAAATCTTTGCGTAATTTGAGCATAAAAGTTATATTATTGGAAGTAGATGGTTATAGTTCTGGTTAATTTCCATTCAGAGTGTCCTACACAGCACCACTCTAGGTAAACACTACTTTATGTAAAACCTAGGACATAGCACTCATTGGAATGTTTGTGATCTTTCCTGTTAAGTTGCATCATAAGTTATTTTAACCATTCCATATAAAGTCATGCATAAAAATGAATACACAGACACAAATAACATGTGTATCAAAAAACAAAATACAGATTTCGGCCTTATTTATTGCATCTAGTTTTCAAAGGCAAATTTCTGTGGAAAACATGCACATTAAGGGTTGCCTTTCCTTAAACCTTTGTTTTTAAAAAAAAATTGGAAGAAACAAAAAGTCTTCCCTTCCATAAATAACCCAAGACTTTTATTTTGTTATGGCAAGGGAACGAAATAGAGAATAAACTATAGTTGGTCACCATGGGGTTTAAAGAAGGGATGGTTCTTCACCAGATTAGATATTTACCCAGACCCTCATTCTCCAATGTGATGAACTAGGCTAAAATTCTTCTGGTGCCTGCACCCTGTCACAGAATATCACCCCAAAACATGGAAGCGCCCAAACACCAGATTGAGTTGAACCCCACAGTAAGCCTTATTTCTTCAGGGCCTCAGAATTTCTTTTGCTTTGCTCATGGAAATTGTGGGATATAGGAGAGATAAAGTGTCACCATTAAGAAAGGGTAGTATTTAAATTTGCATATCAATTATGTTTAACCTTTTAAACATATGATATGCTAGCTTGAACTTATGCTTTACATTTGAAGCCGAATTCAACAGCTTAAGTAAGTAGGTTTTCGTAGTTGTAACTTTAAAGGGTGATCTAGCAAGCTGTAAAGATTTTCTAAAACAGTGGAGCGTATTTAGTTTTTTAATGTACCTGTTTATGAAACGATTACACAAATGAAACATTTGTGAGTTTTAAATTTCCGGAGAAGTATAATTCACCAATAGTTTACTCTGTAGATGTTTTTCCATTAACAATCCCTGTTCCATCACCCGCCCAGGATATTAAGGTGTTTACTGTTTTTGTTGCGATGTATATATTTATAAGTTAATAAAGTGTTATAATCCTACTACTTTGTTGGAGTGCTATATATTTTTAATGTGACACATAATTGTGAAGACTTTGATGTACAAAATGGCATCCCTGGAATCTTCCGCTTCAGGCTCGGTCCCACACACCCTTACAGTGAGAATCCCCTCCCCAATCACAATACAGGATCGTTATCAGATAGTAGGAACGCGTGTGGTGTGACGGATCTCATGGGGTGGGGGCCTTGATCTACTGTAACTCCTTTGAAGAGGGGTAATTCTTTACAGTTGGGGCCATAAACTACATCCGCAGGGCTAGGTGATAGCCTGGGACCCGCCTGGACAACCGGACACAGAGGAAGAGGAGTGTCAGAGGGTGCGGTAGTGAATAGGGTAAAAGGGTGGTGTCGGGCGGGCACAGGGTGTGATTCTCAGGGAAGAGCAGCGCTGATGGGGGGAGGTTTATGGCCCATGCATAAGACAGAGAGCGGGGGTGACCAGTGCGTGGGGGAGATGCTTGCGAAGGTGGGGAGCCATGCTGAGGATCGGCGGCATTCAGAGAGTGGGTCTGGTCAAGGCATCTAAAATGGCTGCCATGCACGACAAAAGTGTGGCATTGGAAAAAAAGCAAGATGGCGCAGACAATGTTTATCAATACGAATTAATTTATAACAATTATTTTTAACAATATATTTACTCGCAGTGTCAAAATGGCGGTCAACACTTCCTGATTTCCTTCGAATCGAACGTTAACAGACGTCACGATCGGCGTCGTGCAGAGAGTGGGTCTGGTCAAGGCATCTAAAATGGCTGCCGTGCACGACAAAAGTGTGGCATTGGAAGAAAAGCAAGATGGCGCAGACAATGTTTATCAATACGGATTAATTTATAACAATTATTTTTTACAATATATTTACTCGCAGTGTCAAAATGGCGGTCAACACTTCCTGATTTCCTTCGAATCGAACGTTAACAGACGTCACGCAGCAAAAAAACAAACAAAAAAACGCTCATGCGCAGCCGCTGGAAGACAAGTATCAACATATATGAGCATCCTCAGCCACCCTCAGAAAACATAGGGGGTCAGGATACGTCTCCCGTACCCCCTTATACCCATGTCTCACATTGTTTTTCCTCCATCTTGTAATTTAATTAAAACGAAACACAAAATGGCGAATTCCCGTTTCGCGTCCCGATTCGCTACCCAGTTCGCGAACCGGAAAGCGCTTCTTCCGCAAAAAATCAAATTTTTTTATTTGCCCCACGGGACCCTTTAATAACCCCAACATCATTCCTAGGGGGTCAAGAAGGGTCTACCTTGCCCCCTTTCATTAAATTCGCCCTTCGTTTTTCTCCTCTTCTTGTCTCTCGATCCTACCGAGAGACAAGATGGCGGCCGCACCGGACTGTTTAGAATGTTGACAGACACCGGAGAGCCAATCAGCTTCGCTTCGCAAAGCTCCGTTACGCGAAAAGTACGCAATCTGGAGCGCTATCCGGGACGCTGTCACAGATATATCTGTTTTTTTAAACGTTAATTTCTCAAAATCCACTGGAGCACATATATTGAGACCCAGCAAAGGCACATTGGGCTAACAGTCCCTACAATTTTGCCAAGTTTCGTGTAAATCCATTCAGCCGTTCGAGCTAAAAGTGAGGCCAAACGCCCTATGGAAAAATGAATGGGAAAAACGCGTTTTGGGACCCCCTTTTTTCTCGGCCCCCCCTTGACGAACCCCCCCCCAAATGTTCAGGGGCTGATCAGAAACAAAATGTGCCATTTTCCTGAAAATTTCAGCCGATTCCGTCCACAAACGCCAAAGTTATTAGACATAGAATTTTCAAAAGTTACATAGAGAAAAAATCCTAACTATATATACCTACTGGCGACCGCCAGTAGGTAATATATATATGGGATATATATATATTTTTTTACTGAAAAAACAAAGGTTACATGGCCGTTATGGTCAGCATCAGATTTTACACACACAAAATCATAGAAGGTCAGCAGTAATAGTCACTTGCAATGACTATAACTTATGCTCCCCGCAGTGCACTGCTTAAGACCTCACATATTACATCACTCATGACATAGTTAGTGACATCACTGATGACATCTCAAATTTTTTGGAGTGATCTGTCAAGCGGGCTGAGAAAAAAAGGGGGTTCAAAACAATTTTTACCCCAGGCAGTTTTATTAGGAACAATTAGACAACGCTACAGAAAAACTGACTGAACAGAATTACACCAAATGTGGAAAAGAAACTAGATATTTATCTATAAGGCACACTTTATGATTTGGTGTAATTCTGTTCACTTGTTTTAGAGAAATGAGGTTAAAAATGTATAGCTATCTGTTGCTGTGGCACACAGTGAGATAAAAATGACAAAAAAGAACTTTGATTGGCTTTGCTCATGATAGTCCTGCAAGACTGAGCAGCGTGATTGGCAGCCACTACATGAAAAAAAATATTGGGATGGCCATTAGAGGACTCTGGAACTCAGTGATAATATTTATAAAAACATATAGAAAGGGGTAGGGTAGCGTACCCTGACCTCCAGCCATTGTGAGGTGGGTCCTAGAGGGACCAATAAGGGATAAGCAATTATTTGCCTTGTTGCAGTCCCCAGTGCTTCCTTTGTGGCCCCATGTGGTCTTGTGGAACTCCTGCAAGATCCAAAAAAACATGAAAAATAGAATAAGGAGGATGCAGCACTGTGGCCATTTGTCAATTTGTGGGGGTGTTGGCCACCACCGGGAGTTGGGAGCAGAGTCTAGCCACAGGCCAGGGAGCTGGATGCAAATATGTCATAGTATCTTTAGCATATTTATATAGTTTTGAAGAGTGGCTGTAACCACTCTGTAGCTATGGTCAGGATTTCACGAGAAAGGAATTACTTGGATTAATCGGTAATGGCTTTGCCACGTTTTGCCGAATGTCCACGAAACTTTGTAGACCAATTCTATATTCTACATTTACTGATGATGCAAAGTTTTGTGGTGATTAGTTAGGGGGTGCAAAGAAAAGGGGGGGTCTCAAAACACATTTTTTCACCAAAGCATTTTCCATAGACTATTTAGAATGTTGTAGGCGGCAAAATGGCTGAACGGATTTTAATGAAATTTGGCAGGGATATTTATTTTGGTGGGTAAAGGGTCTTTAGTGATATTTTATGTGAATTTGTTCAGGAGCTTCTAAGTAATGAGGGAGAAAACGTAGGTACATATTGGGCTGTGGTGTGTGACAGTACTTTTGCAGTATACAGCGATACATAGCAATGGCAAAACAGAAAATTATTGGTTGATGAAAGCCTTTACAAAATAAAAAGGCAGCCATATTCTTTAGACACCACTTTGCTTTGTTCTGCATTTAAATGTAAACCAAAGAGTGTTACTGTTGATTTAATTTAGAGGATAGATTGAGGCAGTTTAGCCAACTCTGTAGAGGTAGGGAAAAGTAGTTTGAAAGATTTGCGTTTTCTTAAAAAAAATAACAGAGTACCTCTGTACTATCATGAAAGTATCTAGGAAGTACTGCAGTACTTACTGAAACACAAAAAAAACCTCATATAAGAGAAAATAACATTACATACGAAGCTGTTTTGCAGAGCTGGAGGATCCCAGCAAAATGGTGACTGCTGCTGTTTCAAATCAAATTGGGGAGCATGAATTGATTGCTGTTCACGCAACATTATGGATTTTCAAAGTATTCACAGCATGAGGGTGAGAAAGGGAGACAGCAGGAGAAGTGTCTCCCCTTGACAATTATGAACCTCTCCTTTGTGACGAATGACTGTAGTAGTAGATTACAATAAACTCATCTGATTGCTATGACCTATCTCTGTGGTGATGGCTCACTGTAGTGGGCATCTACAACAGACTCCCCACTCTGCTTACACCTTCCTCCAGTATAAAGAATCATTTAAAAAGAGGTTTGTCACACAGTGGCCTGTTCGTTTACAGCTACCTACTGGTTGTATGTTGTAGTGGTTTGTGTAAATCTGACATTTGCTCCAAAACCTCTTTCCAAATTCACGAATGGTGTTGTTGTGGTTTGCAATAGACTAGCCTATACAGATTGGCGTTTTACTTTGGGCATTAGTTTTTACATCAGTGGTTAAACAGCACAGGGCTATCTGTTAAGAACTGTTATTTTATGTGATAAATGAGTGTAGTAGTTTATAATGTTATAGTGAGCTCTGTGCTGTATGTGTCTCACCTGTTGCGCCTTCTTAATTTAAAAAATAAATAAATGGTAGTTTATGAAGTATATTGACATTTACCTTGCTGGATGATGTCATCAGTGATGTCATGTCACTGACCATGTTGTTACTGATGCAATATGTGAGGTCATAAGCAGTAAATTGCGGGGGGTGTAAGTTATAGTTAGCGCAGTTAACTATAACTGTTGAATTTCTATGGTTTTATATATGCAAAATCTGAACCTAACTATAACGTCCCTATAACCTTTTTTTTCAGTGATTTTCTAATGTTTTTTTACATTTTATTTCCTAACTTTACCGTCCCTGTAACCTTTTGGCTTTTTAGTGGATTGTACTGGGTATTGTAATATAAATTATACTACTATTTCCGCTATAAGAAAAATTTAGTTATATACATTTTTACAAGTTTATAAATACATTTTATTCTTACATTTTAAAACTAACAATTAACAAATGAATATAACATAACTTATTAAACTTTTTAGAAATACAAAACACAAAGGGGCATATTTACTATGAAGTGTCGGAGCACGGCGTTAGCTGCTTGGCTTAATGCCGGACTCTGCCACTTCCAAAACACAGGGCTGCAACATATTTACAAGGATATGGATCAGCCCGCATTTCCCCCTTTGCTGGTGCTTATTTTAGCTTCCTAGCGCCAACGCAGACATCCTTCCACCATAGTGCAAGGGAGCCTGCGTTGTAGGGGAAGATTGTTTATGAGCAGGAAGGTGTACCTTCCTGCACATAAACAATCAATGGCCCTTTGCAGTTTCTATCTATGCTGTACAAGGCAGCACACATAGAAACAGCAACAAGGAGAAATGAAACATTTCTCCTCGTTGCACCAGTTTAAGACCAGGTTTTCCCTGGCCTTAATTTTAGTGCTGCCCCATATTTACTCTGCCCTTGTAAATATGGGACAGTGTCAAAATCAATGGGTGCTCCAGTGGAACGCCAACCACAACAACCATTGCTCGCCCCTTTCATAATAAGTATAGCGTGAAAGGGGGCCTTATTTACAAGGCATTGCTAAGCCACGTTAATTGGCTTAACTTTCCCTTGTAAAAAGGCGAAGCCCATATCACCACTGGAATGTCACTAAATGTTTGGCAATAGGGCCTTGTAAATATGCCCCAACGTCTTTCCCTGTTTTCTCTTCATTTTATGGCTCTGTGCATCTGCCACAATGCCACCACAAATCTGTCCACCCATTCACTTTGAAAAACATACCCTAAATTAGTTATTACAGTTTTACGTCTCTCCTGAGAATGTCTCTGAAGCACAGCGCCATTGAATATCTGCCTTTCCTTAAAAAAAATGAGTTTTTAAGTTGGGATGTCTTTTGCTGAAGATATAAGAGAGCGGAAAAAGCAGGGTGAAGAAGAGGAAGACTTACCACCGCTGAAGAATTCCTCCAACATTTCTCTATCCTTTTCAGGAGAAAAGAAAGTTCTTGCAAAATTTGCCAAAAGCAATATATGCAGCAAAAAGCTGTCTAGAGGTACTGTGAGGAAGCATTCGCAAGACACATCCTCTGTTTTGAAAGACCTGAAAACATGCATACAAGGACATATCAGTGGATGATAGATAAAAGAGAGGGAAGGTGCCATGGACATTATTTTGGAGTATTCAGGGTTGAAGCTGTGACACATAGAAACTGCAACAACGAGAAATGAAACATTTCTCCTCGTTGCGCCAGTATAAGACCAGGTTTTCCCTGGCCTTAATTTTGGTGCTGCCCCATATTTACTCTGCCCTTGTTAATATGGGCCAGTGTCAAAATCAATGGGTGCTCTGGTGGAACGCCAAACACAACAACCATTGCCCGCCCCTTTCATGCTAAGTATAGCATGAAAGGGGGCCTTATTTACAAGGCAGTGTTAAGCCAAAAGCAATCTATGCAGCAAAAAGCTGTCTAGTGGTACTGGGAGGAAGCATTCGCATGACACATCCTCTGTTTTGAAAGACTTGAAAACATGCATACAAGGACATCAGTGGAGGATAGATAAAAGAGAGGGAAGGTGCCATGGACATCATTTTTGAGTATTCAGGGTCGAAGCTGTGACCTTTAGCTTGCTCCTGGCACTTTCTTTGTGACCCCCAGCCTCAGAGAGGCAAAATCTTTGTCTCCTCTGAGGCTAAGGGACGCAAAGGAAGTACCAGGAGTAGCAGGGAGAAAGCTATTGGTCACACCTGCGACACCTTATTACCCCAAATGACATCAGTGGAAGGTGGTACATCATGATCCGCAGATGGACCATGTCTGGGACCCTTAGCACCTGACCAGATACTTGCCATCCCACAGTATCACCAAAACTGCAAGGCACTGTCACTCATTGTAGCAAATGCCGTATGCCAGTTGTTAGAAATGGGGATCTCTAGTTGGCAATGGCTGGCGCCAATGTCCAAATAGGGACCCTTCTTCCTAAGTCAGGGCATGTGGGCTACCCTCTTTGACAACCCCTGCTTAACCCTGTGGTAACGTAGCACGAGCAGGAAGGCCTATCTCAAAGGCAGTGTGTGAAGCATTTATGACCATGCACAATAAGGCAGTAACAATGCCACAAAAGGACACAACTCAGGTAGGTATAGAAAAATAATGTCTTTATCTAAGATTTAACTCAAGGCTCTCAAAAGTTTTAGCAACTACAATGCGCCTAAACCAATAGGGACTCAACAAGGCAATAATGTATTCACCAGAACGTGACACTGACTGAGTTCAAGACCGGGGCCTACGCGACCCGGGGTGCACCAGATACCTGCCTTTGCAAGGGGACACAGCACGCAGCTTCTTGAAGAAGGGGAGATGGTGACAGGCGGACTCCCAGTGACCACAAGTCCTGGTTGCAGGGGCCCGCAGCTTGCACCCACAATGATACGGGCACTCGGGGACAGGACGATTTTGAACTACCCTTTGGTGGTATAGGACAATGTTCCCATTGGTTAAACATAAATACATTTCTAGGTGTTGCAGATATATGCAAGAAATGATGACCATAGTGGTTATAACAATAAAGCTGTCCGTAGTCAGATAAATGAAGTTTTCATTGTTGAAAAATGCAGCAGAACTTTCTAGATAAAACATCATGTTATTAACAGTCTCAATGTCCCAATCATCAGAATAGATACTAAAGGTAATAAAGTCACTTAATGAAATTTTAAATATGCATGGAATCGTCAAAAGTTCAGACGGGCCGCATATATCATAATCTGCTTTGTCCCAAACTATACCATCTTGTAAAGGAACAGCTGTGATGTTCACTGCTGACAAGTCTCTTGCTTCACGATGGGATAATTTGTGTTGTTTTAAAAGTAAGTTCACATTTTTACTTTCAGTGTCCAAATGAATATATCTGCCATTCACAAGCCCTGTAAGAGTCATTACTAAAGCTAGCCAAAACAAAAAGAAAAATATTCCAGAAATATTCCATAGTTCAATCCATAGTGAAACCAGATAAGTCTTTTTCAGATGATGAAAAAAGTCTTGTACTTGTTCTTTGAACGTTTTTTGGGCTGCCGTAGTTTCAGGCTCACTTGGATCCTCAGAAAATGTATCAAAGGTAATGAAGTAGCCAGAAGCAGTTCGAGTTCGGTCAATTGCTGGAATTGCATCAGGATTCGTTGAAATCTCTGGAACCAGTTGATCACGTGTTACATTGGTGTAGACAGGTGTGTCTTGACAAACTGGTATTTGGGTTTCAAGAGGGATGAGTTCCATAGCATGGTTGCTTAGTTCTTCATCTGTTACTGCTGAATTCTCGATGGTGATTAGTCTTTCAGTTTGAACCTCTTGGATAGTAGAGAGAGGAGTGCGTTTGCTACTAGACCGGAGTCCACTAAGCCTACTATTTAGTATTGGCCACATAGTGTGGTTTGATGTGGTCGATTAACACTAATATTTTCTCCTTTCTTCCAGCAAGGGGCGGCAGAAGTACGGTTCTTGTTCCGTGGATGGCTTGGACAGGTACTGATTGCAAGAAGGCCTAAATTCCTTTTTGTCCGCAATTTTCTCTCTGACTAGATCCCCAACTTTTGGGATCCATACAGGCCTTGCTGGGACGGCTGGATTTCCCCAGTGATGGTTGGCCTCAGGAACACATTGCTATGTTTCGATCTTAATTTATTTAGATCCTGTAAAACAGCCAAACGATCTTTGCTATCAAAAGGTTTATTTTCCACCACTGTACCTTTACATTCGAGGTCAGGAATGCAGATTCTTGTCCCAAAGAGGACCTCATATGGAGTGACCCCCCCTAGAGAACTTCTTGGCAAATTTTTTAATGAGCGTTGGAACCCATAAAGATGTTTAACCCACCCATCACCTGAACCTATACTCTAGCTGTTGTAGACTGCTTTATGTCCCGGTTTTTCCTTTCCACAATGGAATTACCCTCAGGTCGGAATGGAGAGGAGTACAGCAATGCTACGCCCAAACTGGCCATGGCCTCTTTGTAAGCCCGAGAGCTAAACGCAGGACCCTGGCAAGAATGTAATGTGCCAATTGGGTATGTGCAGAGTAAGACTCGCAAATCTTTTATAACAGTTCGAGCGTCAGTCGAGCGCTGAGGCCATGTCCATAGGAACTTTGAGCACAAATCCACTGCAACCATGATATATTTATAGTTACCATCCCTTTACAAGGGAGCGCAGTGATCCAGGTAAACACAAGCTAATGGTTTATCTGAAATTAACAGGGGCGTCTGTGCAGGACATTTCACTGTGGAGACTGTCATCTGTTGGCATATTTTGCATTCCAAAACAAAGTTTTTGGTCTGTTTCCTAATGCCAGGCCAGCAATATCTCTGTTTTAATAAAGATACAGTTGCAGAAACACCTGCATGGTCAGAGGCTATCCCTGCATGCGCTGCTAGGATTAGTCCTAATCTACTTTCCTTGTTTGGAATTATCCTATCACCCGCTCCAGGGATTTGAGCAAAGGGAACGTTGTTCGCATCAAGTACATAAGAGTACTTGAGTGGAAACATTTTTCGGTAACGCTGCACCACTGCCTTTGCTTGAAGCATTGATATCTCACTGTCTATTCTCATTTTTGAACGAGCGATCGCAACTGTGGAAGCTGTTTGCACAGCCCCCTTTGAGGCGTCATCGGCCAATGAATTCCCTGCAACGTGAACGCCATCACGGTGATGACTCATCGTGTGTATCAGGTGAGTATTCTGTAGTCCGTTTTGCAACTGAACTACTTGTTCACAAAGCGTTTTATGCTTTATTGTGCCAACTTTTGCATCTTTAAATCCGTTTTGAAGCCAATTCTGTAAATATTAATTATGGGGGTCATTAGGATGGAGGATTTTCCGCATCCTCCGGGCCGGCGGAAGCCACCGCCGGCCCGGAGGATGCGGAAAATCCTCTGCGGACCCACCAGGACCCACCGCCACATTAGGATGGATGGTGGGTCATGGTTTAGGTCCGCAGCTTTTCCGCCGCGGCTGGCTTACAACCGCGATGGAAAAGCACTAAAATGGTGAAGGTGTCTCTTAGACACCGTCAGCCAGATTAGGATGTGCTTGGGAACATGCTTTTCCGCGGCGGCTTTTCCGCCATGGAAAAGCATGTGTAACTGCACTGCAGGGGCCCGTTGCGGGCCCCCTAGGTGTAGTGGGGGGTGGGGGGTGCACATGGGGGGTACCTATGGTACCCCCCTGCATTTGTGTGCACAATGCAGCAGGCACTGCGCGGTGCCTGCCGCTTTGTGCACGCAAATGCTGTGCATGCATTTTTAACATTGCTGCGGGTGCAGCTTGAAGCTCCACCCGCAGCAATGTTAAAAATAGAGGATGTGACCGCCACCCTGGCGGTCACATCCTAATCTGCACAGAGGGAACGCCGCAGCCCATGCGGACGTTCCCTCATGCTCTGGGGTCGCGGACGGACTCAAGTCCGTCCGCGATCCTAATGACCCCCTAAATGTTTATACACAGTAAAAGGAATCGCACACTATAAGTGTGGGGAATTCGCGATCCGTATTTTCAAGTGCCAATTTGAATGCTTGTAGTTCAGCTCACTGAGCTGTACAATCTTCTAGAGATTCAGTTTTAGTGACCATAGGTCGGAAGATACCATGGCGCATGCGACCTTAAAAGATTGCGCAAGGTCCATTGTAAGCTTGCTTCCTCCCTATAGCAGGTTGTGCTGATCCGTCAGTATAAATTATAAATTCGTACTGATCAAGAGGTGAATTTTTGCAGGCAGAGGATATTCATGTTCATATTGCAGGAATGCTTGTGTTTTTAAATCACATATTCAACATCTGTTGCAGCAAGAGAATTACCCCATTGTATCCATCTAGGATGTAAAGCTTTTGCATGTGGAATGCTCGCTTTTGTAACTGCCACAATATTGTGTTTCCCCTGAGCTAGAGCTCTTTTTTTTTGCTACAGCGGGTTGAACTGCTGTCAGAATTTTTTCTGTTGAAGTGAAGCACGTATTCAATTGGTACTTTTTCACCTTCATTAAAAGTTAAATAAGTGAATCTGCATTGACCCAAAATTATTCGGATTACTAAATTGCGTGTATTTACACGTGTTTGTAAGTGATTTGTTGCTAACATGTTAGCTTGGAGTGAACGCAATATTTCTGTGTGTTCTTGTGTCCAATTTTTGATTGAAAAAACAGGTTTGATTAATTCGTAGAGAGGTGTAATCCTTTCTGCATAATTTAGAATGTAAGTTCTTCCAAAATTTAGGAAATCTAGAATCAACTGTCATTTTTTCCACATTTTTGGAGGTTGGCGCAGCGCACACCTTTCTAAAAAGTTAGCTGCTAGGCTTTTGATTTCACTTGAAAGCTCATATCCTAGAAAAAGGACATAGAGGTGGCCAATTCTTAATTTTTTAAAGTTGAATTTACAGCCCTCAGGGGCGAAGTCCAGTATACCCTGTTCAAGTGCCTATCCAGGTCATCATCTGTCAGAAAGATGTCTTCGACATATGACAATGCCTCATCATCATAAATTTGTAGTAACTCTGTTACTCTTGCTGAGAATACTCCGGGCTATTCTTGAACCCTTGTGGGAGTCGACAGAAGTGACGCTGAGTTCCCATTGTTCAGAAAGCAGTTAAGTACCTGTTTTTAGGTACTATGTTTTGAAAAAAGAAACTATTTGAAATGTCTAATGTGGTTTTAAATTTTTAACACACAATGTTATTTATTAATGCTGTATTATGTGCATTTTGCACTGCAAATGTTTTTGAACAAGTGTTCAAATGTCTGTAATCCAAAACTAGACGATATGTATTGTCTGGTTTGGATACAGGAAACAAAGGATTGTTCATTGAGGAGGTGCATGTTTCAATCACCCCTTGGTATTCAAGTTGATCTAAGATCTCCCTGACCTGTTTTTTAGCGTATTGCTTTATTGGGTACTGCCTTTGTGCATTAGGTTGATTTTTTCTCTGTTTTTTGTGGTGAGGTGAGTCCTCATCCAATCCTGCATGATTTTTGTATAATTCTGGGGCTTGGGCAACTGCCCATTTCCTGGCATAAGTATATTTTAGGTGAATTGGAATATGGTTGGAGAAGGCTGGCAAAATGATGTCCTCACCATGTGGGCACTCCCTGACAAATTCTGGTGGCCAATCCCTTTCTGCTACAAGTATATCATAACCCCTTGAAAGTTTCTCCCAAAAGATTGCTTTCACTTTTCTTGGTATGTTTCCCTCCATCCGGAGTGTTATTTCATATAACTTTTGCGGAGTACTAACCCTGGTGTCCACAGTTTCTACTGTTATGTACTCATTCAAGTCCACGATCTCCAGAAGTTCCTTCAGGTTCTGGCGAGCTATTGTTACTTCTGCTGCACTCTCCAGCATTGACTGAGCCCATTCTCCATTCTTGAGTTGTGTTCTCAGTATTTTCGGCATGTCTGATCTTCAAACCTGCTACCTTCTTCTTGGAGAATTGAGGTTTTGATTTGTTTTTCTGAACGTGTTGATCGTCTTTGGACTTCACGCGTTCTTATTTGTGATCTGACCGTCCTCTTCTTTCCGGTGTCTGTGATGATATCTGAAAGGTATGAGAGGAACGTTTATCAGTATCCTGATACCTGTCAGGTTTTCTTATATTATCCCTATTCCTGAGGTTATACCTCCTTTCAGAGGGCTCCTTTTGAGGAGACCTACCTTGGGATTCAGAACGTTTCTGTTTTGAATTTTATTTCTTAGTTTCCCACTTCTTTTTAGGAGATGTAGGATTTGTTTAATAGAGTCCTTTTCAGGACCTTCAGACAGTTGTGGCTCAACTGTGTAATTTTATTAGCTTGTCTAGTTGAGTGAGTAATTCATCGTCTGACATCTCTTCGATGTTTGGATGAGGTGTGTAGCCGGCTAAAATTGGCCACGTTGCTCCTGGTCTACCTATTGGACCGAGCCTGGTAATGTTTTTGTGATGTTTTACGGCGCCTTTAAACCAGAGATCATGTTCCTGATATGTGAGTGGAATTTCAATATCTTCGAAAGGAATATATTCCTCAGGTGGATCATCTTCTTTAAAGAAGTGAAACACGTTTGTTATTGGATTTGATTCTGGGAATACTATCCATGAATAGAATACCTCTGTCTGAAATGAAACTGCTCTACCACCTCTAGGTGTTAGGCCATGTTTGATAAGTTTTAGAGTGATGGTTCTCCTTTTATGTGGATGAATAGGAATCACATCCTCATCGGTTTCATTAAATCCAGAAGTATTTACAGCGAGATGTAATGCTTCGTCGACTGGAGCAGCCTTTGGATTATCCCCGTTATTGGACTTTGTTTTTTAAAAAATGTAGAACAAGTTTCAACTGAAAAAAAATAGGGTACACAATATTTTGGAAACACTGTATCCTTCAACGTTGAACAAACCAAACAGCTAATAAAGGATTTTTGTCCTATTTAGTTTTGGCGGATACTTAGCCCTAACCACTCCAGACGTCCTATGGAGTATGTGAGTAAGGGTCTCTGAGAAAAACATAACTGAGTTACTTCAGTGTCTAGCGTTACATTACTGCCTTACCAAACCATTGGGTGCCATTTAGTATAGTTCCTATTCGAATTCCTCTAAGTTGTGGTCTCTTCTGAACTTGCAGTGGCAATCCGTATCGAGCTGTGCAGTAAAGCCCTGGTTTGCCATGGTAAGGGAAGGTATATTTATACCTGGAAGGTGCTTAGGAATGTTTGCATTGATGTAAAGTCGGGCAGAGGAAGACGTCATGAATGAACCCTTAGGGTATATCGGTTCATGTATAATAAATGAGTTCTTGGGGAAATTAATAATACTGAGCTAGGGAAACTCCCAACAGTTTAAGGGTCTGGTTTCTAAGAACTCGTTGTGACGTTGGGGTGGACGGATGTAGGTGACCATGCCTGTATTTGGATAGCATGGCTAATGCCTAAATAAGGACTGGGATCTTATGCCTATATAAGGGCAATGCAAATTATGCCTATATAAGGACATGTATAAGGAAAACCTATATACGGACATCTAAATCGATGCACAACAGGGGAGACGCCGTAAGTAGGCTGTCTGTGGTCACCTAGGTGCATTCTTGTTTTGTGTTTCCTCCACCACCACACCACACTTATGATTACTCATCGTTTTTAGTGTTCTTTGTATTTGTATTTTTTATTTTACAGAGATTTATATAGCGCGAACTTGACCCGAATAGGGTATCAGAGCGCTTTACAGAGCCCTATTTGCATTACATGAGGACACATTCATTTTTTTGTTAGGCATGGGGAGATTAAGGGATTTGCCCAGAATCACAGGACATTCAGCGTCATTGCCGAGACTCTAACCCAGTTCCCCAGATTCAAGGTTGACCGACCTAGACGTTCGGCCAACTCCTCTCCCCGAATTTGTACTTTGTACCCTGTGGGTTGTGACTAACCCCTGCCTACCACCTGTGAAGCGCTATAAAGTTCAGGAAAGTCCTTTTGAAGAGGTTCACTTGCTGGAGCATAAAAAGAACAAAAAGCTTCATTACGATTATAAAATAAATGAGACAACAGAAACTCAATTCTCCTTGCATCAGCATTTCTTCTAGATGCAGTATTAAATCTAACTATCCATACTCTAACACTAAAGTGGCACCCCTAAACTAAATCACATTAAGGGGCAATGGTAAAGAAATTAAAAGGTGTCAGTAGACAAAGCCTTCCTAAGAAGTCACTTCACCAAAATATGGGTCAGAGACATGAAGCCACAAGGAACAGAAAGAGCACATTGGCTGGTAGATGCCCTCTGTCAGGAGTTCAAGTAGGAATGTGGATAACTGTCTCTCTCTACAATGCATCAAATACATATGGCAGTGTTTATCAAATTAAACCATAAGGTTTTTAGTCTCACAAGCTGCACTCTGGGCTCAGCCATTAACTTTTCCATGATACTCCCTTCACGGCCTTCTCCATGCACATGCCCCTCAGTAGCTGCTTGTCATTGGTCTTCTCTCCATCTCCCATGTGAAAACGCCTCCCTCCACCTTATCTCCTGCAAACAACCTAACTGTAACTCCTCCATTCTGAAACCTTGCCTAATGAAACAATGTCCCTTACTCTTCTCTAGTAAACGCCCACCATCAATACAAACGTAAGATGGAAACATTCTGCAAATTTCACATACGAAGTCGAACATCACTGTCAGCAATAAATACTCTTCTCATGCACTACAAATCGGGACCTAGGAATCTAGCTAAGTCAGTAAATTCACTATACAAGGTAGGCTAGCAAATACATCAACCGGCTGCATTAAGGCACATTTTTGTATTCATCATTAATCTAGAAAAGCACGTATTGTCATCGATGCACCAATGAATCACATGTGTTACTGAAACCTAAAATGAGTTTGATTAATTACCATAATAAGTGCACGCTCTGTGCCCACTCCATATTATGGAAGCAGGTGCTAAGGGAAACTGGCCCTTAGGAGGCACACTGAAAGAGTGCCACAAAAAGGTAGAGGATTCTCAGTGTGCCCTCTGAGGGCAGCACTCTTGAGGGGTTAAAGGGTGTCCCATACACCCCCACAACCCAGACATTCCCCAGTAGCTGGAAGTAGTCACTCACTGCACCCTCCTGCAGGGGGACATTTAACCTCTAGATGGAATGACACCGGCACAGGGAAACATGGAGTGACTTTGAAGCAGCAGCTCTGTATTCCATTGAATGCACTGACCTGGGGCAGCGCGAGTACACAACTGCCATGGGGGGGAGCATTCATTGTAATAGGGTGCATTTTCCATGTTTGCACCCAATGCACCTGCCTAAAGGAGCACTTTGGTGTGAACAAGGACAGTGACCCCGAAGTGTAATGCAGGACAAGGGTTAGAAATGAAAGTTACTTCTCCCCGGCCCACCAAACATTCTAATGATTAGATTATTTTCTGATCCTTGCATCAGATGCTTGCAGAGTTACAGGTACATGCATTTGTGCTAGGGGGCTATTGAATAATGTCATAGTCAAATTTTGATTGGAAGGAACAGTGAGTGGGTCTGGTATACATGGAGGCTGAAAGCATGATCACTAGTAGACCAGAACCTGACCCGGCACATTTTTAAGATAAAAGAGAGTACAGCAGCCTCTTACAATCAGTGACATAGCTAGGTAGCAAAGGGCTCTTGTGCAAACAAAGTAACCGTGCTTCAACACTAGAATGACATGTTAGTCTGTAAGCTGTCCCCAAGACTTCTCAACGTCCTCTGACAGAGTCTGCATCTGCAATATCAAAACTCATACACACACTATTGTATTTTCACTCTCTGCACTGCATTTTGGCAACTCAAAGCAATAACCCCAAACGCATACCAAAGCCAATAGATTTGGCCCTGTAAAGTGCATGTACACAAAGACATATGCAGTCATCCCTCACTCACACTGCTGCTGTCACATAGGCACATTCCTTATGCTGCAATTACACAGGCCTAACTTTCAATGTATAGACAACTTACCTTGTACTCTCAAAAGACAATGGTAATCCTGCATTCACACAGCACATCCCTCACAATGCACTCACAAAACATGGTGGGTATCTTGGTCTCACACAAGCACACTGCTCACACATGGGTACATCGTTCAATAGGGAGGAGACTTTGGACATATGGTAGCATAGGAGACACAGTCGTAGGGGGGGCAGACCCAGACACCAATAAAACAGGCAGACTGAGAATGGAGCGCACTTCGCATTCCATCTCAGTTACAGCTGAGCCTTCACGCTCTCCCATTTGTGCCTTACCTGTTTTTGCCTGAAGTCATCAAGGTCCTGAGACATCTCCGATGTGTTCCCTCGTCGAACAGAAGAGTGTTCTCTTCCGGGTCCTTTGATGCCTCTTCCGGGTTGCTCTCTTTCCCTTGCGTTCCCTTGCTGGTAGCCTCCTCTGCTGATGCAGCTCCCGGGCAGCTGGTGTTCCATTTTTTCTTTCCTGGTAAGCTGCAAAGAAAGAAAGAAAATTAGATATTATTTAAAGCATTCTAGTCTTCATTTGTACAAAGTAGGATTGTGATATTTTTTGCCATTGACATATACTTATCTGATTGTTTGGGAATCCACAAAGAGTGTTTTATGTTTCTTCGTTGGTGTTTCCTGCATTATTCCCTGAGCTGGAATTACAGAGATAACAGTATAGGTTATTTTCAGAGTCTTATAGATAGCCTATTTACTATTCTGACCCAGCACCCTTTTTATGATGTTTTTTCGATCTTAAAATATCTTGTTTGGGAAAATATGTTTTTGGGGTTTTGCCTCTAATTTTAGGATATACATATATGTTTTGTGGCTGTAGTGGATTTTCCGGTTGCATTTATTAAGATGGATATTATACAGTCTTTTGATGCATATCTATCTGGTTCCACCGCCTTAATGTCAATGCATAGTACTTTCTACTTTTATAGACACAAACAGTATCAATTGGGGGCATAATAGCAAGAACCTCGTTATGTCCTGCACATCTAACCTGGGCTTCTATTGGAATTCTATAACGCATATTAGCAAGCCTTTTATCGCCGTTTTAGGGGCAGTTCCCTGTCGCTAACACGACGATAATTTTAACGAGGTTCCTGTTAATATGCCCCTTGATTATCTAAATATTTGTACCTTCGGTTACATTAGAAGAGGGGTGTTCATCAGCTACAATATTTCTACATGTATGCCCATTTATTGTTAACTGTTACCCCTATATCTAAAGGAAGAATACTCAAAGTATTATTATTTTACTTAGGGAGACCATGCAATCGACTCCTTCTCCTTTTCCTTGTTTTGTTTTCCCCTCTTCCCCACATCCACCTCATCAGCTTTGACCTTGTTGGGCTAATCTGGTGGGTGAGAGAAGTTGGGATCCAGAATCGTTTCCACCATCTCGCTTCTGCAAAAACACCTGGTGAGTCCAAAGGAACGAGAAGCCCACGTTTATCTTTTCACCTGGGCAAGATGAAAGAATGTCAGATTACGTTAGCTGATGAGGCCCACATCATAGGAAATCTGCAGAAAGAAACAAAGGCCCTGACCCTTAGAGTAGATGCCTAACAACACACCACTCAAACGACGCCCTCACCAGACATAGCATCAGGGGCCCATAGTAATATATTCTCGCCTTAGCTACCCTCCTCCAGTAATGTTTCACCAGTACATCAAATAAAAACCCATTCTTCATACCATTAGCTCCACCAGAATGGTTTCTGGGAGATCCTGCTAAATTTAATAACTTTATTAACCAGGGCCAGCTGCATTTTATGTGCAAGGCGTCTTGTTTCCCCACAGAGCAATCCAAGGAAGCATTTGTTTTATCTCATCTGGAGGGATCAGCTGCCACATGGTCTATCCCTTTGGTAGATCACAATGATCCATTTATGTATGACTACATCGCTTTTAAGGAGAAGTTGTGTTGACTGTTTGATAGACACTCATTCATGCAAATAGTAGACACGGAACAAAACCTAAAACAGGGGTCAAAAGACCTCATGACCTTTATCTCCAGTTTTAACTGGTTAATAGCTGAGGCAGGATGGCCTGAGACTAAACATAGCACTCTATTTTACAGAGGGCTAAACAATAAATTGAAGGATGTCTTGGCCAAATAAATGGACCCCCTGACTCTTGTGATGCACCAATAGATCTTGTGGTCGAATTAGATCACAGACTACATGAGCGAAAAAGAGAAATAGGATGTTCTGAGAACAGGTTTCTTACGTTCAAAGAAAGGAAACCAGACACTGGCAAAAACATTGAAGACACTGAGCCTATGCAGATAGGTAGTATCAAAGAACCCTTGAGTGAGGAAGAAATAGAGATAAAAGACCATGTTTGTATTGTGGGAAAGCAGGACATTTTATACGAGACTGTCCTGCTAAACCAGATAATGACCTGAGTCAGGAAACTGTGGACACAGGTTGCTCGGGTAGGTCAGGGTTAATAGTCTCCCAACTACTGAGTAAAAATCATGGCTTTTCCCTTTTGCGCCATTTCTTCATAAAAGCACAATTGACCTGGGGAAACAAATCCGTAGAAGTCCAGATCATGTTAGACTCTGGGGCAACAGGGAATTTTATAGACTCTACATGGACTGAACAAATGGCTATCCCAGTTAAAGACAAAAAGGTAATAGAGATAGTAAAGACTGTTGATGGAAGTAACATAAAATCAGGACTTTCATGCATATTACTGCAGAATTAGGACTATGTATCAATGAGTACCACCATGAAATGGTTCAGTTTGACTTGATTTATTCACCTCAATTCCAGGCCATTTTAGGACTTCCATGGTTGAGGAATCATAATCCAGATATAAACTGGAAAGATCGGGATTTGTTTTTTTCTTCTGATTTCTGTGAGGTACACTGCATGAAAAGAGTGACATCTTCACAACACATAGCCATGACCACCAATTCCAACTTACCTGAATTGCCTATCTCCTATCATCCTCTCAAAGAGGTGTTTGATAAAGAAAAAGCATGTGTTTTACTGCCTCATCGTTCTTACAATTGTCGCATTGATTTAAGTCCAGTAGCAAAAAATTCCATGCAGTTGAATATATGCTTTGACTGAGAAGGAAAATATTTACCTAAGAGAATACTTGGATGATATGTTGAGAAAGGAGTTTATTCAGCCGTCTAGATTTGCTGCTTCTTCTCCCCTTTTTTATATACCCAAACGAGAAGGAGGTCTTCGGTGTTGCATAGATTACAGATCCCTAAACAATGTGACAATACAGAACAGATACTATTTGCCTTTCATCCAGTCCTTACTCGATCAGGTAAAAGAAGCTACTGTCTTTACAAAATTGGACCTGAGAGGGGCGTACCATTTAGTGAGGGTAAGAGAGGTAGATGAATTGAAAACAGCTCTTTTTACCAAATTTCAACCACATAATCATCCCCTTACTTTAAGTCCAGAGCATATTGTGGGGGTAATATGTTCAGAAGAATAATTTCTGAAATAGGTCATTTATGCACAAGACACAGAGGAAACACAGGAGTATGAAACAAAGCACAAAAGAGAAAAAACGACAAGAGCTGTTATATATTCAAGGAGGCTTAGTGCTCCCTACCAAGACCTTGAACAGTGTCATTCACATGTATTAGCAGGACATCCAGGTTATAAAAATAATATAGCCTTACTTAGAAGATCTTTTTGGTGGTCATCTATGGTTCAAGATATACATTCAACAGTGTCATATCTGTGCTCAAAGTAAAAGATCACATCAAGTCCCTGTTCAGCTTTTAACTCCAATGCCCATACCTGTGACACCATGGCTCTCCATATCTATGAATTTTATAGTGGAATTCCACCCACTATACAGGGATATACTGAAATCTTTGTGGTTTTCGACACATTGTCCAAACCTCCCATTTTATACCCTTGAAAAGTTTAGCTAATTCTAAAGAGTTAGCTTCTGTTTTTCTACAGCACATAGTGAAAATTCATGGCCTCCCATCCATTATTATATCAGATCGAGGACCTAAATTTGTGTCTAAGTTCTGGAAGGGATTGGGCACACTACTACAAATAGATGTGAGACTCTCATCTGCTCATCATCCCAAACCGACGGTCAAGCTGAAAGGGTAAATCAGTGCATTGAGCAATGCTTGTGGTGTCACCTGCTTCACACTTGTAAGGAATGGGATACCTTGCTTTGGACTACAGAATTTGTTCACAACAATGGTAAACACTCATAGGACTGTCTCCTTTTTTCTGTAAATTTGGTTTCCACCCTCGTTGTGGACTTTTGTCTCCTCTGTTGCCACCTCTACTCCTGCAGTCGTAGAATTCGTGAATCACCTTCATGAAACTCATAAAAAGACCAAAAGTAATTTAGAGGAGGCAAAGAGTAGGTACAAAGACAGGGCTGATCAACATCGAAGACCATCTCCTGACTATGCAGCTCGGGATAAAGTGTGGTTGTCCACAAGAAACATTACTATAAAAGGAACAAGAAAGTTCAAACCTCGTTTTGTTTGTCCTTAACTAATCCCAAGGTGGTAAACCCTGTAACCATGAAATTAGACTTGCCTGCTTCATTGAAGAGGCATACATTTTTTCTTGTATCTCTACTGAAGACTGTGGTTGAGGGCACGTGGTCCAAGTTCTCTCTCCCCCTGTATTGATTGAGGATAAGACTGAGTACGAAGTCGTATATATTGTGGACTCTAGTAGAGTGCAACGCTAACTGCAATATTTGATACATTGGAAAGGGTATGGGCCTGAGGAACGGTCTTGGGAGCCCATTAGCCATATTCATGCTCCCAGGTTATTGCAGTTGTTCCACAGGCGTTATCCAAATAAACCCAAGCCAGTGGGGGCATTCTGGTGGGAGTGTCCAGTCAGGAATGCCCCATTTGCCGACCGCAATTGTAGGGCGGGGCAGACCCAGATACCAATAAAAGTGGCCGACTGAGAATAGAGCACGGTTCACGCTCCATCTAAGTTGCCGACAAGCCTTCCCGCTTTCCCATTTGTGCCTTACCTGATTTTACCTCAAGCCGTCTGAGTCCTTAGACGTCTCTGACATGTTCCCTCATTGTCCAGAAGAGTCTTCTCTTTCGGGTCCTTAAATTCCTCGTCCCGGTTGCTCTCTTTCACTGGCGTTCCCTCGCTGGTAGCCTCCTCTGCTGCTGCAGCTCCCAGGCAGCTGGCGTTCCCTCGCTGGTAGCCCACTCTGCTGCTGCTGCTGGTGTTCCATTTTTTTCTTTCCTGGCAAGCTGTGAAGATAGAAAGAAAGAAAAAGAGACCTTATTTAAAGCATTCTAGTCTTCATTTGTACACAGTAGGTTTGTGATATTTTTGGCCATTGACATATACATATTTAATTGTTTGAGAATCCAAGAAGAGTGTTTTCTGCTTCTTCTTTGGGAATTCCTGCATTATTCCCTGGGCTGGACTTACAGAGAGAACAGTGTGGGCTATTTCCAGAGTCTTATTTACTATTTTGACCCAGCAACCTTTTTGTGGCGTTTTTTCTCTCTTAAAATATTCTATCTAGGGAAATATGTTTTTTGATTTTTCCCTAGAATTTTAGAATATACATATATATGTTTTGTGGGTCTAATGGATATTACGGTGGCATTCATTAAGGTGGGTATTATACACTCTTTTGATGCTTATGTATCTGGGTCTAACGCCTTAATATGAACCCGTTCTGTGCTTATGAGGGAACCAAGCCGTCATGAGCCACGGGCGACGTGTGCTCATGATGGCGCGGTTCCATCATGCGGCTGCCGCTCCGCCCACGCGGCATTAATTCCCCGCCTGAACGGGCACATTAATGGACAGGCGGGGCCATGACAGAACCACGCCATCATGAGCACAAGCCGCCCATGACTCATAATGACGTGGTTCCGTCATGAGCACAGCAGCTCCGTTCTCACCCCCTAGGATCCCCGATCCATAGCGAAATTCACGCCGCAGCGAAGGGGTTAATGCATAGTACTTTCTACTTTTATAGACACAAACGGTATTGGTTGGTTATCTAAATATTTGTATCTTCAGTTGCAGTAGAAGAGGGATGTTCATCAGGTACAATATTTCTACACATATGTCCATTTATTGTTAAGTGTTACCCCTATATCTATAGCAAGAATACTCATTGTATTATTATTTTACTTAGGGAGACCATGCAATCAACCTTCTAAGGACTCTATGCCAGATGTGCCAATCGTGATCGAATCCTTCTCCTTTTCCTTGTTTTATTTTCCCCTCTTCCCCACATCCACCTCATCGGCTTTGACCTTGTTGGGCTAATCTGGTGGGTGAGGGAAGTTGGGATCCAGCATCGGTTCTTCCACATCACTTCTGCGGAAAAACCCGGTGAGTCACAGACACATGTTGATTATCTGGTGAATCGGTCCACTGTTGTAACTAAAAGCTCTTGAATTAGCTATACTGAAGACTGAATGTCCACTGAGGCTATCTAATTTTCCATCAGTCACACTTGGATCAGCACTGCAGACTATGTGAGTCTGATCTTTGTGGACTCTTGTGAGGAAGAGTATTGGCATAAAAAATAAATCCCACTTCCCTTCTGAAAAAAAGGAGGAGGTTTTCCTTGTGGTGTAAGCATATGCTTAAATAAAAAGGTAGAATTAAAGGAAAAAAGAGATAACGACCAAATGGGGGCAAGTGATTCAATGAAATGTGAAGCTTCACACTGGACTGTCATCTTGGAACAGTTCAAAATTATAGAGTAAGCAGACATTGTTATGAAGCTTGCAAAAGTGATGCTTGTTGCTCTGCCTGGTGCTCTGCATAAGAATGTTGTGTTCCAATGGCAGTGGAGATCCTAGTACTCTCATTACACAATTAGCATTAGCCTGTGTTTGCAGGTGACCTGCTGAAGGATTAACTAAATGAGATATCTCCAGAGGTCCAAAGTAACACAGAGTAAGCATGCAAAATGCAGGTACTGAGACCGCATCACATCCTGAAGTACAGTGGTTGTCTACTAGGCAGGGCCAAACATTAGCAACAAAGCCAATGACTGAAGAGGGATGATCATCTGCCCAATTGTATGTATGTTGTCCTGAAGGGCTAAACTAAAATGTGAATGACACTCTGTCAGTTGAATAACTGAGATCATCTTCCCTAAAGCCAGTTTTCTCTAAGCAAGATTATGTATTATGTTGCATAGAGTCCTTGGTTCACATACAAATGACATAAAGCAATGAATAAAGGAATGTTCTCTTGTGTAACGTAACCAGTGCTCATGGAAAGCGCTCCAATACCTTCGGGTGATGTTCGTACTATAAAAAATTTGCAACACCAAATAAAGCACTGGTCAAGTGCATCCCAGTCCGTGAAATACATTTTACAAAAGTGGTATTGCAGAACCAGTGCAAGTTTCCTTTAAAGACATGGAACACGTGTGGTACTGCAGTGCCAGACAGTGCAAGCTTCCTTCAAAGTCATGGGACAAGTATGCTATTACAAGGCCAATGCAAGCTGTCCTTACAGACATGGAACAAGTGTGATAATCAGTAAGCCCGGGCAGATTTCGCATAGGCGCGCAACGCGAACCTATGCAAAGCTGTAAAAAACTCTGCAATGCTATGCGGAGTGCCACGAGCATGCGGAGTTCTGCGAGCATGCAGAGTTGCTCATTCCACATGCTCGTGCATGTTCGCGAGATGTGTCTGACGTTTGGCAACACGGATTGCGCATTCGGGGGAAATATCGCGCAAACTACACCACGCGGTCGCCAATGGGTGCGACCATCTTGTTTTTCTACTCTTTCCATGGTTCTGGGGCCTGTTTCTCATCCCTCTCCAATCTTTTCAATCCTATTCTTACACTGTTTTTGTGATCTTTTTTATTTATTTTCTATCCCTCTCTATCTCCATAGGTGTATATTTTGCATTTTATTATTACTTTTACTGAATTTTTGTACTGTTTTTCTATTACTTGCTTTTTATTTTGTTTACTTCCCTATTTCTTTTCCTGACTTTATTCTTTACTTCTACATTTTCTTTTCTGCCCCACCAGAACCATGGCTAAGGCTAGCCAGAAGGGCAAGGCCAAGACTAGTGCGGAAAAGGCGCCTGGAAGTGGTGCAGCCCCGGGCCCTATTCTCAGAAGTTGAGGTGGCCGCCCTTTTATTTTTTGTGTACAGCGCCACCTCCCTTTAACCTTGGCAGCAGGCGGCTGGCCTGGCTCCGGCTACTCTACCGAGAAGCCTCACTGTTGGTGGCCGCAGGTGCGCCGAACAGTGTTTTGCTGCTCTGAGGTCCATCGTACCCACAGCCAGCTGACTCACCGGTAGTCCGTTATCTTGGACTGGGAGCAGGACCTACTAGGTGTTGAGGTCGTGGGGCTTGGTGAGTAGCTAATTATAGTAGTATTGTGTCTTCTGTTCTGTGTTATTGCAAATATTATGTTTTTTCCCAAATAGCAAGAATGTTGCTGCAGTGCTTACATGAAGGTACGTTTTATTTAAAAATCTTATATTATGTGATTGTTATTCTTCTTGATACGAGACAGGTGCTCAGCTCTAATAATCTTACTTGTTTTTAACTTTGCGCTGGCTTGGGCTGTTTATGTAAGAGAGTTAAGAGAACTCAAGTAAGGTAATGCTTGAGAGACTCATTTCCTTTGTCCTGTCCCTAAGATAGTAATGTTAGGTAGGTAGTTTAGTTACTTAGTATTAGTTGGTAATTTTGTAGCAGTTTGTGATGTGACGCTTCCTCCATCACATGCTGCTGACTCCATTTGTAGTTTGTTAGTGAGTGAGTGAGTAATATAGAAACTCATAAGTACATGAGCAGGAACCAACCAACAATTTGGTGTATGCAATATGAATGCTCCCATCTATGCATTTTTGAGGACTAAAATAAATGGAAATGCAGACTTAGTAGACAACTGGCCAGTCAAGGGAAGTTGATCACTCGATTCATTGAGGATTTTGAATGAGATTGACACTTAGAAGAAGCTAATATATTTTTGGCCAATTCATTTCCCATGTCTCTGAAATAGGCGGGCTAGTCTAGGTGTTACTTACTTACAGTTTTAGGATTTTGAAATCGGAATCAAACACTGGATTAATAAATAATAACTAGACGGTTCATGATACTACTACTAATCAATCAGTTTAGATTGGTACATTTTATTGCAATTGTTGTTTACTGTCCCAAAATGTTTTCAGAGCGTTTTAAAAAATATTTTACTTGTTTTACACCAATCAATTGTTGTCTCTTTATTAATATATCTTACATGACCAGCAAACAGGGGCAAGAAGACGACGAGGTAATCTGATGCGGGACTCAGGGCTCGAGATGCATCCCAGGGCCAGGATCGCTCCTCTACCGAGGGCTCTGCTGCTGGCCCCAGTAAGTCCTTCTGTTGTTAATAATAATAATAATAATTATATTTCCCTAACATTTACTGCACCTTATTTTTTCTGAACTAATATTTCCGTGTCCTAATTCTTTTTTTTACCAAATCTTCTTCGATCTATCTGTTTCTAAATTCATGTTATCCCTGCATTACCTGCCTACTTATACTTAAGTTATATTTTTTTCTAGTGTCTGGTTTTATTGTTTACATCAATCTAACTGCCTCTATCTCTGTTCTACTATTAGTCTGTCTGTAGCTTGCCCAGTTGGCCACTCTTTATTTTTAAAAGATTTAAAACTCATATTCACCAGTAGCTCTAGCCAATGAGTCCAGTCCTATTGGGTTGTCCTCTTCTTAATCATGAGAGGTTTTTCAACAATTGCCACCAACAAAATGCCCAACCAGATATTTTACTATTTTTTATATGATAGGACATACTACTATCTACTCTACTCTAGAACCCGATTTGTACTAGTGATGTGTGTCGTATATGTATGTATTTTCTCAATCTTGCTAGTGAAAAAAAATAAACAGGGGAGAGGCATATATGGCATCTAAAAAATGTGTAATGTTTTTTCTAGGCAAACTGACCAGCAGTGCCAGGCCAGCCGCAGGGCAGGCGATGCCAGCCAGGTGGAAGCAGATGCAGCAGATGCTGCAGGAGTGGGTGAGCCAGCAGCAGTGGCGGGTAGTGGTAAGTTGTACTTATATTCCTCACTTATTGACAATAGTTACACAGTCGCTGCAAGGGTGTACACACTGTACTGTTGAGAGAGACTAAGCTGTTGTGCACAATGGTTGAAGAAGACACCCTTTACTTAGCAATAGCATTAGCGGTGGGAGTTGAGTAACTAATGGCCTCTTCTGTCTGACTTCAACTCAGCTGGGAAAGTTTTATGAAGAAGAATAAGAGTCATACAACCTTAATGGATGGGTTGAATGAAAATGGAAGGAAAGCTGGAAGGAGGAAGGACGGGCAACCTGTAATATATGACTGGCAGAGAAGGATGCCTAGGATGCATAGGTGGCTGATAGGAATCGGATGTATGGATGGTTGAAGGATGGGGTAGAAGGTGAAAGAAAGGATGCCTGCCCCTACAAAACTGTATGGTTGATAGGAAGAATCCTCCAAGGGCATTCATGCGTCGAACACAAAGGCTAACAAGGAAGGAAACATGGGTGGTGGTTAAAAAAAATTAGAAATGTATGTTGTCGCTAAAATGTTTGTTGAGAGATTATTTAAGAAGAGTGATAGCCATGTTTACTTTAAATGGATGGATGCCTGGATGGTACAATCATCATAGCATAGGTGAAGACTGTGACAGGATGAAGACAATGTAAAAGAAAAATAAACCATGGCAGAGTAGCTAAGCCAAAGAGAATAGAATGAGAGATTCCAATTAAAAAAATATAATGCTAGAAGAGCAATGCAATGAAAAATTGAAAAATCGGTGGTAAGAGAAACATGGACTGTTTTGTTTCAAGTTTTTGATTCAAGGTTGTATTTTAGAATACTCCCTTGACTCACAGTAGTTTGCAAGCACAGCATATATATTGTGTATGTATGTACCCATACCCACCCATTATCAAGCACCTCCCTCAACTCCGAGGCCCTCTCCCTAGTCCCTACCTACCTATTTTCGACTGTGTTTGCCTGCCATGGGTGGCTTATTGGCTGCATGGTTACACTTTGTCCCAGATATAATCAATGATCATTTGGATCATATGTTATCTACCTTGTTGTTCTAGTCAGGGTGAAAGTGAAATTGAGCAGTTTCCATTGATGTAACAGAGTATGGCCATAATAGAAAAATAAGATAATTGTATAGTTGCAGACTACATCTGCCTCACCTGCAGATAGCAGTAAATAAAAATAAAGTGAGTCTGTGACACAACTATGTCTGTCTAGGACGCAAGCTGAAAGAGCTGGCATGCCTGCAAAGTTAATTTAGCTTAACAGGAGAGAGAGAGGAGAAATACTTGTTTACTCCATAGTGCCTAATAGTAGTAATGCTTGAAACTCCCACAAATGTTAGAGGAAGTGGGAGGATAGTACCACAAATGTTATGTACTGCACTTGCTAGTGTTACTGTGCCACTAGGTGTATAATTAATTTTGTGTTACTGTTTTGCTAGTATTGATCAAAATTGTCTTTTTTCTTCCTTGATGTAGCTACTCCTTCTCAACCAACCAGGGAGGAGTTGGCAGCCATGGTCTGGCTCCGAAAGCTGGAAGCCATCTGCACAGAATATCGGCGACTGGTGGCTCCGGCAGGGGAGGAGGAGGAGACAGCAGCAGCTGCAGCCTCCTCCTATGCCAAAGGCCCTAGCCAGGCCCCCCAGTGGTATGGTGCCACGTTCTGGCAGCTGCCCACCGCATTTCATCATCATTGAACACTGCTGCAATCCCCCTGTGGATGCAATTATAGAGCATTCAAAAAGGAGGTCCTGGAGATTAACAGACGACTACGAGCCTGCCGCTAAAACTCCGTCACATTGCTGCTTTTACATTTTTTTTGGGTGGGTGGTAATGGGGTGTTGGGAAAAAGGTGGGGTTTATATATTTATGGACAATGGACTTTGGGAGTGGACATTGGATTGGACTCTTATCTTCGGACATTGGTTGGGGTTAGAGAGAGGGGTGGGTTATGTGTTGTCGGTTTTTCCATTAGTTTATTTTGTTATGGGAATACTTATTTATACTTTATTTACATACAATATAATTCACAGCCCGGGGGAAGAGGGATAGGGTATGATGAAAGGTTGGGAAGGGGTATTTGAGGGAAAGGTTTGACAAAGAGAAAGCCTACACATGGACAACAATACATAATTTTGGCAGATAACCATCATAAATCTGTTAAGGGAGAAAAAGGAAATGCATGCATGCATGATGATGACTTGATGATGATGAGTAGTACTAGACTAGTAGTAGTACAGCACAGCAGTACATACTATTAATTATTATTAGGCAATTGCCTTACCTGTCTGCCCCCAGAGAGACCCATGTTACATACATTTTATGTTTGTTGTACCAGGCTTCCTTTTAAAGCTAGAAAATAAAATAAAAACATATCTGTAGGAGTCAAATATAAGCAAACATAATACCAACAACACACACAGTCATAATGATTGAAGAGAAAAAATGAATCAAATGAAAAGAATATGATACTATAAATATGTTATGGTCAAATTGGGTGTTGCATCTCAGCAGTCGTCATTCCTCTTAGTCCTTCCTTCCATGGACGCTCCCTCCGTCAATCTTGGGTGCCTGCCTGGCGGATGCAGATTGATAAGGAAGTCTGAGCTGTTTTTCCCAGTATAGCAGAGGGTAAAGGCCGGCCTGTAATTGTAGATGGAAAAACACAAGGAATTTTGAAAAATCAAGGAGAAAAGTAAAGTTAACCCAGATAAATTAAGGAGGAGTGCAAAAAGATACTTTTCAGAGGCGGCATAGCTAAATAATGTCTACTTTGTTTCCAGCATCTACAACAACAACAGGAGCAGGTCTGTGGTGCCCACCCAACCTCCACTTAGCTTAGATTTTGAGCCAGACAGTACAGAGAACACACAAATACACAGCAACATAGCATTTTCCAAATTAAGTAACTAAATCAATGCATCGGTGTCAGTCATACCAATACACTCGCCTCCACCACTACACAGACGTAGGTCTGGTCTGGTGTTGTTGTTGTTGACTTGTTTACCTTTTAGGCCACTTCATGAAAATGTCCAGAGTTATTCCATCAATCATCTTTGATCCTACTGACTGACTGCGTGTATGGTATGGTCATCATGGTGTCCAAATCTGTAGAGTACTGAGTGAGTCCAGAGTCGACAATGCTATGGATCTGCCTACAGTAGTACAATTTTGTTATTGAACAACAAGAAGGGAAACATTGAATTGAGTCACCTTTTTCTTTGTAGAATAATACAAGTAGATATCATGCAGAACAACAACAAAAACACCAAACACTCAAAGTCAGCATCCAATGCATGCCATCATATACCTGTTCTTACAGGGTAGCCCCTCTGGGCTCAGAAAGGAGGATAGCTATAGTCAGGTTCTTTGGAGGGACTCGACGAGGCAGGCACACATTTCACATTTCTCGTAGTAGTCTCCATCCAATGTATGGCTTGAGGGGAATGGATTTAGGGCGAGCCAGGACTGGAGCAGGACTCGGAGGAGTAGACTTACTTCTTTACTAACTACATACAGTTGCAACTCTGATCTAGCAATAAAAAGAGTAAGACGTTGGGGATGGATTTGTGAACCAGAAAGGCAGTG
The DNA here is from genome assembly GCF_964263255.1 of Lissotriton vulgaris. Lineage (NCBI taxonomy): Eukaryota > Metazoa > Chordata > Amphibia > Caudata > Salamandridae > Lissotriton > Lissotriton vulgaris. The sequence goes on along the minus strand of NW_028252661.1, from coordinate 165,485 downwards.
ACACACACAAATAGTAAAGTAAATAATGTTACTTAGCTATATCTTTTGTGGGGGTTTGGGGACATTAAAGAAAAAAATTAAGTAACTGGACATTGAAAGAGCTTAGTTGTCAGGGAAGTAGAACTCGTCCTCAAACTCTGGTGGTTCACCCAGAAGGAGGTCATCTAACACACTACTTCCATGACCTAAGTCACGTCATCATACTACTGCTGTGCTACTTCAGGTATGGTGTAATTCAGCGGTTTAAAGTGCTCATTCATTTTGATATTGGTTAACCTCTCCACGTTTTGCGGCGAGAGACTGGTCCTTATCACTGTCAGAATGGCAACAGCAGCACTGAAAACATGCTCAAAAGAGACACTTGCGACAGGGCAAGTCAGATATTTTTTCATCAGCCTGATTAGCACTGGCAATTGGTGCTTTTTCCCATACCAATACAGCAATGGGTTTTGATCAATGAAGACCTCTGTTGATAATGATATGATATGATAGAAGGGTTTTATAGAGCACTCGTACACCAACGGTTTCTTGGCGCTAGGGTAAGGAGCTTAGCAGATGAGAGGGGAGTGGGAGTTATTGGTCATAAGCCTGGGAAAACAGCCAAGTTTTGAGAGATCTCCTGAACATGGGGTAGGACTCCGTTTGACGTAACGTCGGGGGAAGGGAATTCAAGAACTGGGGGGAGATTGACGCAAATCTCAAACCCCCGAGTTTTTTGCACTTGAAGGCAGGGGGAGTCAGCAGATTAGCATTGGCCGAGCGGAGGTTCCGGCGTGGGATGTAACGCTGGATTCTATCTGCGATGAAGATTGGTCCGTGAGAGGAAAGAGCTCTGTGGGTTAGGCAGCCGATCTTAAAAGAGGCAGCGCTGCGCCACGGGGAGCCAATGGAGGCCCTTAAGAAGAGGTTTAACTCGATGAGATTTAGGCAGGCCATGGACCAGTCTGGCTGCCTAGTTCTGGACCAGCTGAAGCCTCTGGAGCAGGTAGGCCGGAATTGCAGCATACAGAGAGTTGGAGTAGTCAATACGTGACATTATTAAGGCCAATATGACCTGAACCAAGGCTTCAGGGGAGAGAAATGTACTAATCTTTCTTATCCTGAGCAGGTGAAAGAAGCAGGAGGATACCACTGAGTTAATTTGAGTCTTCAGGGTAAGGTGGCTACTGATGTAGACACCAAGACTTTTGACTGCTTCGGCAGGGATAGGTGGGGGACCAAGGGTGAGTGGCCAAAAGTTGGGGTTCCAGGGATTTGATGTGGACCTGGTGAGAACTAGCTCCGTCTTATCTGGGTTTAATTTGAGTTGGTTTGTATTCATCCATGATTGAATGAAAGTTAGAGTGGACTGAAAGGATTCAATAGCAGGGGGAGAGGTGTCGATATTAAAAACAAGCTGGATGTCATCAGCGTAGTTGAAGATAGCTACATCTCTCTTTAGCAGATCTGATATTAGTGGACGGATGTAAAGGTTGAATAAAAGAGGGGAAAGGGAGGAGCCCTGAGGGACCCCACAGGTGAGTTATTTCCCTTCGAACATAAAGTCGGATAGATGTACAGCTTGGTGACGATTACAAAATAAGGAGGATATCCATTTGAGGGGGGTACCCTGAATGCCGGCGCTTTCGACACGTTCGACCAGAGGTTTGTGGTCGACAGTGTCGAAAGCAGCTGACAGATCGAGGAGGACAAGAGCCTGCGGGATGTTATGATCCGTGCCTAATCTCAGCTCGTCGTGGACGGCTAATAAGATGGATTCTGTGGAATACTCAGGTCTAAAACCTGCCTGGTGAGAATCCAGGTAGTGAAATTTTTCCTCGAAGGTGCTGAGGCAACTTGTGACATAAGCCTCCAAGATCTTAGCAAGGAACGGCAGAAGTGAAATGGGCCAAAAATGACTGGGCATGGAACGATCTGCTCCAGGTTTTTTCAGAATGGGTCCTACTTCTGCCATCTTGAAGCAATCGGGAACAATGCCTGACGACAGTGAGTTATTAAGGAGAGACAGGGGGATTTCAGGGAACTGATGAAAAATATCACGAGTGATGTGGGGGGGGCAGCTATCCGTGGGGGTGCCAGAACGAACTTTGTAGAGGAGAGAGAAGAAAGTGTCTTGTGTAATAGGGGGGACTGAGTCAAATGAAGATGTGTTATGATATATTTCGGGGTTGTAACCTTGGGAATGCTTGCTTTAATCGGGATGATTTTATCAAAGAAATAAGTGTTAAGGGAGTCGCAGAGCTGTTGAGATGGGGCTAGTTTGGGGGTAATCCTATCAGGCTTAGCCAACTCATCCACAATAGAGAATATTTATTTAGCTTTGTTATGTTGGGTCATCCAGATAGTCCTGAACCATCTACTCAATGCTCAGGGATGCCCCCCTTTGCTCAGCCTCTTTTGCCTTTGCCTCAGCACTGGACCGAACACTCCCTTGCTGTAGAAACTATTCCTTTGCTGATTTTGGTGAGGCTGATGCTCCTGTTCTTCTTCTTGTTGATGTTGTTGTTGGTGTTGGTGGTTTTGTCTGCTGTGGGCCTACTGCACTGCCCTCAGGCTCTGAAGTTGAACCTGACGCTGGCTTCCCTGCAGTACTTATTGTGGCCTGGAGTAGCGGGCCTCTAATTCGAAGGTGTTCTTTTTCTAAGCGACTGGCTTCATTACTGGTTTGTACCATGGATCCAGAATTGTGGCAGAAATGTAATGGTTCAATGGCACAATGCCTCTTTGCACCCTTGTATTTTCAGATAAGCAAAGGGGTAAGCTCTCCACCATCTCATATGCTTCTTTTTTTCCTCCACACATGCATACATTGCAGACACCCCCATTCAGCTGTTCCTGTTGCATGTGCAACAATGGGATAGCTTGGCCCATAGAATAGTCCTCCTTGCTGACTTCACATGTGAAGAGCTCGAAAGGAAGTAGCATCTCTGTCAGGCATTTAACTAGGCCCCATTGGTCCATCTCAATGGTCATGCCTTTCACAGTAGCATCCCCTCTTTGCATGACATATTAATTGATTGGTCTGAACTGCTCAAATAGACATTCAAGCATGAAATAAGTTGAGTTCCAACGTGTTGCACCTCCTGGATGAGTGCTTTAACTGGCATTCTATGCCCACGTGGAATGGTACTCAGCTGCTGCTAGGCTTTAAAAGAATGGCTGAAATGTGTGCAGATTCTTCTGTGGGTGGTCAGTAAGTTGCTGATTCAGTTTTCTTTTTTCAGAGAGTCTTGAATATTATGTTAATGCAGTGCGCCAAACACAGGACCCTGAAATAACCACCATCGGACATAGCCTTAACTATATTACAGCCATTATCCGTGGCATCAAAACCAATGTTAAGCCCTCTTGGGTGCAGCCATTCAAAGACCTTGCTGTCAAAGTCTTCCAAAAGGTTTGCAGCAGTATGAGATTTATCCATGACAAACATGGCTAAAGTTGCATGTTTCCGAGTGGCATTAATAATCTCAGCAGTGTCAACAACACCTGCTGCAGATTTCTTTTCTCTAACCCCCACAAAAGAGATCCAGTGTGCAGTGATGCACATGTAATCAGTGGCTGGTCAACTGGTCCGCATGTCTGTTGTCAGGTGGATAGTGACAACAGCATGAACAGCACTCTGCTGCAAATCCTGTCCAAGCAATTCCAGCACGTCGTGATGTAGTGCTGGAACAGCAACTCTGGCCAAATTGGACCGGCTCGGACCTTCCATTTTGGGCAGATGGCTGTCACAAATTTAAAAAAAAACACCCCTTCCACAAAAGAAAAGAGTAGGAGGTCCAGCGCTAACATTTAAGCCAGCTTTGCACTGTACAGACGTGCCGTTCGGTGGTTGCGTGCATACTGCCCTCTGACCTAAATATGCTGAGAATGGTAGGCTGGATCCTTTTCTTTTCTGGTGCCACTGATGCAGGTGAGTTCTTGACACCAGATGTTGTTAGGCTCAACGCATGTTTTTTTGTTGCAGTACTCTCTTGCTTGGGACCCCTTAATGGATGGGTTGAATGAAAATGGAAGGAAAGCTGGAAGGAGGAAGGACGGGCAACCTGTAATATATGACTGGCAGAGAAGGATGCCTAGGATGCATAGGTGGCTGATAGGAATCGGATGTATGGATGGTTGAAGGATGGGGTAGAAGGTGAAAGAAAGGATGCCTGCCCCTACAAAACTGTATGGTTGATAGGAAGAATCCTCCAAGGGCGTTCATGCGTCGAACACAAAGGCTAACAAGGAAGGAAACATGGGTGGTGGTTAAAAAAAATTAGAAATGTATGTTGTCGCTAAAATGTTTGTTGAGAGATTATTTAAGAAGAGTGATAGCCATGTTTACTTTAAATGGATGGATGCCTGGATGGTACAATCATCATAGCATAGGTGAAGACTGTGACAGGATGAAGACAATGTAAAAGAAAAATAAACCATGGCAGAGTAGCTAAGCCAAAGAGAATAGAATGAGAGATTCCAATTAAAAAAATTTAATGCTAGAAGAGCAATGCAATGAAAAATTGAAAAATCGGTGGTAAGAGAAACATGGACTGTTTTGTTTCAAGTTTTTGATTCAAGGTTGTATTTTAGAATACTCCCTTGACTCACAGTAGTTTGCAAGCACAGCATATATATTGTGTATGTATGTACCCATACCCACCCATTATCAAGCACCTCCCTCAACTCCGAGGCCCTCTCCCTAGTCCCTACCTACCTATTTTCGACTGTGTTTGCCTGCCATGGGTGGCTTATTGGCTGCATGGTTACACTTTGTCCCAGATATAATCAATGATCATTTGGATCATATGTTATCTACCTTGTTGTTCTAGTCAGGGTGAAAGTGAAATTGAGCAGTTTCCATTGATGTAACAGAGTATGGCCATAATAGAAAAATAAGATAATTGTATAGTTGCAGACTACATCTGCCTCACCTGCAGATAGCAGTAAATAAAAATAAAGTGAGTCTGTGACACAACTATGTCTGTCTAGGACGCAAGCTGAAAGAGCTGGCATGCCTGCAAAGTTAATTTAGCTTAACAGGAGAGAGAGAGGAGAAATACTTGTTTACTCCATAGTGCCTAATAGTAGTAATGCTTGAAACTCCCACAAATGTTAGAGGAAGTGGGAGGATAGTACCACAAATGTTATGTACTGCACTTGCTAGTGTTACTGTGCCACTAGGTGTATAATTAATTTTGTGTTACTGTTTTGCTAGTATTGATCAATATTGTCTTTTTTCTTCCTTGATGTAGCTACTCCTTCTCAACCAACCAGGGAGGAGTTGGCAGCCATGGTCTGGCTCCGAAAGCTGGAAGCCATCTGCACAGAATATCGGCGACTGGTGGCTCCGGCAGGGGAGGAGGAGGAGACAGCAGCAGCTGCAGCCTCCTCCTATGCCAAAGGCCCTAGCCAGGCCCCCCAGTGGTATGGTGCCACGTTCTGGCAGCTGCCCACCGCATTTCATCATCATTGAACACTGCTGCAATCCCCCTGTGGATGCAATTATAGAGCATTCAAAAAGGAGGTCCTGGAGATTAACAGACGACTACGAGCCTGCCGCTAAAACTCCGTCACATTGCTGCTTTTACATTTTTTTTGGGTGGGTGGTAATGGGGTGTTGGGAAAAAGGTGGGGTTTATATATTTATGGACAATGGACTTTGGGAGTGGACATTGGATTGGACTCTTATCTTCGGACATTGGTTGGGGTTAGAGAGAGGGGTGGGTTATGTGTTGTCGGTTTTTCCATTAGTTTATTTTGTTATGGGAATACTTATTTATACTTTATTTACATACAATATAATTCACAGCCCGGGGGAAGAGGGATAGGGTATGATGAAAGGTTGGGAAGGGGTATTTGAGGGAAAGGTTAGACAAAGAGAAAGCCTACACATGGACAACAATACATAATTTTGGCAGATTACCATCATAAATCTGTTAAGGGAGAAAAAGGAAATGCATGCATGCATGATGATGACTTGATGATGATGAGTAGTACTAGACTAGTAGTAGTACAGCACAGCAGTACATACTATTAATTATTATTAGGCAATTGCCTTACCTGTCTGCCCCCAGAGAGACCCATGTTACATACATTTTATGTTTGTTGTACCAGGCTTCCTTTTAAAGCTAGAAAATAAAATAAAAACATATCTGTAGGAGTCAAATATAAGCAAACATAATACCAACAACACACACAGTCATAATGATTGAAGAGAAAAAATGAATCAAATGAAAAGAATATGATACTATAAATATGTTATGGTCAAATTGGGTGTTGCATCTCAGCAGTCGTCATTCCTCTTAGTCCTTCCTTCCATGGACGCTCCCTCCGTCAATCTTGGGTGCCTGCCTGGCGGATGCAGATTGATAAGGAAGTCTGAGCTGTTTTTCCCAGTATAGCAGAGGGTAAAGGCCGGCCTGTAATTGTAGATGGAAAAACACAAGGAATTTTGAAAAATCAAGGAGAAAAGTAAAGTTAACCCAGATAAATTAAGGAGGAGTGCAAAAAGATACTTTTCAGAGGCGGCATAGCTAAATAATGTCTACTTTGTTTCCAGCATCTACAACAACAACAGGAGCAGGTCTGTGGTGCCCACCCAACCTCCACTTAGCTTAGATTTTGAGCCAGACAGTACAGAGAACACACAAATACACAGCAACATAGCATTTTCCAAATTAAGTAACTAAATCAATGCATCGGTGTTAGTCATACCAATACACTCGCCTCCACCACTACACAGACGTAGGTCTGGTCTGGTGTTGTTGTTGTTGACTTGTTTACCTTTTAGGCCACTTCATGAAAATGTCCAGAGTTATTCCATCAATCATCTTTGATCCTACTGACTGACTGCGTGTATGGTATGGTCATCATGGTGTCCAAATCTGTAGAGTACTGAGTGAGTCCAGAGTCGACAATGCTATGGATCTGCCTACAGTAGTACAATTTTGTTATTGAACAACAAGAAGGGAAACATTGAATTGAGTCACCTTTTTCTTTGTAGAATAATACAAGTAGATATCATGCAGAACAACAACAAAAACACCAAACACTCAAAGTCAGCATCCAATGCATGCCATCATATACCTGTTCTTACAGGGTAGCCCCTCTGGGCTCAGAAAGGAGGATAGCTATAGTCAGGTTCTTTGGAGGGACTCGACGAGGCAGGCACACATTTCACATTTCTCGTAGTAGTCTCCATCCAATGTATGGCTTGAGGGGAATGGATTTAGGGCGAGCCAGGACTGGAGCAGGACTCGGAGGAGTAGACTTACTTCTTTACTAACTACATACAGTTGCAACTCTGATCTAGCAATAAAAAGAGTAAGACGTTGGGGATGGATTTGTGAACCAGAAAGGCAGTGACACACACAAATAGTAAAGTAAATAATGTTACTTAGCTATATCTTTTGTGGGGGTTTGGGGACATTAAAGAAAAAAATTAAGTAACTGGACATTGAAAGAGCTTAGTTGTCAGGGAAGTAGAACTCGTCCTCAAACTCTGGTGGTTCACCCAGAAGGAGGTCATCTAACACACACGCTTTTTCCCATACCAATACAGCAATGGGTTTTGATCAATGAAGACCTCTGTTGATAATGATATGATATGATAGAAGGGTTTTATAGAGCACTCGTACACCAACGGTTTCTTGGCGCTAGGGTAAGGAGCTTAGCAGATGAGAGGGGAGTGGGAGTTATTGGTCATAAGCCTGGGAAAACAGCCAAGTTTTGAGAGATCTCCTGAACATGGGGTAGGACTCCGTTTGACGTAACGTCGGGGGAAGGGAATTCAAGAACTGGGGGGAGATTGACGCAAATCTCAAACCCCCGAGTTTTTTGCACTTGAAGGCAGGGGGAGTCAGCAGATTAGCATTGGCCGAGCGGAGGTTCCGGCGTGGGATGTAACGCTGGATTCTATCTGCGATGAAGATTGGTCCGTGAGAGGAAAGAGCTCTGTGGGTTAGGCAGCCGATCTTAAAAGAGGCAGCGCTGCGCCACGGGGAGCCAATGGAGGCCCTTAAGAAGAGGTTTAACTCGATGAGATTTAGGCAGGCCATGGACCAGTCTGGCTGCCTAGTTCTGGACCAGCTGAAGCCTCTGGAGCAGGTAGGCCGGAATTGCAGCATACAGAGAGTTGGAGTAGTCAATACGTGACATTATTAAGGCCAATATGACCTGAACCAAGGCTTCAGGGGAGAGAAATGTACTAATCTTTCTTATCCTGAGCAGGTGAAAGAAGCAGGAGGATACCACTGAGTTAATTTGAGTCTTCAGGGTAAGGTGGCTACTGATGTAGACACCAAGACTTTTGACTGCTTCGGCAGGGATAGGTGGGGGACCAAGGGTGAGTGGCCAAAAGTTGGGGTTCCAGGGATTTGATGTGGACCTGGTGAGAACTAGCTCCGTCTTATCTGGGTTTAATTTGAGTTGGTTTGTATTCATCCATGATTGAATGAAAGTTAGAGTGGACTGAAAGGATTCAATAGCAGGGGGAGAGGTGTCGATATTAAAAACAAGCTGGATGTCATCAGCGTAGTTGAAGATAGCTACATCTCTCTTTAGCAGATCTGATATTAGTGGACGGATGTAAAGGTTGAATAAAAGCGGGGAAAAGGAGGAGCCCTGAGGGACCCCACAGGTGAGTTATTTCCCTTCGAACATAAAGTCGGATAGATGTACAGCTTGGTGACGATTACAAAATAAGGAGGATATCCATTTGAGGGGGGTACCCTGAATGCCGGCGCTTTCGACACGTTCGACCAGAGGTTTGTGGTCGACAGTGTCGAAAGCAGCTGACAGATCCAGGAGGACAAGAGCCTGCGGGATGTTATGATCCGCGCCTAATCTCAGCTCGTCGTGGACGGCTAATAAGATGGATTCTGTGGAATACTCAGGTCTAAAACCTGCCTGGTGAGAATCCAGGTAGTGAAATTTTTCCTCGAAGGTGCTGAGGCAACTTGTGACATAAGCCTCCAAGATCTTAGCAAGGAACGGCAGAAGTGAAATGGGCCAAAAATGACTGGGCATGGAGCGATCTGCTCCAGGTTTTTTCAGAATGGGTCCTACTTCTGCCATCTTGAAGCAATCGGGAACAATGCCTGACGACAGTGAGTTATTAAGGAGAGACAGGGGGATTTCAGGGAACTGATGAAAAATATCACGAGTGATGTGGGGGGGGCAGCTATCCGTGGGGGTGCCAGAACGAACTTTGTAGAGGAGAGAGAAGAAAGTGTCTCGTGTAATAGGGGGGACTGAGTCAAATGAAGATGTGTTATGATATATTTCGGGGTTGTAACCTTGGGAATGCTTGCTTTAATCGGGATGATTTTATCAAAGAAATAAGTGTTAAGGGAGTCGCAGAGCTGTTGAGATGGGGCTAGTTTGGGGGTAATCCTATCAGGCTTAGCCAACTCATCCACAATAGAGAATATTTATTTAGCTTTGTTATGTTGGGTCATCCAGATAGTCCTGAACCATCTACTCAATGCTCAGGGATGCCCCCCTTTGCTCAGCCTCTTTTGCCTTTGCCTCAGCACTGGACCGAACAATCCCTTGCTGTAGAAACTATTCCTTTGCTGATTTTGGTGAGGCTGATGCTCCTGTTCTTCTTCTTGTTGATGTTGTTGTTGGTGTTGGTGGTTTTGTCTGCTGTGGGCCTACTGCACTGCCCTCAGGCTCTGAAGTTGAACCTGACGCTGGCTTCCCTGCAGTACTTATTGTGGCCTGGAGTAGCGGGCCTCTAATTCGCAGGTGTTCTTTTTCTAAGCGACTGGCTTCATTACTGGTTTGTACCATGGATCCAGAATTGTGGCAGAAATGTAATGGTTCAATGGCACAATGCCTCTTTGCACCCTTGTATTTTCAGATAAGCAAAGGGGTAAGCTCTCCACCATCTCATATGCTTCTTTTTTTCCTCCACACATGCATACATTGCAGACACCCTCATTCAGCTGTTCCTGTTGCATGTGCAACAATGGGATAGCTTGGCCCATAGAATAGTCCTCCTTGCTGACTTCACATGTGAAGAGCTCGAAAGGAAGTAGCATCTCTGTCAGGCATTTAACTAGGCCCCATTGGTCCATCTCAATGGTCATGCCTTTCACAGTAGCATCCCCTCTTTGCATGACATATTAATTGATTGGTCTGAACTGCTCAAATAGACGTTCAAGCATGAAATAAGTTGAGTTCCAACGTGTTGCACCTCCTGGATGAGTGCTTTAACTGGCATTCTATGCCCACGTGGAATGGTACTCAGCTGCTGCTAGGCTTTAAAAGAATGGCTGAAATGTGTGCAGATTCTTCTGTGGGTGGTCAGTAAGTTGCTGATTCAGTTTTCTTTTTTCAGAGAGTCTTGAATATTATGTTAATGCAGTGCGCCAAACACAGGACCCTGAAATAACCACCATCGGACATAGCCTTAACTATATTACAGCCATTATCCGTGGCATCAAAACCAATGTTAAGCCCTCTTGGGTGCAGCCATTCAAAGACCTTGCTGTCAAAGTCTTCCAAAAGGTTTGCAGCAGTATGAGATTTATCCATGACAAACATGGCTAAAGTTGCATGTTTCCGAGTGGCATTAATAATCTCAGCAGTGTCAACAACACCTGCTGCAGATTTCTTTTCTCTAACCCCCACAAAAGAGATCCAGTGTGCAGTGATGCACATGTAATCAGTGGCTGGTCAACTGGTCCGCATGTCTGTTGTCAGGTGGATAGTGACAACAGCATGAACAGCACTCTGCTGCAAATCCTGTCCAAGCAATTCCAGCACGTCGTGATGTAGTGCTGGAACAGCAACTCTGGCCAAATTGGACCGGCTCGGACCTTCCATTTTGGGCAGATGGCTGTCACAAATTTAAAAAAAAACACCCCTTCCACAAAAGAAAAGAGTAGGAGGTCCAGCGCTAACATTTAAGCCAGCTTTGCACTGTACAGACGTGCCGTTCGGTGGTTGCGTGCATACTGCCCTCTGACCTAAATATGCTGAGAATGGTAGGCTGGATCCTTTTCTTTTCTGGTGCCACTGATGCAGGTGAGTTCTTGACACCAGATGTTGTTAGGCTCAACGCATGTTTTTTTGTTGCAGTACTCTCTTGCTTGGGACCCCTTGGTGTATTCCTCTCAGCCTGACTCTTACTCTTGTGCCGCTTCGATGTTGCTAATGAGGATGTGAGCAGTACCAATGCACTGCTGGGGACAGGTCTACTTTGTGTACCAGAGAAAATGTCTCCCTCTTGTTTACCTTCCACTGCAATCTTATTTTCTACTTCTTCATCCCCATCAACAACAATGGGTGCAGTTTTTTGGCCGCTAAGGTGCGCCTCCCACTGTATCAAGTGGTATTTTTTCAGATGGGTTATTTGGCCTCCAGTACCACAGTTTGTACCAAGATTAACCCGACTAACACATTGTCCATAAATGGTGCATATAGCAATGTTCACCTCTTTCATACTAACTGAAAATAAGTCCCAAACTTGGGAGGTCAACTTTCTGGTGCTGCTGCTGGTGTCACTTGCAATGCTGGATGAACTGGTAGGTGGGCGTGAAGTTTGACTCTCTGCAATACCTACTTCTACTGAGGTGGTACTTGTGCTGGATGTACGTGGCTGCCGGTAAAATATGGAAGCTGGAGGTGGATGTTGGTGGTATGATCTGCGTTGGTGGTATCCGTGCCACAGCAAGTTGGGATGGGGTAATGTCGGTCTCCACTGGGGTGGGACTAATGTCCATGATGATGACTGGCTGGTCATCATCCTCCTCTTCTACATCTACTTCCATAACTCTAAGCCTTTTCCCTAGCCTTGGCTTATGGAGTGTCTCACTCTCAGGCCGAGGTGGTGGTATCCAAGTGGCATCTAGATCATCAGATGGGGGGACTGCAGAAGAAGAAGATGGACTAACACTCCTTTTCTTTGCTGGGGATCTGGAAGACAATGGATTTTCTGAAAGAGTGGCTTGCTCTTCTTCCTCTGCAAGAAGCTACATCTCCTGAACTGCCCATACTTTGGGAGGAACAACTACTATTGCGGGCAGTTGCGGCGGCTGTTGTTGCCCACTTATCTCAGTTCCCCACATTGATTGGGGACTACTTTGCAATAACGATAAGTCAATTTCAACATCACTGCTATTCGGCGTTGTCATGATTAGGCTGGCTGCCTCTGCGACAGACATGGACTTGGGCCTATGTTAGTGGGGTGGGTCCACTGATGCGGGGTGGCTGCTCTCAGCTTCCTGCCCGGACTCCGCCGCTGCAGGTGCAATTTTTGGTTCCCCAAAAATGATCTTGGGCGGCACACCAGTCTTTTTAAGTGGCAGTTCCTTCTTCTCACTCGCAACTTTCTTGGTACTGGAGGACCTGGTACCTTTCTTTGGGGCCATTTTCTTCAGATGTCAGCAGCATGCAGTGGCACAAGTTGAAGAGATGTTTCCGGTCACATGTCACGTGACATCGTGTGCAGCAGGACTTCTGTCTGGCAGTACAATGGGTGATGACACCTCCTCCTCTTTTGTTTACCTAACAGCAAAGAAGCAAGAAGAACATCAGTGAAACATGGTATTCATTGTTGTGGTTCCATTACTACTAGTTAAAACAAACAAATATAATAGATCACTTTGTGTGTGGTCACACTTATTAATATTAATATTAAATGTATTACCTCAGTTATAAAAAAACATAACAATACAGTGTAGACATTTGTGAGACTGACAAAAACAAGGGCTTTCAGGGTTGGTGTACTAGTGTACAGTACACTGAGGAAGGTTAGGAAAGAAGAAGAAGAACAACAAAAATACAAATGTAACGGGACCCTGTTTGGCTTTGTGCATCAAGTGGGATTCAGAATTCAGGGAGCTGCATATGACAATGGATAGAAGCAATGAGCCAAGAGGAAGAAAGGAAATAGAAAGACATGCAGGCCTGATGATGAAGCACACTGGCTTCCTTCACAAAATGGTTACCAGCCACATAGCCAGTCCACAACAACAAGAAAGGGAAGACAGACAATGCAGACCTGTGGCAAAAGCACCATGGCTGCCTTGACAAAATGGCAGCCAGCCACATGACCAGGCAGGCCACAACAAGAAGCAATAAGCCAAGAGGAACATGGGAAAGAAGACATGCCGGTCCATAGCAAAAGCACTACCCCAACCACAAAATGTACACCAGCCACATGGTCACTCACAACAACAACAACACGCCGGAGGCCTGGAAAACAATGAACTCAAGCAGACCTAATATGGACACAGTCTTTACAAAATGACCTCAGGCCACATGAAGAGGCTCAGCCAAGGCAAATGATGACCCATGACCCACTATTACAAACAAACACACTCTCACAAGGGCCAGACAAAGGAGGTATGCTAAACAATACAGCTTTAATACAACAATGTCAAAAATGAAAATCCACAGGGCTGAAAAAGGTTTGCAAGTTACACAATGACCTCAAACATCCAACAAAGGCATTTATTTAACCCACATGAAAAAAGTGAACCCCCCCCCCAAGAAACACATTTTGCATTTCAATCCAATTTCATCCATGCCCTAAATTATGTTTAAATTCAACAGACACCACAGAAGCGGTTGTTTCGTGCTCCCATGAGTAGCTCAGGGCCTACTGGCTGAAAGGCATATTGGCAGACTACTGGGCTAGTGAATTAAATAAATAATATTGCAAATGGATTTCAAAAGTAAGAGAAAATGTAGTGAACTTTGCAACATGTTTCCTTTATAAAAGAAAACTAAATGACAAATTACATAAAAAGAAACAATTTGGCACCTTCTGAAACTACAGGCCACCCACCACAATAAAAACGATGAAAAGTACAAAAAATGTAGGTGCAATGCCCCAATCAATCAAACAACACCAATTTTCCAACTAACTTGTGAAATCTCAAATCCAACGGTCCTCAAGTCCAATGATATATGATGCATCAGACACAAAGAGGGATCCTTTATTTTATTTTGAAGCTTATAAAGCGCACGGCTACCCCCAACGGGGGTGTCCCGGTGCTACGGCCTAAAGAGCAGCTGAGATGTCTATCATGGCTAGAGGTTGGATAACAGTCTGGTCTTTAAGTTGCGCTGGAATAGAGATTCAGATTCAGTCAGCCACAGAAAAACTGGTTGGCTGTTCCAGAGTTTGGCGGTCACAACAGCAAATGCTCTGCCCCCCATTCTGGAACGGCGGAAATGGGGAGGGTGAAGGAGTAGAAGATGATTGGATCTGAGAGCTCTGGCAGACTGAACAGGCTATAGCCTACATCTGAGATAAGCCGGCCCCTGGCCATTTAGAGCCCTAAAAGCAAGGACCAAGGCTTTAAACTGGATGCGATATGGCACAAGCAACCAGTGAAGTTTCATCAGATGAGGGGTTATTGAGGGGCGGTAGAGGATGTTGCATATAAGCCTTGCTGCGGCATTCTTCACATTCTGCAACCGATTGATCAGATAGGCTGAGGCTCCCACATAGAGGCTATCGGAGTAATCCAGGTGAGAAGTAATAAGGGCATGGATGATGGTCCTACGTGAATCCAGAGGCAAGAAAGGGAGAATTTTGCTAATCATGTGAAGTTTGCCAAAACATGCGGAGGTGACCTTATTGATTTGAGTCTTACATGACAGTTCATTGTCAAATTGGAAGCCCAAATTTCGAGATGATTTTACAGATACCTACTTTTACAGATACCCACTTCCGTCTCTACCACAGTAGGGACGGAAGTGGGGCACTTTGATGAAGAACAGCACCTCGGTTTTATTTGTATTAAGCTTGAGGGTGTTGAGGGTCATCCAAGATGAGATATTGGTGAGGCAGCGTCTAAAGTTGGCAAGGCCACTGTCAGAGTGATCTCTAAATGAAAACACAAGCTGAGTGTCATCAGCATAGGAGATCACTTTGAACCCCCAAGGTTCCACTACCTCAGCCAGAGGTGAAAGATAGACATTAAGAAGAGGGGTCCTAGTGCAGAGCCCTGAGGTACTCCGCCGCTGAGTGGTTTTTCCTTCAAAACAAAAGGCCGGAGAAAGAACTGCTGAGTTCTGCCACTCAGAAACGATCTTATCCAAGCCTAGGGAATATCCCGTATCCCCAGACTATATAGTCTATCTAACAGAATGGTATTTGAGATGGTATCGAAAGCCGCTGACAGGTCGAGGAGCACCAACATGGCCTCCTCGCCTGCATCCACGCATTCATGAATAGTCTCAGTTACCTCCAGCAGCGGGGTCTCCGTACTGTAACCGGATCTAAATCCGGATTGTGAGTCGTGGAAAAGTTCTCTGGACTTCAGATACTCGGCCGGTTGTTCTTGCACAACTTTTTCCAGTACCTTGGCTGGTTTGGGGAGGAGCGAAATTGGATGATAGTTGCTGAACACTGAAGGATCGGCGTCATTTTTTTTTAAAATGGGGATTAACATGGCCTGCTTCCATGATGTGGGGAACTGACCCGAGGGTAAAGACAATTTTCATCTCCAAATCCAAATGAAAAGTGAACAGGGGATGGACAAAGCACTGGGAGGAGCCTGCAGGACTGGATCAGGAAGTTGGAGACACTGTGGCAGTGCCTTCCTCTGAAAAAAAAGTAAAAAAAGAAAAAGGACTCCTTGCACAAAAAAGTACAGCCAAATGTCAAAAGCCGGGCAGCTTCTGGTAAACCAAAGTCTTTGAGTTCCGGGGGAGTATGGTTAGAAAGCTGAATAATTTAGGAATTGGCGGAAGGGCACCACCAGGAGTGGGGCATGTGTTTGAATTTGCCTCAACACATGAAACCTCACCTGGCCTGGACACGGAAAGGATTGACACATTCATAGCTCTTTCTCGATTCTGTGGGTGGTGGTGCATGGCCGTACTTGATCGTTGGAGCAATTTATCTGGTTAATTCCGATAATGAATGAGATTCCTTCATGCTAACTAGTTACGCGACCCCCAGTGGTCGGCATCCAAATTCTTAGAGGGACAAGTGGCGTTCAGCCACAAGAGATTGAGCAATAACAGGTCTGTGATGCCCTTAGATGTCCGGGTCTGCACGCACGCTACACTGAACAGATCAGCATGTATCCACCCTTCACTGACAGGTGTGGGTAACCCGCTGAACCTTGTTTGTGATAGGGATTTGGGATTGCAATTATTTCCCTTAAACAAGGAATTTCGTGTAGGTTCGGGTCATAAGCTTGCATTGATTAAGTCCCTGCCCTGTGTACACATCAACCGTTGCTACTACCGATTGGATGGTTTAGTAATGTCCTTGGATTGCCAACCCTCCCCGGGGTCGGCAACAACCCTAGTGGAGCACCAAGAAGACAATTAACATGAATATCTCATTGAAGTAAAAGTCGTAACAATGTTTCCATAGGTGAACCTGCGGAAGGATCATTAACGGTGGAGCAGCCTGACCAAAACCCTCGGCCGCCTCACAGGTGCAACATGCGCACACATCATATGCACAGGGCCCTGCCCTCGTGAGCCCTGGCCGGCAGAGCGGTCAGCAGCCGCACAGGGTGCTTGGGTGAGTACCAGGCCTAGGCGGGCTCCTCCAACCATGGAGGACCCTACTGACCAACACACAGCAGCCCCGACCACTGTCCCTTTGGGAGGGCCACAGCGGTAGGCCCTCCGGAGAAGGAACCCACAATCACCCTGCACGACCCAGCAGTGGGGGAAAATGAATAGAAGTTCGTCCCTGGGCTTGGCCCACTCCCCTAAAGGCCCTGTCACCCCGGGCCATCCCACACCTGATGCCAGGTCAGACTGTGCTTTAGGTGACCAAGGAGCAGCCCTTCACGTGCGACAGATCAACCTGGAAGAGAAGGATCCAGGCACTGCGAGGGCACCCTGGCTCCTCTCGGTGGGAGGCATGCGGGATGAGGGGCTGCTCAGCTCTTCCCTTCCGGCGCCTCTGACCAGGGCAGGGGGGTAGGCTACTCACCAGCCCGGTGGCAAGGCTTGGGGCTACCGCCTGAGCCAGGGACTCTCGACGTTGCAGTGGTCGAGCCCGGTAATGGATGGCTGACATGCAGGTGGGGCGACCCTTCCTCGTTGACCTGTACCTGATTCATCCTGGTCCCGTGCGGCCGGGCTGAGGGTTTGAAGTATCGCACAGTCCATCTCGGTCCTCTGGGAGGGACCAGTGGCAGTGGGGCTGCCTGCTCCTGTCACTCCAGGAGTCCCCCTCACCCGTGGCTGGGGTTGGGGACTCCAGGGTCAAGGGCCTGTTAATGTATTTTGAACGGTGCAGTCCGACTCCCAGAGGGTAAGCCTTTTAAGGGGCACTGGAATGTCTCACAGTGCGGATGTCAGATATACGGAATCGCCTTCCTCCAGCCTCTCCTGCGCCAGAAAGGGGGCAGACGTTTTTGAAAAGTTGCCTGTGATTCTTGGTGGTGGATCACTCGGCTTGCACATCGATGAAGAACTCTGTTAGCTGCGATAATTTGTGTGAATTGAAAGACACACTGATCATTAACACTGCAACCCCGGGTTCCTTCTGGGGCTACGCCTGTCTGAAGATTGCTCGACAGGCAATCGCCCTGCTGCTTCCCCTGGGACGTGCCTGGGGCAGTCGCAGGGTAGCTACGCTTCCCTTAGTCGCCCCACAAGGTCAGACCCCTCTTATAATCCATGGCAGGATCCCTCAACCAGTCCTATCATGGAATTATGCCATCCAGCGCACCTAGCCTTGCCTCCTGCCTAGGCGGGGGGTTGGCAGGCCACTGGTCTGCCTGGGGCACCTAGCTGCGTGCCGCATGTGGCTGTCTTTGGTCCAGAAAAAAAACCTTTTTGTTATTTGATTAAATCTGTTTAGTAGTTTTTTAGATATTAACTGAAATCCAAATTTGTATATTTAGGGACACGCATCCTCTGTTAATCCAACAGTCCTGAGCTAATATCTGAATGGCTCCCAACACTTCAGCCAGGAAGTGTTGGCAGCCATCTTGACACTCAACCACAGTCAAGTACCCCTAAAATATAATAATAATAAAGAAAAGGAGGCAGGGTAGGAATACCCTGACCTCCTTGCCCTGGTGCTGGGGTCCCCTAGGGAAACCGCCACTAATAAAAGCATTTTTTTAAACTTTTACCGCGATTTCACAAAAGATTTGTGAATTTGAGGCAACACTGGAATAAGAAAAACAATGTAGTCTCCCATGCTTGAATTTAGTTGAGCCCCCGGGTGGGCAAAGTCCCGGAGGCATGCATATTCACAGTGACCCAGGAACCACCACCTCCCCAGGACTTTAATTATATGTAGGAGGGGGGCCACACGGGCACCCATCCTTTGCCTCGAAGAGCTCTTGGGACCACCACCTCCCCGGGGCCATTTATATACAAAAAAATATCCTTTTTTTACAGTGCCTGGAACTTTTGAATCAGAAGCTAATCGTGAGTGAGGCAAAAAATGTTCATCAAATCCTGCACCTAAAATGGCAACTGCCGAGCTTGCAAGTCACCTTCAACTTGTAAGTCATGTTCTGAAAAGGTCACTTTTTTCAAGTGTGATATGGATTTTCCATTTGTCTGCATACCCTTGACAACTGCCCTGGAATAAACCGCCATTCGGGGCTGGCTCAACAAGGTTGTGAAAAAAATATTTCACCATGTAAAATGACCGAGTCAGAGCTGGCTCAAGAGTTTCAATATGGTTGAAAGAAATTCAGCTCTCATACAGCATAAAACAGAAAAAAACACACTGTCTGAGTAATGTTTACCTTGTATGCAAAGTTTGGTATAAATCAATTCAGCCTTTTGGGATATAGATGACAGCAAATCTTCCTTGGAGATCTAAAATAGGAAATCAGTAATTATTTCACTCACCTTACTTAACCTTTTCTTCTAATAAACAGATCTTCACAAAACTTAGCATGCAGGGACAGGTTGATTTCACCAATTGCCATGTTACGCACATCTGTCTACAGGGTCAAATGTTATGGGAAAATGAAAAATGCCTTTTCAATGGAAAGAATGACTCAAATATAACTACATAGTAAGACTTGAACTCCTTACCCAAGTCTATTCAGAGAGTCAAAGATGCTTAATTGGCCTTCACATTGAGTTATGTTCTGTGTCCCTTTGATGTTGAAGGCTTTATACTCTGGTCTTTCATTTACAGATTCCATTGACCACTATATTTACTAACTTTTAGAAAAACAGCCTGGCAGCACAAAAGACATGAGCATGCTTATATATTTATATATTAATGGTGCTATATACAACCTTCTTTATTTTGATTCCTTTCCATGTAGCAATCTCAAGCAAAGGAAAATTATATCCCGTTCCTATTTCTGAAAGTCTCCTGTTTTTTGTTTTCTGACAATAGGATTTGCCATTAATGCTGATGAAGCAGCATTAGCTCCAACTTTAAAATGGCCATTAATCAGTCTAAGTGCTATCTCTATATTGGGACCTACATCCAGTTGCACAGTGAGTCTGGGACCCACGTGCAATGCTCAAGGCTGATTTGCATATAGCTGGGCCCAAACTGGAATGGCGTGATGAGCAAAATAACAATGGGCTGAACCCAGATCTGTGACTGGGGGGGAAATTGTGACAATGTTCAACACTCTGTCTTTAATCTTTTTGTGTTGTATTTTCAACCTAAGTGGGAAGGGTATAACAAGACGTTGGTCCTGTGCTATCTACGCCACCGGTTTCAAGCTCAATCATTCAATCAATCAGGGATTTGTAAAGCGCACTACTTACCTGTAAGGGTCTCAAGGCACTGGGGGAGGGGGAAGTTCGGGCAGCTCCGATTCAGCCAACGAGCTAAGTCTTGAGGCTCTCTCTGAATACTTGCAGTGTGGGGGTTTGTCTGATGTTGAGGAGGAGTTTGTTCCAGGTCTTGCCCTGATGTAGGAGATGGCTCTTCCTCCCGTTCTGGCTCTGCAGAGAGGATGGATTTTGGGCATGGTAAGGTCAGCGGAGCGGAGGTTTCTTTTAGGGCATAGAAGGAGATTCTTTCATTGAGGTATTGCGGTCTGGTGTTGTGGAGGGATTTGCAGATGCGAGTGAGCAGCTTAAAAGTGTCTCTCTTTCTGATGGGGATCCAGTGGAGGTCTCTTAGATGCTGGGTGATGTGGTCTTGTCGTGGGATGCTGAGGACGAGTCTGTCTGTGGCGTTCTGGATTGTCTGGAGTTTGCTGAACAGATATTTATTGATTCTGCCTTAGAGGGCGTTCCCGTAGTCCAGTCTGCTGGTTATGAGTGTGTGGGTGACAGTCTTCCTGGATTTGGGGAGATCCATTTGAAGTTATTGTGGAGTATGTGGAGTGTTGGAACATGTGGAAGATAAGGCATTGAACTGTCGGTTCATGGTGAGGGAGGAGTCGAGTATGATGCCGAGGTTGCGGGCAAGATCTGTAGGTGTTGGAGGGTTGCCGAGGACGGGGGCCACCAAGTCAAGCTATCCTGGCTGATATGGGGTGATGCCCTGAAATCGGTCCCAGGATGCTTGTTTTCCGGTCTAGGGAGGACCTGGCCTGGTAGTTCGGGCTGGACTATTCCCATGGGGAACAGGGTCAATGCTGATTTGCATATGGCTGGGTCCAGACTGGAATGTTGTGGCAAGCAAAATACTATGGATTAAACTCAGCTCTGTGACTGGGGTGATTGTTTGACAATGTTCAACATTCCGTCCATCATCTTTTTGTGTTGTATCTCTATATTGAGGGCCTCATTTACAAGGCCCCTTGCAGCAGTTTTACGCCACCGGAGTTGCAAATTTTCAAGGCCACACAAAGCCGCTTTATGTGGCTTTTCATGGCCTTGTAAATATGTGCTCCTTTCATGCAGAGCACAGCATGAAAGAGGCATTCCATGGGTGTTGCTGTGGGTGATCCCACGCAACACCCATGGAATCTGAGGTATTCCCATAAACGTGGGAATGCGTCAGATTCTGACGCCATCCCAGGGGTGGTGTTAGGGAGGCGCAAAGCTTTCTCCTAATGGGTCCCTTTTTTTATATGTGCTGCATTGTGCAGCACACATAGAAAGAGGAAATGACCTCAATTGATTGATTTTGTTCAGAAAGTTGTCCCTTCATGTACAAAATCAATCAGCCTGCAACCAAGAAAGGTGTCCCTTCCTGCACAAAAGCAATCAGTCCCGCAACGCAAGCACCCTTGCACCATGGCAACCGATTGTGTGGCAGCAGAGGGGAAAAGGACAGGAAAGCTCTGTATCTCATAGATACGGCTCATTTCCTCCCTTATCTTTTGATGCAGGGCAGCGCAGCAAGATTCCTTGTGGCACTGCCCTGAGCCAAAACCTCGTAAATGAGGCCCTGAATGTACTGTTGATCAGGTCAGTGTCTATTGTGGTACATTTTTCATAACAATTGTGCAATGTTCTCACTACAAACAACACACCAGGGATTTAGCTATCACTAGTGTGGTGTCTTCAACCAGAAATAAGGAATCAGGAACAGGATTAATAAAAGAGCAGGCTTTAATCAAAACCTCAGCCACAGGTGCAATTTTCAACTGACCACTTGAACTTCCATGTATTCCAGAATCTCACACGAGATCAGAATACATAGAGAAGGAAGTTTCAGCATATTAAAGGTACATACATGGAAATAGATAAACATCATCACACATCTCCCTCCTAAGGAAAAGCATGAAATAACAAATTTTAACAAAAGAAACATGTAGAGAAAAGGGCACATAATGAATAAACCCTCAAATGAACAGGAGAGCTAAAAAAAGACTTATAAAGAATAATCCCTCAAATAAACAGGAGGTCTACGTACTCTTTGACTCCTAAGAGAAGATGAAGATAAATTCGAACCATTGACAAAATTGAAGGTTGGATGATGTAATCCTTCTCTTCCACACGACAAATCTTGTGCAGGAAATCTTGACCTAACCACAACCACTCCTCACCGCACGTTTCCCTTTTCTTTTACTGCCGCTGGGAAGACTCCGCTTCCTTTCAATTATATACAGCCGCTGGAGGAGCAGGAGAGTCGTTCTTCTTTTCCGCTTTTGCCTGTGTTGAGGTGAAGTTCTGGGTTCACCCGATCGTCGCCAAATAATGTGGTGTCTTCAACTAGAAATAAGGAATCAGGAACAGGATTAATGAAAGAGCAGGCTTTAATCAAAACCTCAGCCACAGGTGCAATCTTCAACTGACCACTGGAACTTGCATGTATTCCAGAATCTTACACGAGATCAGAATACATAGAGAAGGAAGTTCCAGCATATTAAAGGTACATACATGGAAATAGATAAACATCATCACAACTAGGCCACCAGGGACTGAGGCACCATAGCTGTGGGATTTTAGGAGTTCAATGCTCAATTACAATTGTTTTAAATACCAAAACTCGGGATTTTTCTTGCCTGTATTAGGGCCCATGTTGTCCTTGCTATGCCATTGCTATTTTTACGCTTAGATTAAGTAATGAGCTACAAACACCATCACTAAAATGCATAATCCGTGCCAGTCAGATAAATGGGCCTGACAAACTGAAATTCATGAAAATAAGCCAACAGAAGTTCTTCTTCAGAGATACACGTGCCTGTAAGAAGTATGACATCAGTAGCTGCTCTGGTACTGACCAGGAACAAATGTCCAGAACAAATACTGATCCTGAAACAGTAAAAGGCAAAGAATGGGACCAATAAATCAATTCAGCAAACCAGCATGCTCTGTGATGTGTTAATCATCACTTACCTGATTTCCCCCTCTCAAATATCGACAGCAGTGCACCATGCTAATCAATGTCAAACACGGAAACACTTTTTCTGCTTAAGCCACAAACCATCCTTTTTGTCAGGACCAGATTTAGAACAAAGGAGAAAACTGTAAATGACCATCAGTGAACAATAGAGACAGCAAAAAGAAAATGACATTTGTTTTTTTTTCCTGCTAGATTATTGATTAGTTTGTTGTTTTTGTGTTGGCGGGTACTTGGCCCCTTGTCAAAAATCGTCCTAAAGAGCCAAGAGCAATGGACTAGAGCAAATGTTCTTAAGCTTTTAAATTCCGTGGACCCACATTACATCACTACTGGAAGGAGGGGACCCCCTCCTAAGCAATTTATATTATTTGAACCTCAAAACAATACACAACAGAACAGAAAAAAATATGCATGAAACAAATACACAAAATAAGAATTAGGTTATTTATTTCACAAACCTAAAAATATGCAAAAAACAAAGGGGCAGATTTACAAGAAACAAACCCAGCATGATGCCGCAAGTCATTTTGTTGCGCTAGGTATGTTTCAAAGCAGAGGGATGCAACATATTTACAACAGTATGTTGCATCTCCGTGCTTCCCCCTGCGCTGGTGCACACACTGCTGCCATGCACCGGTGCAGGCACTCTTGCAATCATTTGAGGTGGTTTCCTCATCCAATGCGTGCTGACTGCTGAGGAATGCAGCACGCATTGAAAGAGGAAATCTGAAAATGCATCAGTGGACATGGGTGTTGCATGGGAATACCCACAGCAACACCCATGTCACGCCCCTAACACACAAAGTTTTGCATGAAACCGGGCGATATTGACAAGCACAGGTAAAGCCACGCATAGTGGCTTTACGTGCGCTTGTACATATTGTAGGAGAGTAGGGTCTGCTTCCTATGGTTACCCCCACTTTTTGCTGTGCTTCACTGGTTTTTCGACTTTAGTATGGCTGTGGCACTGCTAATCAGGCCCACAGCCTAGCTGTGTTCTCTCTAAAGTGATACCATGCACTTTAGGTACATACCAGATTGGTTACTGAGGCTTCCTTGTGAACCCCTGTATATGGTATCTTAGGTACCCAGGGTATAGAGACCCCAGAGGCCTACCACGGGCTGCAGCATGTATTGTGCCACCCCTGGTTAGGCTTCCAAACTGACACCACAGGTCTGTACTTACAGCCTGGGTAAGGTGGTGTAAGCACCCCTTACTTAGATATAGTATACCTATATTTACCTCATATATAGACACATGGTAAACTATAAGTCACTCCTATGGCAGGCCTTGACAATCCTGGAGGTAGAGTGCTTGGTTTTGTGTGAGAGGGTTCCCTAGCATGAGCTGAGCCCCTCTGCAGCTTTTAGAACCATCTCCATATAGCTGCTCGATAATATAGCCATATCATATACTCTTTAGTGCATTATAATCCTCGCGGTTAATGCTAACTTTGGTATGGCTTTATCAAAACATGTCGTGTAAGGTGTCAAACACTTTGGAATACTACCCCCCTCCAACCAGTTCTAGTGGCGTGGGTAGCATTCCACCCTTCTTGAGGGAGAAGACATGTAGTTACTGGTAAACCCAGTTAAAGTCAAACAGAGCCCCAGCATCACAAAATGGATGCTGCTGCCACAGACAAGAGTCTGCCCTCCTGCTGTGGACGAAACTCTGGCAGGGGAGGCCTGGACAATAGGTTTCAAGTCCAGGGAGTTGCTAGCACCTCCCCAGACAGGCTTTAGTGTATTGGGGCAGGGTGGGTTGCATTCAGTGAATGCTTTTCAGTCACTGCCTGGGGCACACAAGGTGCTCCATGCAATTCCCAGTTGAAACTGGTTGCTGGGGCGCTCAGCCCCAGCTCTGGTGCGAAACTAGACAAAGGGAAAGGGCTGTAACCACCCCCTCCCCAGGTCCACCCATAGGAGGGAACTTAGAGTTAGTCCAACCCATAAACTTACTATAAGTATAGAACCCCAGTCCCTAGGACTTTATATTACCCTGGACGAAACTCTGCAACATTTATCTTGGACCTTCGACATTCCATTTCAACTGGAAGACAGAAGAAATCTCCCTTATGGTCAAGGATTGGCCACCCTGTTCAAACAGGCACCAACTGCATCTTTGCTGGTCTGCATTTTTGAGGCTCCCGCCGGATCCCGAAAAACCCGCAACACAGGACACAGACTTCCCGACATCTCTGATATGCGCTCCCAGCAAAGCTGAGACCTGTAGAGGACACGAGAGATGTGGAACCGGAACTCCTTAACATCCTGCATCTTTGCAACTGCACCTACTTCCTGAGGTATCCTGAAGTTGTGCATTGGGGTAGTTGAAGCCCCTGCCCCGAGCACCTTTTGCACCGAAGCTCAGAAGCCTACACTCCACAAGTGTCCCTTGGGCCCGCTTTGTGCATTTCCGCTTGAGGCCCCTTTGTGGTTCTTAGTACGTTAGCTAGCGAGACCCCATGAAGGGTCATCTTTGATTTAGTGAGCTTTCCTGGTTGCTCCAGAAGTGCTCCCACTCCTCTCCAAAGGAGGAGTCCCTCAGACATTGCTGGTCTGCACCGAAGCCAATCTTGCCATCTTGCATGGGTTGCTGTTGCTGTTGCCAAGGCTTTTTTGGTCCAATCAGGATTCTGATACCGCAGTCAGATAGATCCTTTATGGGACAGCTTGAATCCAGCTGGTCCTCGTGGCTGAAGAGTCAAGCTTCACCTCTTTCACCTGAAATCACCCGCCATCGGCTAGCAACTTCTCCTTGCCATCCTGGTCACTGGACTCTGTCTCCTCTGCTTTCAGGTTCTTCACATCTCCGATCCACCCTTGGATCCACCCGGACACTTTTCCTCTGGTTGCCTGCAGCATTTCCTCGCAGCTCTCTATTGGAATCGAAACCGAAACCTGACACCAAAAGACACCTATGAACCCGGCTTCCCTGTGTGAGGTAACACGAGTACTCCGGTGCTCCCATGGGTCTTGACTCTCGAAGTGACCTAGTCTACAAGGGTTCCATTGTAGTTCACCTAGAGGTGCTCTTCATCTTTAAAATTGTAACTTGTTTGTTCTGCATAGAAAGTCAATGGTGATCCGTGGCTGTGTTTAGACACTGCACGCGTCCCCCGTGGGCCTCCTGCATTCTTACCTTAGGTGGTTATGGGTAGCCGCAGCGGTTCTACAGGCCCTAGGCCTGCTTTCTAACTCTCACGTGGTTCTTATACTGCTATTTTAGTATATGGTTTGTGAGGCCCCTAGGGCATAACATATACTGTGCAACTTATCTTATGCTAATTAAGTTCCTTGTATTGTACTTTTACCTCTGACCTCATAAAGAGTCCAGAGGGGTTGTGTTTAGAATAAATACATATATATTTGATATATACAATGTGTGGTGTGCTTTCATTTGATCATTCAGGACATTACAATAGGTAAAATAACTAGCTTAAATTGCCTCTAAGTCTTAGCCTGAAGGCTGCTCTCCACAGCTACCACTAGGATAGCTTTCTATAATGTTGACTTTACAACCTACCATCAATAAGGGTCGTTTGGACTGGTGCAAGGTGCCCACTAGAATAGTGGACATCATATACCAGGCCAACTTTTCACGTTGGTGTGCAGCGTGTGGAATTAGAGCTTGCATTGTTTTACCAAATAATCTTGAGAATATCATTTGAAAAATCACATTAAGGTACCAGTAGGTACATATAAATCAAGCTTATAATACATAAGTTCTACTGAACTTAGAAGTTGTAGGTGTTAAGGGCTTAGCACACCCTGACTACAACTCCTAGAGAGGTTCTAGTAGGAAACCAAGTAGTGTAGGTAGGTACACACACCACACCTCACTGGTCATGGCTTTAAGGGCAGGAGCTAGTGCCAAGTCAGCCAAGTGCAGACATCTAAATATGACACATTCTCCTTCCAGGAGTTAAGGGGTTTTTGTGCGATAGGAAAATTAAAGAAAGGACAAAGTCCCAACACCTGATAGATATCTTAGTGGCAGATGACTTTGAGAAAGCATCAGACCCAGATAGACTAGGTAATGGGGATGGGGTGCAACCATCAACTGAAGAGGATCCCAGTGGGGTGCCCCACCAGGATCTGAGGAAGATGAGGATGCAGACCAGGATATGGCCAATGGACCCAACCTGGGAGAAACAGGACTACCTGGAGATGAAGTGGGCCAAAATGGGCCTCCCTCCATCCCCCCACGTAGGCCTAATGGTGTACCTAGAAGGGCAAGATCACCTTCAGTGGAATCTAACCATTCTGGGTCATCAATGGGGTCCTCTGCCTCATCTCACATGAGAAGAACTTCTCCTGAGAAAAGAGAACATGTAGCTAGAATGAGAGAAGTCAAGCTCAGGATCAAGAGGCAAGAGATTTCCTTGGAGAAAAAGACCCTAGCTCTTGAAAGAGAGAAAAAGAAGATGGGGATAGAATCCCCTGGTGGCAGCAATATCCCTAGTGGTAGGGATAGCTCATGTGACCATAGAAACCTAAACAAGATTGTTCTCCCTATCAGACTGGGGAGGACATCCACAAATGGATCACTGCACTGGAAAGGGCCTGCAAAGTACAGAAGGTACCCCAGGAGCAGTGGGCAGCAATAGTCTGGCTTTTCTTTTCAGATAAAGGTAGAAATAAGCTCCTCACTGTCAGAGAAGAGAATGCTGATGATTACAAAGTCCTGGAGAGTGCTCTAATAGATGGGTTTGGCCTAACCACTGAACAGTATAGGTTGCAGTTCAGAGATATCCAGAAGACACAGACTCAGGACTGGACTGACTTTGCAGATTGTGCTACTAAGGCTCTGGAGGGCTGGTTACTGGGCAGTAAAGTGTGTGACTATACAGGATTGTATAATCTAATCATGAGAGAACAGATTCTTAATAATTGTCAGAACCAGTAGTTGCATCAACACTTGGTTGACTCTGATCTGACCTCTCCCCAAGAATTGGAAAAGAAGGCAGACACATGGGCCAGAACTAGGGTGAAGCAGAAGATACAGAACCAAGGTGGTGACCAAAGGAGCAAGACCAAAAGGGTGAGGAGAAAAGCTATAGACCAGAGGTCTTCACAAGGTCCCCAAAAAGCTTCTAATGGTCAGGGTCCCCAATCCCAAATGAAAGAAGGTCCTAGAAAACCATGATGCAGAGTTTGTAAAAATAATACTCACTGGACCAGTGAGTGCACCAAAAAGGAGACCACTCCAGCCACCATTGCCCCTAAGGCAACTGTTCCCCCTAGTTCAGCTCCAAGTGGTGGTTCCCTAAAGAAGGGTGTAGTAGGGTTAACCCTGTGAACTGAGATGGATTCTGGCCTAGTCAGAATACCAACTCAAGCTGTTTTGATATGTGATGGAGACATGGATATGTCCTCCTCTGTGAGTCCCAGTAACCTGGGCAAGTACAGACAAACTCCGTTAGTCAATGAGAAAAAGGCTCGGGCATACAGGGACACAGGTGCCAGTGTTACAATGTTGATACCTGACTTTGTGGACCCTGGACAGTGCATACATGGTGAAACCTACCAAGTGACCAATGCTAGCAATGTCACTACCACACATAGTATGGAAGTTGTTAATTTCTCCTGGGGAGGGGTAACTGGCCTTAAGAAGGTTGTTGTTAGCTCAGACCTCCCTGTAGAATGTTTGCTTGGCAATGACCTAGGTACTTCAGCCTGGTCTGAAGTGGAGTTTAGGACTCACGCAGAAATGTTAGGAATCTCAGCCTATGTCCTTGCAGTATCTAGGTCACAGGTCAAAAAGTCTAACACTGATCAGGCACTGGATTCTGGAATAAGTGACCAGTTGCCTTCCGGGGAAAGGAGCAGTAGGGTTAAGGCAGAACCCCCCCCCCCTGCCTCAGAGTGAGGATCAGCCTTCTGAGGATGCTGATTGTGAGCCTGAAGAAGGAACTGTCCTAGAAGAACTTAAAACTGATCAGGTTGAGTTTCTTGGGACAGGGGGCCCTTCCATGGCAGATCGGAGGCAGGCACAGTTGGACTGCCCTTCTCTTGAACCCCTCAGACAGCAAGCTGCTGCTGAGGCTGCAGGGAAGCTAGTGGCACCCATAAAGTTTATTGGGATGAAGGGCTCCTGTATTCAGAGAGTAGAGACCCCAAGCCTGGTGCTTCCAGGAGGTTGGGCATACCTTTGGCATTCAGGGGCTTCCTTTTGACACTAGCGCACTGGGGACACTAAGCACTATTTGCTGTATATATGTGAAGACTTTGTGAAGAACTGATAAAAAAAATTAAACATTCAACCACAGTGTATTCGGTTTCCTCCTTGCTCACATACATATGATCCATTTTTTATGCCATTACCCAGTATGACTATCACTATTATACATTATTTTTGCGACGAGAACCATTGTTTCCTGACATACATTAACTACCGTGGTTCATTGTGAGCGGGGTTCCCTTGTTGTTTCTTACAGCATGTATTGTGCCACCCCTGGTTAGCCTTCCAAACTGACACCACAGGTCTGTACTTACAGCCTGGGTAAGGTGGTGTAAGCACCCCTTACTAAGATATAGTATACCTAATCTATCTTATACATAGACACATAGTAACCTATAAGTCACTCCTATGGCAGGTCTTGACAATCCTGGAGGCAGAGTGCTTGGTTTTGTGTGAGAGGTTGCCCTAGCATGAGCTGAGCCCCTCTGCAGCTTTCAGAACCATCTCCTTATAACTGTTCTTTGATATTGACATACCATATACTCTTAAGTGCATTATAATCCTCATGGTTAATGGTAACTTGGCTTTATCAAAACATGTAGTGTAAGGTGTCAAACACTTTGGAATACTACCCCCCCACACCAGTTCTGGCGGCGGAGGTAGCATTCCACCCTTCTAGTGAGAGAAGACATGTAGTTACTGGTAAACCCAGTTAAAGTTAAACAGAGTCCCAGCATCACAAAACAGATGCTGCTGCCACAGACACGAGTCTGCCCTCCTGCTGCTGGACGAAACTCTGGCAGGGGAGGCATGGACAATAGGGCTCCTGTCCAGGGAGGTGCTAGCACCTCCCCAGACAGGCTTTAGTGTATTGGGGCAGGGTGGGTTGCATTCAGTGAATGCTTGTCAGTCACTGCCTGGGGCACACAAGGTGCTCCATGCATTTCCCAGTTCAAACCGGTTGCTGGGGCAGCCCCAGCTCTGGCGCGAAACTGGAGGAAGGGGTAGGGGTGTAACCACCCCCTCCACAGGTCCACCCACAGGAGGGACCTTAGAGTTAGTACAACCCCTAAACTTACTATAAGTATAGAACCTCAGTCCTTAGTACTTTAGATTACCCTGGATGAAACTCTGAAACATATATCTTGGACCTTCGACATTCCATTTTGACTGGAAGACAGAAGAAATCTCCCTTGTGGTCAAGGAGTGACCACCCTGTTCAAACAGGCACCAACTGCATCTTTGCTGGTCTGCATTTTCGAGAATCACACCGGATCCCGAGGAATCTGTGACACAGGACATGGACTTCCAGACATCACTGACACTGATCTGCACTCCCAGCAAAGCTGAGACCTGTAGGGGACACAAGAGACATGGGACCGGAACTCCTGGACATCCTGCCTCTTTGCAACTGCACCTACTCTCCGAGGTATCCTGAAATTGTGCATTGGGGTAGTTGAAGCCCCTTCCCTGAGCACCTTTTGCACCAAAGCTCAGAGTCCTACACTCCACGAGTGTCCCGTGGACCCGCTTTGTGCATTTCCACTCGAGGCCCCTTTGCGGTTCCTAGTCCATTGGCTAGCGAGCCCCCACAAAGGGCCATCTTTGAATTAGTGAGCTTTCCTGGTTGCTCCAGATGTGCTCCCACTTCTCTCCAAAGGAGGAGTCCCTCAGACCTTGCTGGTCTGCACCAAAGCCAATCTTGTCATCTTGCATGGGTTGCTTTTGCCAAGGCTTGTTGGGTCCAATCGGATTGTCAGTTATATTTTTCACTAAATGCTTGTCAAACGCTAATTTTAACTGTAGTTTTGTGTTTTTCTCTTTTAAAAAGAACCGCATTTTCGCATATTTGCACACTAAAACTTTATTTCACATAGAACTTAGTTCTATATATACTTTTTTATTGTATTTCATTTGGAATGCTCTTGTTTTAAAATCGTTTCAAATTGTACCTGTGGTAGTTGTTTGCCTGGCTCTGCATGATCCCATACTCTATGGTATGGCCGCCCCCTGACTTTCAGCCTTTCTAGCCGCACAGACACCTCTCGCTGGTATCATTTCGAGGGACATTCTAGCCGCACTCTATGGTCCTTGACTCTATTCTTTACTTTACTTTATCAATCTTTATTTTGGCCGTATGGCCATCAAAGATATACAATAAAAACATATACAACCATTATAAAATCATCCACAATCGATACAAATTTATGCACTATAAAATTGTTCATTTCTGTGATTAAAAACTACTAAAGTTACATTTAAAATTGTAGACTTGAAATTAAATGGGAACCTGCGACTTCAAAATACGGGTGCGGGTGTGCCAGACATTGGTAAGAAATTTTGCTAATGCAAACACGATTGGACTTGAAACATCGGTTTTTAGAATTCTGTACATCGGGAGATACTCCCTACAACCAAGGTTTCTAATAAGTGGAAGGAGCCAATATTTCCTAGCTGCCTTGTGTGTTGGGCAAAACAGGACCACGTGTAGATCGCTTTCCTCAGCACAAGAGCATGCCGGGCACTGCTTGGAGGAGGGCGGGGTTGACCAGGAGCTGGTAAAGGATCGCAGAGGCAATGTGCCATATCTCCATTGAAGAAACAGCTTCCTGGCCAGCACGGGGGACATGGCGTCCAGAACCCTCTCTAGCCTATATGAGTCCTTGCTTAGCGCAAATATGGATGTTAATGACCCCTCCCCCTGACAATCCAAGGCAGTGACTAGTTTCTGTTCATGGTAGACATTGACCAAGGCTCTCCGTGAGATGTTTAGTGAGGCGCTAGCAGGATCGGACCAAAGGTCAGGGAACCCCAGTCTCGTACAGGATTTTTGAATATATTTTATCCAGGGGATCTGTAATGCTTTAGGATGGGTTAGAAGCTCCCTCAGTTCCGCCCTATAAGCAGAGAGTTCTTCGCTACTCCATAGCCTTCACCAAAAGACTATGGGCCTGAGACCTAGTTCATCAGCTATTGGTCTCAGTCTCAGATCCAGCCTCAGGGGTAGGAGCGGGGTGCTGGGCGGGAGTGCAACTATCTGTCTGATAAAGTTGTTCTCTGTTGAGGACAGACTGCGAGAAGATGTGTGGCCCCATAGTTCCGCCCCGTACATAGTTGCGCCCCTGGCCTGTGCCTTGTAGATCTGGATGAGCGGCCCCAATGGACGGTATGTGGAGCTTTTCATCATCCGGGCGATATCCCCAGTGGTCTGTACTAGTTTGAGGTTGGCCCTAGTCTGATGTGGTCCCCAGGACATACTTTCGTTCAAGGTTACACCTAGATATTCAAAGGTGGAGACTCTCTCTAGCCGTGACGCTCCCAGTTGTGGGTTCGGGCGCAATTTATGGCTTGGATTCAGGACCATAAACTTGGTTTTTGCAGCATTAATTTCTAAGCCCCTGTCTGTGCAAAAGGCCACAAATGAGCCGAGGGTCCTCTGGATCCCCATAGGGGTTTTAGACAGCAGCAGGGTGTCGTCTGCAAACATGATTGCAGGCACCCTGCTGCCGTTCAGTTTTGGGGCGTCGGTATATTCAGTGCCATTCAGGTGGGCGATTACCCCGTTGACAAAGAGGCAAAACAGGGTCGGTGCCAGCACACAGCCCTGCCTAACCCCCCTGTCAACAGGGAATCTATCCGTCAATTCCCCAAACTTCCCGCACCTCACTCGAGCATAGTTATTGTGATGCAATCTCTGTAATATTAACAGGATATCCGGGGGTATGCCGATCTCGGCCAGGACACTCCAAAGTTTCCCTCTGGGCACCAGGTCGAAGGCGGACCTCAGGTCCACAAATATTGTGTATAAGCTGCCGCCTTCGAATATCGCTGCCCTCCAATAGATGATATTCAATCGGAAGACCTGGTCCACTGTGGAAACTCCCTTTCTGAAGCCCGCCTGATAGGGACTAAGGACACCCATTTCTTCTGCCCAGTCCTGAAGCCGGTTCAACAGTACCCTACCAAACAGCTTCTGTGACACATCAATTAAACTGATTGGTCTGTAATTGGCTGGGAGCAGAGGCGAGCCCTTTTTTAATATGGGAACCACCTCTGCCCCCAGCCAAGTACTCGGGATTTCCATGCCGCTCAGGACTCCGTTAAACAGAACGGCAAGGTAGGGAGCCCAAACATCGGGCTCCTGCTTGAACAAGTCCCCGGGCAAGCCATCCAGTCCTGGCGCCTTACCCGAAGACAGTCCTGCTATTGCTGCCCTGACCTCCCCCACTGTTATTGGGTCCCCCTCATAATCGGCCCGGCCAATACCGGTATCATTCCTGGTTTCTCCCAACTCAGAGCTATAAAGAGATTGGAAGTGTGCCTGCCACACCCCTGCTGCGATGTTAGGCTCAATAGCTGAGTGGAGACTCCCTGACCCCCCGTTCACTACTCTCCAGAACATTCGGTGGTCTCTTTTTGTGAGGGAATTAGTAAGCTCCTCCCATTGGTTCTCCTCCCATTCAGTTTTAGCATGGGCAATTAGTTTTTTATATGCCCGTCTGCTTTCTCTTAGCTTCTCACCCCCTAATCCCTCCTTGATGTTTCTAAGAAGTTCTCCCTTTGCCTTTCTGAGGGCTGTATTATACCATGAGGATTTGTGTAGCTGCCCCCTCCTCTGATTCTGTACATTACTGAAGAGGATGGGGGCCGCACCCTTTATGAGGTCCTCGTGAGCCTGGTATAATTTGCCAAGTGAATCTTTGCTGCCTGCCTCAATGGCTAAATCTCCCACACTCTCCAAAATAGGGATTAACCCTGCATATAACCTCGGGAGTTTCTCCTGGCTCGAGGCTAATGGTTGTTCCCACCTGATTCTTCTCCTGTTATTGGCCAATAGAAGTTCAGGTTTATTCTCCTCCCCAGTTGTTTTAGAGATTTGAAGGCCGGGGTGAATGAGATCAAGTTCAAGAGCATTGTGATCGCTATCCAGCCTTTCAGTAACCCTAAAATCCTGAATAGATGGCCAGTTCACTATCTGTACCAAAACATAGTCCAGGCGTGATTCTCTTCCTGCTCTATTATAGGTAGTTCTGCTAGGTACATCCAAATTAGTGCGCCCATTACAGGCTCTAATTCCAAATTTTAGGGTGAGAGCTGTGATCTGCAATGCTACGGGCGTCCATGCCTTCGGGGGAGGGGCTTCTACCGCAGGTACTGACCACCTGGCCTCTTCTTCCATGGGGAAGCCCTCTAGGAGGCCAGGCAGCGGCTCAAAGTGGGAGTTTAGATCCCCTCCCACTACATAGGGTAGATCTCTTGGTATTTCGGCTAAATAAACTGAGAGTTCATCAATGGTGGGCGACTCCCTAGCAACTCCCACTGGCCTGGAATAAATATTAATCAAGGCGAGTTTCGCTTGGTTCCGCCAGGACAATAAAACTACAAGGATATCATCAGATGGCACCGGTAAGTGTGAAGCCTCACAGCCTAGGTGGGATGCCACCCACGTTGTTAGTCCACCTGAAGGGCGGCCTTTGCCCTCCCACCTGGCCGGGATGCAGAATGACTGGTAGCCCTGGTGCCTGTGTTCCTCCCTTGCCCAGGTCTCCTGGAACATACAAACGTCCCCAGTCTCAATATAAGTTACCCAGTCTGGAATGATCAGCTTGCCAGCTAGTCCGGCCACGTTCCACCAGATTAGTCTCAGGTGCTCAGTAGGAGGGGTTACAGGGATGGAAGTATGGGGGGAGCCAATGCCAGATGCTACACCAATTACTACCTCGGAAACGTTATCGGCAGTAAATCCAGCTGGCTCGGAGAGATCACAGGGACCATTGTCCGGGGTCACAGGATTGGGGTCTGAATTTGAGGACAGTCAATCAACCCCGTCCAACCCGCTCAGACAGTTAAAACGGTTGTAGTGGAAGAAGGGTGTATCAGGAGGTTGGTAAACTGGACGTGCAGCATATTCCTTGTATCTGGGTCTCCGTTCTACCCTTGTCCAGTTGCCTTGTGGAGGGTCCTGGTACATGCGGTTGGGGGGGAAGAAAAGGGAGACTGGGAGAGTCTGTATAGTGGAATCCAGTGATCTGTTTGACCCTGCGCAGATATGTAGAACAGTGCCAGGGTCTCGAAAAGACACCATAATGCAGTCCCCTATTATTGTTTTCTTCGTCTTTCCCAGCCATGGTACCCTTCTGACCATGATGATCTCATTGTTGAAATGGGGCGGTAAAGGTCTGTTCCAATTCAGCCATTTGATGACTTTCCTCTTGAGTGATTGGAAATTTTCATTTTCGCCCCTTTCAAGAGGAGGGGCACCCGCCAACACCACCATAAGGCTGTTAACTTCCGGTGGCAAGTCTGGTCTCCGTGGTCTGTGAGCGGGCTTGCCAGGCGGAAGAGGGGAGATACTAACATTTGGTGGGGCCCTGGGATTTATGCCTGGAGCTAAACTGTGAGGAGCTGGAACTGCTATCTGGGGAAGCGTAGCGTTAAAAATGTTGGGTGGAACTGGAACTGGGATAGCCATTAGTGGCTGCAAAGGGGGAACAACAGCAGCGCCTGAGTGGCTGAGTGGGTCCTGCATTGAGGGGAGGGTTTTGTAAGTGGGGGAGGGTTCCTGGAGGTGAATTGGGCCCAGTAGTTTTGGTCTGCTTGCTAACCGTGGTACTCAGGCTAGTTAAGGTTGCCTCTAGGATGGTAAGCCTGATCTCTGATCTTTTTTAGACTCTCGCTAATAGGCAACAGGAGTGATCTGAGTAGGAATTCTAAGTTCCCTAGAGATATAACGGGGGGTGCTGTGTTGAGCGGGTTAGCCCCTAGGTCGCTGTTGGCAACAGCGGTAGTAGTGCTGGTACCCTTAGGGGAAGCAGCGATGTGCACCCTCTCTCTGGACCTATCTGGGGTGTGTGCCGGCTTGTGATTTTTTCCAAAGTCTGAGTGTGGTATTTTAGTTTTCCCCTGCCCACCCCTCGTCTTCCTTCTGCGCTTGTTGGGTGGAGGGCCGTGCACCTCCACCACAACAGTTTGCTTGGGCTTGTTTTTCCTATTTTTGGCTGCAGGGGGTGTTTGGGTAACCAGATCAACAGCCATGCTATTAGGAGTTAAGAGTGGGATAGCCTCCATGGTCTGTTCTGGGAATGTGCCGGGAATAGGAGCGTTGTCCCGTAATAGTAGGGGGACACCTTCTTGGGTTGATAGATCCCGATTACCATGAAGGGGGCTGTCCTCTTGGGAGATGGGATAGGGAATTATCTCACTGAGAGGTCTGTTTTTCATGTTTTCAATGGAGCGGCGGCGCTCTACCCTGCGCTTCTCTAGGGAGCTTTCCTTTCCCCCTTCACCCTTAGCCGATTTAAAGTAGTTGTCCAGAGTCGCCGTGTTGCCTCCCCCCGCCCTTGATGGGGTTTCACCTGGGGCCGGCGAGGGCATGACCGTACCCTATACCGCAGTCTAGCTAGGAACAAGAAGGTGCAGGCGAAAGAGGGTGGGCCCAGCCCAGCCTCCTTCAGCCCCTGACGGCCACAGACGGTCCCGCCCTTGTCCCGGGCTTCTCCCGGCGCGCTCCCGCGAAGCGGTAGCACTGGTCACCTTTAAACACTAAACCAACAACCTCATGGGCAGATAGGCGGGTGGGCGTGTCCAGCGGGGAGAGCAGCCCAGGTGTGGCAGATTGGGCGCGCAGGGACTCCTGGACGCTGGAGTCCCTGCCTGTGTGCTCGCAGCCCCGCCGACACTCTCACCTGCCCCGCGCTCCCCACAGAGGTCTTCACAACAGGCAGCAGTCAGCAGCTACAGTGGTCAGCAAGCACTGCGGGACCCACGAAGCGGGTCCGGCGAGGCGCTAGGTTAATCCTTCCAGCAAAGGCACACAAAGTTCAACCAAGCGCCAAGGACCAGGTACAGGTTGCCGCAGATTACCAGAGGAGTCCCAGTGGGCCGTGGGCAGGATCCGTTTTACACTCTGATGGCGGGGGCGTGTCCAGCGGGGAGAGAAGCCCAGGTGTGGCAGATTGGGCGCGCAGGGACTCCTGGACGCTGGAGTCCCTGCCTGTGTGCTCGCAGCCCCGCCGACACTCTCACCTGCCCCGCGCTCCCCACAGGGGTCTTCACAACAGGCAGCAGTCAGCAGCTACAGTGGTCAGCAAGCGCTGCGGGACCAGCCAAGCGGGTCCGGCGAGGCGCTAGGTTAATCCTTCCAGCAAAGGCACACAGAGTTCCACCAAGCGCCAAGGACCAGGTACAGGTTGCCGCAGATTACCAGAGGAGTCCCAGTGGGCCGTGGGCAGGATCCGTTTTACACTCTGATGGCGGGGGGCGTGTCCAGCGGGGAGAGCAGCCCAGGTGTGGCAGATTGGGCGCGCAGGGACTCCTGGACGCTGGAGTCCCTGCCTGTGTGCTCGCAGCCCCGCCGACACTCTCACCTGCCCCGCGCTCCCCACAGAGGTCTTCACAACAGGCAGCAGTCAGCAGCTACAGTGGTCAGCAAGCGCTGCGGGACCCGCGAAGCGGGTCCGGCGAGGCGCTAGGTTAATCCTTCCAGCAAAGGCATACAGAGTTCCACCAAGCGCCAAGGACCAAGTACAGGTTGCCGCAGATTACCAGAGGAGTCCCAGTGGGCCGTGGGCAGGATCCGTTTTACACTCTGATGGCGGGGGGTGTGTCCAGCGGGGAGAGCAGCCCAGGTGTGGCAGATTGGGCGCGCAGGGACTCCTGGACGCTGGAGTCTCTGCCTGTGTGCTCGCAGCCCCGCCGACACTCTTACCTGCCCCGCGCTCCCCACAGAGGTCTTCACAACAGGCAGCAGTCAGCAGCTACAGTGGTCAGCAAGCGCTGCGGGACCCGCGAAGCGGGTCCGGCGAGGCGCTAGGTTAATCCTTCCAGCAAAGGCACACAGAGTTCCACCAAACGCCAAGGACCAGGTACAGGTTGCCGCAGATTACCAGAGGACTCTATTCTAGTGGACAGATGCAAGCGCGCAGCCCCTGAGTGTCAGTTACATGTTTCACTAAATGCTTGTCAGACGCTAATTTTAACTGTAGTTTTGGGTTTTTCTCTTTTAAAAAGAACCGCATTTTCGCATACTTGCACACTAAAACTTTATTTCACATAGAACTTAGTTCTATGTATACTTTTTTATTGTATTTCATTTGGAATGCTCTTGTTTTATAATCGCTTTAAATTTGTACCTGTGTTAGTTGTTTGCCTGGCTCTGCATGATCCCATACTCTATGGTATGGCCGCCCCTTGACTTTCAGCCTCTCTAGCTGCACAGACACCTCTCGCTGGTATCATTTCGAGCGACATTCTAGCCGCACTCTATGGGCCTTGACTCTATTTTAGTGGACAGATGCAAGTGAACAGATGCAAGCACGCAGCGCGCATGCGCAGTGGGCGCGCCGATGGCGCGCCAGAGACAATCCCGTCCGCGCCCTGAAATGCCCAGCGGCCCGAAATTATGGCCAAAATGTGATCACTGTAAGTAAGAGATTTACATACTCAGCTGCGCAACTTCACAGACGTAGTAAACATATTTCGCCTAAATGCGCTGTATGTACTCCTCCTAATCGCGGCGTTACTTGCATTCAATGCAATTTTACATTGGGTCCTATGCATCTTATAAACACCATTTCCAGATCTGGCCTTGAGGCCTGTCACAGCACCACCTCTGCCAAAATGGCATGTCGCCAGAATTTGTACTTTTTAAGCCTTAACTATCGTTCTCTGGCCAAAAATAAACAGCATATTTTTGACCTTCTTAGTATTGAACATCCAGATGCACTCTTTCTGACCGAAACATGGCTTCATGCCAGTTCGGGCCCCGACATTGCCACTGCTCTTCCTCCTGGATATGTATTCGCTAGGAATGATCGAGACAGAGGCAAAGGCGGGGGGATTGCTATAATTTATAAATCTATTCATTTTGGTAAATTTGAAGCTATTTCCATCAAAGAGTGTGAAGCGGCCTTGTTTAAACTCTCTGTATCCCCTCAGCTGACCTTGTCTGGCATTTTAATTTATCGCTCTCCCGGGTAGCCCGGGCCCTGGGTCTCCACTTTCCCTGACCTTATCACTCCCTTTATTTCAAAGGCTGCGAATTTTACAATTCTAGGTGATTTGAACCTTCACCTAGAAGATAATCAGAATAACATCTGCTGCACTTTTTTATCTGATTTGGAGCCTCTAAGTTTACGGTTATGCAATCAGGGCCCTACTCAGAAGGCGGGACACCTTCTGGATCCAATTTTGTCTAATCTTTGCTATGACTGTAGTACTCCTGCGCTTCAGTTAGACTGGTCTGACCATTTTATAATTCCTTTCAACCTGCAGCCTTCCACATCTAGGGTAGTGGCCCCTCCTACTAGCTCAGGTAGTCTCAGATCTTGGGGCAAGTTGAATATGGAGTCTTTTAATACTATTCTGTCTACTAGCATACCTGATGTCACTTTACCTTTGCTTTCATTAAATACTGCTGTCTCGGACTGGCTAACTAATGCCATTGACATCTGTCTGCCCCCGTACCCAAACGCAGCTTTACTCATCACCCCCCTGCTGCATGGTTTATAAACGATCTTAAAGTTATTAAGTCTAAATGTAAAGGACTAGAAAGAAGATGGAGGAGATCGTACTCTTTAACTTGTAAAGATGCTTATAAAGCTGCTCTTAAAAGTTATCATTCAGCGTGTAAAGAGGTACGCATTTTTTGTGTTGCTAACACAATAGCTAAGGCATCTAATTGTCCTCGGGCTCTATTTTCGGTAGTGAAGAAGTTAGCTGGCTCTGACACCATCCCCCCTCCTCCTGTCCTTGATAAAAATCAATGTAACAACATTGCTGACTTCTTTATTCAGAATGTTGAACTTATTTACAAGTCACTCTCTACTCCTTCCCCGTCCTTGTTTAGTATGGCTTCTGCATTTGACCCTACATATCACAGTAATTGTGATCAGATAGCCAAGATTTCTTCCTGGCACCCATTTCAAGAGGCGTCTTTCCAAAATTGTTTTAACAGTATTAAATCTGGGTCTCCTCTTGATACTTTGCCTATTAACATCCTTTGTCAGCTCTCTGCCACATCTAAAGGTGTCCTTATCGATCATCTTAACGCCTCTATGTGGGAGGCCTTGGTACCCCCCGTGTGGAAGCGAGCCATGGTCATCCCTTGGTTGAAAAAGGTCGGAGCAGAGCCTTCTGTACTATCTAACTTTAGACCTATATCTCTGCTTCCGGTTTTCTCCAAAATTTTGGAGAAACATATCAATACTCAACTGACACAACACATAGACATAGTTGACTTTCTTCATTATTCGCAATCCTGGTTCAGAGCCAACTTCTCAACTGAAACCGCTATGCTTGGGGTAACTGAGAAACTTCGCCAGCATTTAAATCAAGGGGAAACTGCAGCACTCATTCTATTAGATTTGAGTGCTGCATCGACTCTG
The DNA here is from genome assembly GCF_964263255.1 of Lissotriton vulgaris. Classification (NCBI taxonomy): domain Eukaryota; kingdom Metazoa; phylum Chordata; class Amphibia; order Caudata; family Salamandridae; genus Lissotriton; species Lissotriton vulgaris. The sequence continues at coordinate 125,254 of NW_028252661.1, read as the reverse complement.
TGTCGCATAACATCTTGCTTAACACCCTTAGGTCTTTTGGGCTGGATGGCACTGCCCTATCCTGGTTTGCTTCATTCCTTGATGGTCGCACTTTTCAAGTCGTTTCTTCTAAGGCATGATCCAAGATCTACGTATCAGCAAACGGAGTCCCACAGGGATCCATTTCAAGCCCCCTGCTCTTCAACATCTATGTCAGACCTCTGGCAGAGATTGTGGAAGAGGCGGGTCTTTCCCTATATTCGTATGCGGATGATACGCAGATTGTCTTTTTGCTTTACACCACTAAAGACGGTACGACATCTGCCCTTCAGTGCGGCCTACGGCAAGTGACCGAGTGGATACGCCTTAACTTTATTAAGTTAAATGGGGATAATACTGAGGTCCTTATCCTGGGCAAGCACAAGGACCTATGGGGCCCTCACCATTGGCCTCAGGAAATGGGTTTCTTTCCCCTACCTGTCACATACGTCCATAATCTGGGCATCATTATTGATGATAGTTTCTCTATGAGACAACAGGTGGCGAGTGTTGCTGCCATCTGTTTCATGATCTTGAGGTGGCTTCGTAAGATCATTTGGATACTTCCTGTCTCAACTCAACGCACAGTAGTCCAGGCACTCATCACCTATTATGGCAATGTTCTCTATCTCGGTAGCTGCCAAATGGTACTGAGAAAGCTATAGGTAGTTCAGAACTCTACAGTACGACTTCTTTGTCAAGTTCCTAGACAGGCTTCCATCTCGCCGTATTTACGTGACCTTCACTGGCTTGAATTGATCAAAAAATGTAATTTAAAACCATGTGTTACATGTTTAAAATCAAACAAGGTGTGGCACCAGCGTATCTGCAAGAGCTCATCCATCCTTACATTCCTTCTCCTCCCCTGCACTCTACAGCCCACAGAGACTTCGTGATTCCCAGATTTAAACTTGCAAGAATGGGAGGCCGCTGCTTTTCTTGTCTTGGCCCCAAAATCTGGAATTCTCTTCCGGTGTCCTTGAAGAACAAACCGTCCTATTTCGGCTTTCGAAGAAATCTTAAAACTTGGCTCTTTTAGTAGCAAATGGTTCTTGACTGCTCCTTTTCTAGCAATTTGTGTGCTAGGCGCCGGGAAACCCTTTTTGGGTAGCTGCGAGCGTTAAAAATAATTTAATAACAATAATAAAATAATTCCAACACCACAGTCAGCTACATCCTTTGTGGGACATCTGGAATCCAGCTCCTGGTTGTCATCGATGCCTCCTGGTCCTCTTTGCTGAAGAGTCAAGCTTCACCTCTTTCACCTGAAATCCCCCGACATTGACTGGCATCTTCTCCTCGCCATCCTGGTCACTGGCTAGTGACCCAGACTCTGTCTCCTCTGCTTTCAGGTTCTTCACATCTCAGATCCACCCTTGGATCCACCTGGACACTTTTCCTCTGGTCGCCTGCAGCATTTCTTCACAGCTCTCCATTGGAATCGACGACGAAACCCGACACCAAAAGACACCTATGCACCCGGCTTCCCTGGGTGAGGTAACACGAGTACTCTGGTGCTCCTGTGGGTCTTGACTCTCGAAGTGTCCTAGTGTAAAAGGGTTCCATCGTAGTTCACCTAAAAGTGCCCTTAATCTTTAAAATTGCAACTTGTTTCTTCTCCATTGAAAGTCAATGGAGATCCGCTGATGTGTTTAGACACTGCACGTGTCCCCCGTGGGCCTCCTGCATTCTAACCTTAGATGGTTATAGGTAGCCCCAGCGGTTCTACAGGCCCTAGGCCTGCTGTCTAACTCTCACGTGGTTCTTATACCACTATTTTAGTATATGGTTTGTGAGGCCCCTAGGGCATAACATATACTGTGCAACTTATCGTATGTTAATTAAGTTCCTTGTATTGTACTTTTACATCTGACCTCATAAAGAGTCCAGAGGGGTTGTGTTTAGAATAAATACATATATATTTGATATATATCTTGTGTGGTGTGCTTTCATTTGATCATTCAAGAGATTATAATTGGTAAAACAACTAGCTTAACTCGCCTCTGAGTCTTAGCTTGGAGGCTTCTCTCCACAGCTACCACTAGGATAGCTTTCTGTAAGGTTGACTTTTCAACCTACCATCAATAAGGGTCATTTGGACTGGTGCAAGGTGCTCACTAGAATAATGGACACAACATACCAGGCCAACTTCTCACAAATATCACACAGCAGGTTCCGCTGCCGGTGCATCGATGCACCTACGGCTCAAGGGAATTGTAAATCTGCCCCAAAATTTGAAAGGGAAGGCTGGAGCTATCAAAATGTTGTTTTATTTCTAAAAGACTGAGGGGCTTCTTTACAAGCCACTTGCACCACGCTCGCATCACTTTTAATATGGAATAAAGTTACGCACCAGCGGCGCAAGGGGCTTGAAAATAAGCATGTTGCGTCACTTTTTTTAATGCTCTGGAAGCATAAGCCTCTCAATCATATCTATGAGGCAACGCAATGCCACTATGTGTGGCTTTGCATGCCCTCATAGGTATTGAGGGACATCACTAACCTTTGGGCTCATACCTTTGTTGCTGCTGTTCCCGGCGGGGGACATCTTCTTTACATACCTCCCCTCAGCCGCCGCAAGCCTCATCCGCGGCTGCCGAGTGAGGGGGGGGTATACCAGCCCATACAGATCCCGAAAAAACTACACTACTCAGGCGCCATAGCGGCGCAACAAGCCGCCCACTGACATCTCGCGCCAGGAGGCGCTGGAAAAACAGATCAGCCCCGGTAGAGCGGGGGGCATCACTAACCTTTGGGCTCATACCTTTGTTGCTGCTGTTCCCGGCGGGGGACATCTTCTTTACATACCTCCCCTCAGCCGCCGCAAGCCTCATCCGCGAACGCCGAGCGAGGGGGGTATACCAGCCCATACAAATCCCGGAAAAACTACACTACCCAGGCACCATAGCGGCGCGATACGCCGCCCACTGACATCTCGTGGCAGGAGGCGCTTTAAAAGCAGGTCAGCCCCCGCGTCGCGGGTTCGCGTGCGGGTCAGCGCCCGGGGCTAAGCCTGGGCAAAGGGCGGGCCCTCTACGGCCCTCAGAGGCCAGAGGAGGACGGGACGGGCCACCCCCCTTGACCTGCTACATCATTGAGGTAATGAGACTTTGATCCCTTCCTACACACTTATTAGGGATATCCCTACTGAACAGTAGCCGAAAATCTTCTAATTTATGATTGTCTTGTTGCCCTGCTTCCCAATCATGACTCGCAAGGGGGCTATCAAGAAACCTATCAGCCAGAGTGGTTTACGTCCTGGGTCAAAAGATCATGGTAGGTCATCCCCGCCCACCGCTAACACGAACGATCCTAGCCAGATTACAGATAGCATATCCACCAAGCAATCTCCTGAACTAACGAAGGGTGCAGCGCAAAACTTCTTGCTGCTGGACGGCTTAAACTCTCTTTGCAAAACTAGGTATGCCATCGTAGAAGATAGAAATGAAATCAAAAGTTCCCCACCTTGCCCCGTTAAAAGAACCAGTATATCATCCCCAGTCGTCAGCCAACTGGAACATCCTTCAATACCCAAAAATGTAAACATGGAAAATATAGTACTTCCCCAGCTCTCATCCGGTAAAAGGAAGTGGGATGGGGTTAATTCCATAGGGAACCAACCCAAACTACAAAAACTGTGCTCTAGCCCTCCATTGATCGTAATTGATCTCCCTCTAATTTCGGAGGAAAAATTAGACCAACTAGTACCTCCTCCCAACTTGATTTTACTGCCTCAGATCGAACAACTGGTCAGATCAATCATTTCTCCGCTGATGCAAAAAATTACCACTCTAGAGGATAGGCTGCTGGGAATAGAGAAAAGTATCAAGGCCAACTTACCTCCCACCGAAAAAATTGTAACACCTAACTGTTCCCACCCACTTTGTACAACCGAAGTGCCAATGCCACCTGCAAAAAACAGTAATGATCAAATTCATCCCCTAGTCTCTAACTCACCATCCCCAACTGTCCCTAAAGCCCATTCCAAACCTGGTCTATCCAAATACACTGCTACTAGAGTAGACTCATATACAGCTACCTCCGGAGGCTGCACCCTTCGTGTGTGTCCTTGCGGGAGTCCCAGCACTCAAACATGGAAAAACCGGATGGGAACAAGACCTACTAAATAAAGTCACGTATTGGCTAACTAAAAATAGGCCCTTGCCTCTAGATCCTGATGGTACCATCATGACCGTTAGAAGGGTGGGCTGGTTAGGTCCCCTACAAAAAGACATTTCCGGCGACCTGGTTCTAATAAGATTTAGAAGTAGATTAATTGTTCCGTACCTCCAAACTTTGCATCCCGGAGAAGGCGACGGCCCTATATCCATCTGGGACCTACATGATTTTTATCCAAGCATGGCATTCATCCCCCGACAAAGACCAAAGGCAGAGTCAATTTACTCGAGGGGTAAAAGCATCTGCGCACTGAGTGGCAGTGGCCTTTCTGCCTTCAATCATCCTGTAACAATGCACATTGACCGCAAGTATGGAAAACTATGAATTGTCACATGGAACTAAGGAACTTATCCCCACAGTTTGGACCAATGCTTTATTTTTTATTTTTTTACTTCGTAGATATTTTGTGTTCCTGTATGTAAGTTTTTTATGACTGTTTTTAACTGTACGCTTTTATGATTTTAAACTAAAATCGAATAAAGCTAAGAATTGAAAAAAAAAACATTTAAGTAAGACATACCATCGCGAGTTGCTGCTTTGCCTTACTCTGGCAACCGAAAAGGTTTTCCTAAGAATATCGTGGGAATAAAACTTGAAAAAGGGAAGTGCAGTGCTTTGCATTTTGAAGAATTCTTGTCATCAATTCTTTGTACGGAGGGATGTACAACTTTTAAACAGCATTCATGATGACACAGCTTTACAGTGTCTGTTCATGGTGAGATGGCTGAAATGCAGGAGCCCAGTTGTGATTTGGACTCCACCATACACATTGGTGCATTTAACAGGAATGACTAGAAGCTTCAGCCTTAACATTCTGCTTGTAAGATGTGTATTTGATACAGGAAACTGGTAATGGCCTGATGCAATGGCAACATTAAATGTTTATGCTGTGTAGCGCAACACATGCACATGGCAGACCTGTAGTGCAACACAGGTACAAGGCATAAGGTGTGTTTCCTTGATTTGAGAAGCTGATGATCAGGAGCCCTGTTTCAGTGAAAGCTTGAGCTGTACACACAGAGCTGGAGTGTGTGGCCTGGTTATTTGGGTGACAGTTGTTCTTGTCTACGCCTGAATGACTGTAGGCGAGTAGCATTGTGGCTTGTGAAAATGTTGGCTGCAGGAGTGTTTTGTGGCTTGCACTGCATGTGGTGGGAAAGTGTTGAATCACCGGTAGTGTTCCTCTGAATACCTGGTGAGGTGGATCTGTGGCTGATGTCAGTGTGTCATCTGGGCGACTAGTCGCAAAAAAAATGTGTGATTAGACAGTAATTTGGTCGGTTTTGTGAAGTGGCATTATTGCACACATGGATGTGATCCATATGGCAAACCAAACGTTTTATGTGTAAGGGTGAAAACAAATGTTGAGCCTTGGTAATCTATATAGTACGACTCATCTCAAAAGTTCATTTTGTAAATCCTGCTTACCTTCTGTTTACTGCTTACCTACTTTTCGGAAAACTTGTTCAGGACTTTCTAACACACTTTCTAACCTGAGTTTTTAGTGTAGCATCACCACCCAATAGCCCTCCCAACTCTAGCCAGGAGTCTAGACCTATCTTCCTAGCTGTTCACGGTGCGGACATTCTAAGCTTCAACCATGAATCAGGACTCAGCTCCCAACCAGGCTATCGCCATAATTAGCCAAGAGGTATGGATTATTTATCTCTTAAACATTTTTATTCTGTGTATGTGAAAAAGTGAATGAATAAGTCGAACAACAGGTGTATGAATGTTTCATGAGTGAGTGCATTGATGGATGTTGCCCATTTAAACATCCACTCATGTATTTATCAATCACACTATCAACTATCCATTCACACACTCCCATTCATGCAAAACTCATACATTCATCTATCCTTGGTCGATAACATACATGTATTCATTCATCATCTCATCTGTGCCCAAATGCAGAGTTTCCGCGCACATAAGTATACGTTCTAGTAGTAAATATAGGAGGCAGAACGGGAGTGCCTGGAAAATAGGGAGTACTTACTTTACTATTGGAAACACCCAAAAAGGATAAATTTTTTCGACAGACACCAGTTATATGTGCTTTATTTGTAAGTAAGAACACCATACAATGGATCTACATTGGTAGCTTGGGGTGGAATCTCAAACATAATCAATATTCACTACAACAGAATACACACACATTATCCTGAGACACTGTGTATGAAGGTAGGCATGATGTAGTACAATTAGAATAGATACCGCTTTGTTAACCTCTTCCATGCTCATGACGGCTCACGGTGGTCGTGTGCTCATGACGGCCAGGAGCTGTCATGACCAATCCCGCGATTGGGATGTCCAGCAGTGCGGCGTAATTTGCGCCACAGTGAAGAGGTTAAAAAAACTAAATATTTTTTTGCAGGTGATGCCTTTTATGGTTTCTCTCCACATCACCTAACACCCTACAAACGTCCAACCACGGTATCTCAGCACAGGTACAAATGAGCATACAAACATATACTAGCCATTACTGACTGCAATTTTGGGATGCTCATGTCACTATTCATATGTTTTGACCACACAGCGAGGACGCTGGTATACTCCCCAGACGTTGTGTGCAAGATTGTTGTAGCCTGTTGTGTATTGCATGGCTTTGCTGTACCATGGAGCTTACATTTGCCCAGACTGTGCTAACACATCAAAAAATGACAAAATATGAAGTAATACTATCACAAAATGTGCCCCATTCTATTACATAATATGCCTTTTCTTGCAGCATGATTTAATGAACCCTGCTGCATAGTTTGGTCATTTTGTGCTGCATAATTCTAGGGGCCCTGATTATCACCCTGCCCCCTTTTCTTTTTTTCACCTTTCTTTTTCCTTTTTCTTCTGCCTCGGTTACTGAGGCACAAGATGGCTGCCAACTCTTACTGGCTTGGAGTGTTGACAGCCAATTAGAATACAACGTGTGGTCTGGAGGGTGCGCAGATCAACCCTCCTCTATATATCTAAACTTTTATTTTTTGATTTTCCCAGCAACTACTGACAGATGTAAACCATTAAAAAAAGAGCGCTTTCTGAAGCAAGCACTACCTTTTTGTCAAATTTGGTGTAATACCGTTCAGCAGTTCCCGCTGTAGCCGTATCTCAAGTTTCATATGGGAAATTCATTTTTCAACCTCTATTTGTTTTATTTCTCAGGAACTACTGAACGGATTTACACCATTTAACAAAAAGAGTGCTTTCTGAAACAAGGGCTACCTTTTTGCCAAATTTGGTGTTAATCCGTTCAGCAGTTTGAGCTGTAGCCGTGTCTAAAGTTTCCTATGGAAATTAACATGTAGTAAACACGTTTTGGGACCCTCTTTTTTCCCAGCCCCCACTTGCTGAGTCACCCTGAAACTTTCAAGATAGGAGCTGACCGGAGCGTTGCCACAAGTTTTGAAAATTTTCTAGAAGATTCGTCAACAGGCGCCAAAGATTTGGGAAAACAAAAAACGCTTTTCCTATGGAAACTAGGTTCTAATTATAACTACCTACTGGCGATATATATATATCAGGGCATGACATGTTGTAGTTAGTGATTATGTTGATTAATACAAATGAATTCATGCAATATACACACTCAGCTCTAGGTTCAGAACAAGATGCAACAGAGTTGACTATAGCATAATCCTGCTTGGCGAATGTTAAATGGATATCAGTTTTTAAACATCACTATCAACTTTTGGGCACTTAAGCACTTTCACGGCATCACTCTGTACAGTACCAGTAAAGTTGTATATTTTTGTATAGTCTTATACTAATCAAGGACAATATTTACAAGGGCTGATTTTCCATTTGATCGAAATGAATTAGGACCTTGAGGGATTCATCCCGATATTAGTCATCAACTAAAAATGCTTTTTACTCATATGCATGTAATGGTTGGTTTTGCGAACATCAAGAGAAACACAGCATCTGGTGAAGCTGAGCCATTAGCTTACAAACGTGGTTTAATCGAAACAATGTTGCTTAATTTGCACAAATGCGTATTTTTGCACATATGTTTTAACTTGTGGGTTTTATTTAATAACCAGGATTAACCATGATGAATTTTAGCTCGCAAATTAGATGGGCAAAACTCAAAGATGTAAATAATGTGGAAATTCCATCACGTAATATGTATTGTACTAATATTGATTTTAAGCTAGGCATATTACACCAGGTTGAGCTTTTTAATATCATGGATATGTTTAAACCATTGAATTCACAGCATGTTAATGAAATGAATTAAGCATTTTTAGCATACGGTCAAGAAGTATATCTTTTATCTCTATTGTAGATACTGTCATGTGATGCACTTTAAACCTTGCACTGTCACTTTAAAAACTGTAACTTACCTTAGTCACATTGTCATGTGAACAAGCCTCTACGGAGGTGAAATGTTATGGCGGGTTGCAACAAATAAAAATATCCAGCACTTAACTTTGGTGGTCCGTGACTACGTTGCTACGGTGGGAGCTGTAATTACCTTCGCCGTGGCTGTGGAGTTTTCAATATGTTTGGCTTTTAAGTTTCATGCAGCCATCACACGAGACCCTCTCGGCTCTGAGGACGACGCTGAAAGTGACGTTTTTCCCGAGTCCGACTGGGAGTGACAGTATTCCGAAAGGAAAGCAGCGTCTGACCCCCTGAAGCCGAACAAACAGGAAAGCCGTGCAAGGAAAGGAGACCTACACCACTCAGTCAGAAGATGCAAGGAGGCAGCGGAAACTCCCAACCGGCGGCTGCACCAAGATACAAAAGGTACTTCGGGGAGGAAAGTATATGTGCAAGGACAGGTTGGTGGGTTTTACACCGATAATAGGAAACCTCAACCTTTGAGAAGTCCGTCTAAATTATCCAATTCAAGTTGCAGAATACAATGTCCGCCGACAATGTGAGAGAGCGGGAGGCTGCCGCCATGACCATGTTCTTGGACTACAACACCCACAAGCCCCCAAGCTAGCTCACTGAAAGAAAAGTTTTGAATTCTGGAAAAGAAGTCACGTAGTGAGCAGAGCAAGTGGTGGGAGGCGAAATCGCTTCAGAGTTACATCGATGTCAATCGCATTTTAAGGGGTCTGCGTATTTTGACAGCACCGAGCTACGAAAACCCCAACCCGGGTTTGATGAAGGAATGGGCCGAAAGCAACTTGGAGGCATCGCGAAGATTGGTCCTAATGCTCATTAAATACGCGGAAATTGACCGAGCGCAGCTTTTGAAAGAGATTGCGGAGATTCATGAGGAGCTCGACAAAAATGATCAAACCGAGGAGAAAACCAGACTAATGAGTGAAATGAACCTCAGGCTCAAGAAAGTAGAAGCCAAAATCATGGACAAAAGAGATCGCAATGATTACGAGATAGGACCGATTTTTACCTTTGCTAAAAGATATGATGCCTTACGCACATCTGCAAAGAAGACACCGTTCCATCAAATAAGACCCCAGCAAAGTGGCGAAAACACGAAGACGTCTTCCTCAGACCTCAGCATTTTGGGCAGTGAATCTGAGTCTGAATGAGGAATCAAACAGCAGCACAAAAAGCAGTCAAACCTTCACCCGGGAAAGAAATCAATTTTTTGTGCCAAGAACGGATGCAAACTCTGCGACTCAGGACCAAAAAACATTACAGCGCAAACTCAGGAACTACAAAAGGAGGCAGAGGTACAGGACACAGAAAAGGAGGTCAATACCAGAACAAGAGAGGGAAGGGCAAATGGGTACCCAACAACCAACAGTGAGAACCCAAACCAATCAGTCTATTATCAATTTAATGGACGTTGGCCTAACACCCGAGGAGCAAAACATCTTGAAACTTGGCCTCTCCTATGCACCACTCAGGAATTTTGACTATGCCACTACCAGATTAGACATCTACAAAGCAGTTCGCAATCTAAAGCTACGCAAATACTTTATACTAAACAAGAAAAAAACAATGCCTAGAGTCAGACAATCTCAAGACATTGAACTGACTGGTGAAATGAACGACACAGGACATATGGAAGAGGATCTATTCGAACTATGGGAAACAGAAGGCGCTGGCTATTCGATGTCCCAAACATCTGAAGCAATGAGAGCAGGACAGTCAAAGGCCACACCGGCTTCCAATGTCACCCATTTCAGACCCGTGTCTACATTTAATGCAATTATGCCCAGGGACACAGTGGATGTGTTCCATGAAAACGTCACATGTCAACTTAAACAGCTCAGTAAGAGAGTACAAAATCAAAAGCGACGATATGACAAACAAACACAGCAGTATGAAGCCCTCATCTCAAAGTTGAGCCAAAACAAAGAGGTCATTATTAGAGCAAGTGACAAGGGGGGCAATATTGTTCTATTAACACGTTCCAATTACGATCACGAGGCATAAGCACAATTAGATGACAGACAGTGCTACGATCGGACTTCTCTGACAACAATGAAGTCAGCTCATGCAGAATATCGGACAAAACTCACCAAATGGCGTAATCAAAAATATCTAACGGAGAGTGAATTTAAGTATTTGCTAAATGAAAATCCAATAACACCAACAATATATTTAATTCCTAAAGTTCATAAGAATAAGGACTCACCCCCAGGAAGACCAATTATTTCGGCTAGGGGTAGCATGCTGGAAACAACATCTGTCTACATTGACTATTTCCTACAGCCTTACGTCAAAGCCCTAGATTCCTATGTACAGTACACAGGGGATTTCATCTGGAAACTTGAACAAATTGTATGGGAAGAGAACTATTGGATGATTACATTAGACGTAGCTGCATTATATACAAGTATCAAGCACCAAGATGGGCTTAATGCAGTTACTTATTACCTTGCACGACGAGCTACTCAACACAAAGAACACAATGAAATCTTTGTACAAATGCTGAAATAGTGCCTGACTAACAACTTTTTTATGTACAACAACTTGTTATATCGCCAGAAACAAGGGGTGGCAATGGGGGCCAGTTTTTCACCAAGCTTTGCCTGCTTGCATATGGGCAGCTGGGAAGAACTGGTCCTCCAAACCCAATACAAGACAGTCTGTGATAACAATATCGTGAAATGGTTACGTTACATAGACGACCTGTTTATTGTTTGGAGTGGGTCTAAGTAATCAGCTGACCAGTTTGTAGAGAGTATTAACACCAATACACTTAACCTACAGTTCACTGCTAACATGAGTCAACAGTCAGTCCCTTTCCTTGACACAGAAGTCTTTGTTAAGGAGGGTAAGCTAGCAACCAGGCTTCATCGAAAAAGCACAGCAGGAAACACTATCATTCATGCCACAAGTGCACACCCAGCTCATCTAACATCGAGCATCCCCTATGGGGAAATGTTAAGGTTAAGAAAATTGTGCAGTAACAAAGATGACCTCAAACAGGCGCAATATGACAGCAAATGCCGTATTCTGGAACAGCAAATCCATTGAGTCCGCCATTGCCAAATCCATGTTAATGGACAGAAACCAGCTCCTTAGCACCTACAGTCAAATTGAATCCCACACTACCAGTACAGCTAATGTGGAAACCATAACAAGCCACGCCAAAACTGAACCTGTTCCCTTCAGAATAATCACGAGATACAACAGACAACATTCTGACATCTATAAAATTGTCAACCGTAACTGGCCGTTAATTCTGAATGACCCAATTATAGGCCCTACTTTACCGCGAAAAGCATCACTTACATACAGCAGGGCACCCTCAATGAGGGACGAACTGGTCAACACCAAACCAGAGGTTTTGGAAAAAACGTCCTGGCTATTGACTAATAAAGGTTTCTACAGGTGCAAAACATCCAAATCATGCATCCATGGACTTAACACCAAAACATATGTAGATGCATTCAGCAACAGGAAACATCTTATTGACAAAATATTAACATGCAAGACAGAGTATGTTGTATACGTCTTGATTTGTCTCTGCGGTATGTACTACGTAGGCAGCACAAAACTGCCTGCACATATTACAACATCTCCGGGCAATCACGAACCAGGATAATACCTATCTGGTCACAAGACATTTCAAGGACAAACACAACAGTGACAACTCAAGTCTGAAATATTTTCTTATTGATGCCGTGAGCGCCAGCAGGAGGGGTGGGAACAGGGAGTCGAGGTTGCGTAAACTCGAAACCAGATACATACTGTTACTAGACTCCAAGACTCCCAAAGGCCTCAATATCACTGAGGACTTACATACATGTCTGTCATAATAGGTACACGAGTTCCTCCAACAGATAGTCCGGTCTCCCAAGCCAAATTGCTCTCTCTCACTACAATCATCGATATTAAATAACACACAGAGTTGGAAAATGTGGTCGCATTTTTCCACATATGTTATCTAATTCCAGAACATTTTATCGTTCTTAAGGTAGTTCAATTGAGCATATTGCTATGAGGCATTGAACATACATAGACCAGGTAAGGCCCAACATCAGGGCATGACATGTTGTAGTTAGTGATTATGTTGATTAATACAAATGAATTCATGCAATATACACACTCAGCTCTAGGTTCAGAACAAGATGCAACAGAGTTGACTATAGCATAATCCTGCTTGGCGAATGTTAAATGGATATTCGTTTTTAAACATCACTATCAACTTTTGGGCACCTAAGCACTTTCACGGCATCACTCTGTACAGTACCAGTAAAGTTGTATAATTTATGTATGGTCTTATACTAATCAAGGACAATATTTACAAGGGCTGATTTTTCGTTTGATTGAAATGAATTAGGACCTTGAGGGATTCGTCCCGATATTTGTCATCAACTAAAAATGCTTTTTACTCATATGCATGTAATAGTTGGTTTTGCGAACATCAAGAGAAACACAGCATCTGGTGAAGCTGAGCCATTAGCTTACAAACGTGGTTTAATCGAAACAATGTTGCTTAATTTGCACAAATGCGTATTTTTGCACCTATGTTTTAACTTGTGGGTTTTATTAAATAACCAGGATTAACCATGATGAATTTTGGCTCGCAAATTAGATCGGCAAAACTCAAAGATGTAAAAATGTGGAAATTCCATCACGTAATATGTATTGTACTAATATTGATTTTAAGCTAGGCATATTACACCAGGTTGAGCTTTTTAATATCATGGATATGTTTAAACCATTAAATTCACAGCATGTTAATGAAATGAATTAAGCATTTTAGCATACGGTCAAAAAGTATATCTTTTATCTCTATTGTAGATACTGTCACGTGATGCACTTTAAACCTTGCACTGTCACTTTAAAAACTGTAACTTACCTTAGTCACATTGTCATGTGAACAAGCCTCTACGGAGGTGAAACGTTATGGCGGGTTGCAACAAATAAAAATATCCAGCACTTAACTTTGGTGGTCCGTGTCTGCGTTGCTACCGTGGGAGCTGTACTTACCTTCGCGGTGGCTGTGGAGTTTTCAATATATATATATATATACCCAACAGTGTTCACTGTGGTGGAATCAACATTAGCGGCATTATGTTTATCGCTATTGATTTTAAATGTACTAATTGCGACATTGTCCAACATCTGTGATTTTCATTACATACATAGTGGTGCACTGTTGCTTTAAATTACTTAATCCGGGCCGCAGGTTGGATCATGTGATGCACGTGTGGGAGGTGTGGCCCATAGGTGGGGTCAGAACCAACAACATAAAAGAAAATCAAAAATACAAATGTGGTGTGTGAACAAGAGTACGCCAGTACTCGAAACGTTGCATTTTAAAGGCTTGTGAATAAAATTAACTTGCCTGAATTTCGTGGGGTCCGCCTCTTCTTTCGCCGCGCAAGTGGAGGTCTGAAGATTTCTTGTGGTATTATTGCGGATGCCGGCTGTCTCCGCTGGCGGTGCCCCCTCCTCTAAGAGCGGCTTTTGCTTTCTACAACCATCAACTCGACGTGAATTCCAAGGAGGAATACTATAGCAAAAGCTCCCTGACACGGGATTGTACAGACCAACGCATATACTCTGAGAGCCGTTTGTGGCTAGTTTGAATTCCGGCTACTATGGATCACGGAGTGGGCGTGGTCTGCATTATCAAGTCATTTCAGGTGAGGAGGCAGCGATCATCTGCAGGCAACGCGGAAACGCGAAAGGCACTAGTGGATTGCCTTTTCACGATTACTAACTTTCGGATATAAACCTTCAAAATAACACCACCTGGCAGCATTGCGAGAGACCATGGCAGCCAGTTTGGAAACGGAGTGGGAGGCGGCGGCCGATGCATTGTTTGCTCAGGTGCCTCGAGGAGCAGGCAGCAGACAAATGCAAGTCAGCGCCGCCACGGCGGTTAACCAGGATGCCAAAAAATTGTTGAGCTTGCTGGAAAATAAATTTCGGTCCGAGATTACGAAATGGTGAGAGCACAAATCTCTCACTAAGTATGAGGAAGCTGGGCGGGTCCCGAGAGGGCTGCGCATTATGCTGGCCCGAGTTTTGTGGATCCAAACCCCAATATGTTGCGTGAATGGGGCGAACTAAATCTCGGAGCATCCATGAATCTAATTAAGCTCTTAATCAGATATGCAATTTTGGATTGTGGTGTTCAATTGGATGAGATCAAAAAAATAAACATAGACCTTGATGCATTCACGGACAGCGAAACCCAAGCAGTCATTGCCAAAGGTTGCAAAGACATCAGTAAGCGATTAAAAAAGCATGAAGACAAAATAAAGCTACGCAAAATAAACAAGTTTGCCAGAGATCTTAATGACTATGAGACAGGTCAAATATACACGTTCGCACGCAAATTTGACCAAGCTAAAAAGCAGCGGCAAATGCAGAACACTGTGCAATGAACGCAGGCACAGGTAGCTCAACAAAACTCAGCTGGAGTAGCGGAAAACTACGAAATGTCAGCAACGGATACAATTTCGCTGGCTAGCTCATCAAGCACATGCGGATCTTTGACAAGCGTGCCCGAAGACAATATACCACACGCCATCCTTGACTTAGGCGAAGAAATTGATTTTTTAGTTGAGGCCCATCTGCAATCTCTAGGTCCGCGGACGCGGTCGAGGAATGCAGGGAGAGGAAAAACACAAGGCGGAGGGCAAGAAGAAAATGTGCAAAAGCCACCGCAGCCGCAAAAAAAGAAGTGGCACAAAAAGAAAAACAGCAAACAATGATGAGCGCAAGTACCATTATAACTTATCTGACACAACGCTAACAACGGCTGAGCAACAACTCCTCATGCTGGGACTTAATTTCTGCCCCGAAAGTTCTTTTGATTACATCAACACCAGAGCTGATGTCTTTCTATACATTCGTAAACTAAAACTCAAGAAGTTTTATGCAATTAAATCTAAGTCCAATGTGAACACTTCAGCAACCACTGGGGGAGCCTATTCAATTACTGTCTCTCCATTGGTTGCAGCCAGTGAGGCCAGAACGCTTATAACACTTTGCAATCTGAATATGGGAACAGCTCCACCGACAACCAATATGGACATTCCTGACACGCAGTGCGAGCTGCGAGCGATCAACATTCAACAAAAGGGAGCCGGTGACAGCCCCTTCAAACCCAAAAGCAAATTTGTCCCCGTTATGCCAAAGGACGTGGTGGACATTTTCCACGAGTGCATCATCGAGGATTTGAAAAAACTCAATAGACAAATCCAAAGTACAAACAACATGTCCAGTTTTCAAACCAAACAATACCACAATTTGATGGCAAAACTGTCAAAAAACCAAGAAGTAATTGTGAATTCTTCTGATAAAGGAGGAAACATTGTTTTGTGGCAAAAGGACTAATACATCAAAGAAGCAATGAGACAACTTGAAGACGTTAATTGCTATGTGAAAAGCAATGGTGTCCAATACAAGCATGCTAAGGACAACGTCAAAAAAATGTTGTTATCCTACAAAAGAAGCAACTTGATTTCAGCAACTGAATGTGCTTTCCTCTTGGTGGAACATCCGGTTATGCCACATTTGTATCTTATTCCCAAGGTGCATAAAATGAAAGATCCAACACCGGGGAGACCCATCATTTCAGCGATTAAAAGTATGGGTGAGAACATTTCACGTTACATTGATTTTTATTTACAGGAGCACGTCCAAATGTTGCCCAGCTATATTAAGGACACAGGGGACTTTTTGACCAAGCTGGAGTCCATACAGTTGCAAGACAAGTGGCGCATTATCACGTTAGATATTGAGTCACTGTATACGTGTATCCAACACACTCAGGGCATTGAGGCAATTAGACATTTCTTGGGACGAAATTCCTGTGCATACTACAGTCATAACAAAATGATATGTGACTTGGTGCAGTGGTGCCTTAACAATAATTATTTTTTGTTTGGTAAGGACATTTGGAGACAGGTACGCGGTGTTGCGATGGGATCCTACTTCTCTCCCAGCTACGCGTGCTTGCACGTGGGGCTGTGGGAGGAGTGGGATCTCATTAGCGTCCCTGGTATTGAACATGTTAAGCACTGGATGTGATCTATCAACGATGTTTTCTGTGTATGGGAGGGCGATACAAATAGTGCAAAAATTTTTGTTGATGCTCTCAACACCAGCCATTTCAATTTATTTTTTACATCAAACATCAGCACTTCATCTGCTGAATTTCTAGATGTCTGCATTAGCATTAATGGTGCAGTGATTGGTACATCATTGCACCGGAAACCCACTGCTGGCAATAGCATTCTACACGCCAGCAGTGGTCATCCTAGACACGTCATAACCAGTATCCCTCTGGGTGAGTTGTTGCGTTTAAAAAGAATTTGCAACACTCAGGAGAAATTTGAGGAGGGAGCAGTTGCCATGATGGCAAGACTCCAAGCTAGGGGTTACAGCAAAAGTTGCTTGTCCAACGCATTAGAAAAGAGCAGAGAACGGTCAAGAGTCTCTATGCTGGCACCTGTTAGACCCGGGACCCTGGCCGGCCAAGACTCGCGTCGAGGTCAGTCAGGGATCGCCAGTTCTAAGTGTCAGGGCAAGGGAGTTACACGCCAAGATAACCCCTCACTCGCCCTCTAGGTAACGTGGCGCGAGCAGTCAAGGCTAAACTTGGAGGCGATGTAAGTTAAGTATTTGCGCATGCACCCCAGCAACAACACCCAAGGCCCACCACAAAGAAAACACTCCACACAAGGTTATATGAAAATAGCCTTTGTATTTTAAAAATATACATTAGATAAAACACACATCTTGTTACACTGTGCCAACAGGCACGGGCGGAATTTACAAGGGATATTTGTACAGGACAGGGCCACCTGGACCACTGTCAAGGGTATCAGCACTTTTAGAAATAATTACTGTAGCACAAAAATATAACAGTAGAGCATACAACCAGTAATCACTGGTAACAGGACCTCTCTAGCACCACCTGTACTAGGGAGAAAACAACCACCTACACGTCACACTACTTGTAGGGGTGCAAAAGCAACACACATGATGTCGTAACATTCAGAGGTGTAAAAGGACAAAGAGAACACATGATGAATAATCTACCCATTCAGAGGTGTAAGCAAAACACATGATGCCGTAACATTCAGAGGTGTAAAGGCACATGACGCATAATCAATACATTCAGAGGTGCAGAATCAATAACAATTTCCCCAAACTCACCAGTCACCACCTGTGACTGTCCCGGTGTCCCAATGTCAGGGCCTAAACGTGGCAGTTGCCCACAAAGTGCTGGGCAACTGGAGCAGGGAAAGTTAGCACAAAGTTGGAGCCTCTCTGGGCTCAAAGAACCACCACTGTGGCACTGGTGAGCCTCTCGTAGGCTCTCTCACCAGAAAGGGGGGGGGGCTGCTGAGCCTCTCGGGGCTCCAGCAACGGAAAGGTACAGCCTCGCTGGGCTGGGGGGTCCCTCGCTCTGGGGACCCAAAGAGATGAGGCTTTGCCAAGAGCCACACTGGGCTCTACTCAATTGGTGCCCCCGGGGCACCTCGTGGCTCCACAAACGCGGAGATGCTTCCTCTCGTCGGAGCCTCTCTTAGGCTCGGGTTGGAGTCCCTCCTGGACTCGGGATGCAAGGGACAATGCCCCCAAGATCGTGGGAGCGGCCCGCTGCCAACCGGGGCCGCTCTGAGCACACTGATGGCCACAATCGTTGGAGTCCCTCTCGGGGGACTCGGGAAATACTGGTCGCCTAGAGCCTCGCAGGCTCTCACTCACAGGCGCGAACAAAGAACTGGCCCCTCTTGTCGGAGCGACCCTCTCTCCACGGGGCCGCCCGCAGCACAACAAAGACCCCGCCCCCGCACTCACCGGCTGCCTCGGCTGCTCAGCTGGGCCGCGGGCAGGGCTCCTCTCCACTCGGGAGCTCCAGGCAAGACGCGGCAGGCTGCTTCCTGCTTCTCCGGTCTTCCCGATGACGCGGCCGGAGGCTCGGCCGGCTGGGCCAATCCCAGCGCGGCAGGGCGATGACGCGGGTGGCTTCTCCTTCTCGGCTTCTCCTCCGCGAGGACGACACGGGGCAATGCCGGGTGGGCACCGGCTCCAATTAAATTAAGAAGCGAAGTGGCACTCGCAACTTCAGGACGATCTCGGCACAGAACTTACTCGAGGTGGGCACTCGATCCTTGGAAAGGAACAGCGCCCGGTCCCAGCAGCAATTCACAGTCAGCGAGGTGTGCACTCGCTCGGGGCGGACAGTGCCGGGTGGGCACCGGCCTCTGTAATTACAGCGCTCACAAGCGCAATAAGTGAAATAAAGCGCTTCCAAGCGCTAGGCAAGAAGTCCTCAGTGCTCCCCAGCACTGGAGGACAGGGCAGAGCTCCAGCAGGGCTGGAGGCAGGCAGGGGGGGCAAGGCTGGGCCAGAGCCAGCACACTGGGTCTCCAGGCAGGGAGACTCCCCAAGTGGCGGTCCTTCTGGCCCCAGCAGCGGCACAAGCCCCCTCTGGCAGGATTCCAAAAGAAGAACAATTTCAGTGGGGACACAGCCCCTTCTTATACTGTAAATTCCTTTGTTACAATGTGCAGGGTGGGGGGAAAACCAGTCGCAGCTGGTTCTGGAGCACTCTTGATGGCCCAACCACCCATTCCTTTCACTGGGGAGGCTAGGGTCATTAGACACACCACAGGGGGGCGGAGCCAGCATTGTGTGGGGAAAACCCAGCCCATCCAGGACCCAGGTACACTCCTCTCACACATCACTCATGCTAATCTCCCACTCACCACCGGGCAGACCCATCCAGACTTCCTGGAGCCTGGCATGCCAGCCAGCTCCAGCCAATCACGCTCCAGCACCCTCACTGTACACATATCTCAATGTCCAGAAGTAGCACTTCCCAACTAGACACACACATGCCGCAGACACCATCTTGCAGCATTCACTCTCACGAGTTCAGGCATACCAAACTCGAGCCTGCACTCCCCACGCATCAGGAACTACCAGGGACACACACATTCCCCATGCATTCCTATGGGAGGGCAGGCCAGCCATACTTCACGCACGCACTTTCACTCTGGGACTCAGGGGAAAGTGCGCAGAGACCCAAAAATCACTGACACAGGGTCACAAATAAGGCAAAAAGTCTAGGGGTGAACCTGCCCTGCGGGCCAAGTCCAACAGCACCCAAACCCAATGACATTAACGCCAGTGCAGACACTGTTAGACTAATAACAACTTACAGCAGGCAACATTGCCAAATCCAATCCATTGTCAACAAACACTGGGCAATACTCAAGACAGATGGTGTTCTTCGTGATAGGACCCCTGATAGACCAGTGGTGACATTCAGACGTGCAGTTAGTATGCACAATAAGCTGGTCAAATCCAGCCCTGAACTTCCCAGGGCCAATGAGTGGTTTGGAGGCAAAGGCTTCCATAAATGTTTCTCCTGTCGAGCTTGTAAGTATGGCCAAAACATCACCCATTACAGCACTCCATTCTCCAACACGGAAATACCCATTCATGGCAATTACAACTGCCGCACGGAGTTCGCTGTTTATGTCCTGACATGCACCTGCAGTCTGCGCTATGTGGGCAGTACCAGCGCCTAGGTGCATGTCAGGATATTGCAGCACCTACGTGCCATTGTCAATCACGATGGGGCGTATCCAGTGGCGCGTCATTTTAACATCAGACATATCAGGGATCTGTCTTGTCTTACATATTATGTAATTGACGCTGTTGCCCCTCTTAGAGGCGGTGGCGACCGCGATAAATTACTACGCAGATTGGAGACGCGGTACATAATCAAGCTTGAAAGCAAACAACCCAATGGGTTGAATGCGACGGCTGATTTGCACAATTTTTTGTAGAATTACTGTTCAATCGCATCCACACTACAGTCAGGCCGCCATACCTCCATGTTGGAGGTTTCAGCAATTTTCACTGTGTACATTACAACGGAGTACATATGAGTAATCCACAAGATATACATTATGACATAAACAATAATGTACTCTAGCATGGTGACTTGGAGTCCTACTACCGTTTTTAGATTGGTTGTTTATGTTTTCAAACAATGTGGTCTTTTAAATAGTATTTGGTTACTTTGTGGTGGTTATTTTACACTGTGAATATATAGGAGCATTTTTTTATTATTGTAAATAATTTTTTGTAAATAGGTCTTAATATTTTTGAAGTATGACATTTATAAATGTATACAATTTAATAAATATATAGGACTGTAGCTCATAGTCACGGTTGTACACTAAGGTGCATTTAGGGGCAATTCCTTTTCTGCACATAATGCAGCTGAGCTCTGTTTTAAGTTTCAACAGCACTGCGTCAGGCCTAGCATTTAAATTTGCTTATATTATCATTATATGTCTATACATTTGATTGGTCCATTATATATTTAGCTTATTGAGTTATGAATTATGCATGTAGGCATATCATTTTAAATCAGTTAGTGGATCATTTTCTGCATTTAGGCAGCAAAGATAAAAAAGTTATTAATGTATTCATACAGTAATATATATTTGTATCTACCCAACAGTGTTCACTGTGGTGGAATTGACATTAGCGGCATTATGTTTATCGCTATTGATTTTAAATGTACTATTGCGACATTGTCCAACATCTGTGATTTTCATTATATACATAGTGGTGCACTGTTGCTTTAAATTACTTAATCCGGGCCGCAGGTTGGATCATGTGATGCACGTGTGGGAGGTGTGGCCCATAGGTGGGGTCAGAACCAACAACATAAAAGAAAATCAAAAATACAAATGTGGTGTGTGAACAAGAGTACGCCAGTACTCGAAACGTTGCATTTTGAAGGCTTGTGAATAAAATTAACTTGCCTGGATATCGTGGGGTCCGCCTCTTCTTTCGCCGCGCAAGTGGAGGTCTGAAGATTTCTTGTGATAAATATATATATATATATATATATATATATACGACCTCCGTCTCCCTTGTGCGATCGTCCTCCCACGATAACGCCCTCAGAAGCAGACACGGACCAGGTAATTCAGATGCTGTTGTTTTTTATTCAGCTGTCGCCATCATATATATATATCCCAAACCCCATTCAGTCACTCATACAGCCTCACATTTACCATTTACAGCCACTTACACACCCAGTCACTCACTTATCCAGCCATTTAGATACCCACTTAGCCACCCACATAGTCACTACACACCCAGGTACCCACCCATAGTGCCACTCACTCACCCATACACAATGTGAATATTTTCTAAACCTTACTGAGTATTAAATATATACTAAAGTAAGTGGCTGGGAGAGTGCCTGTATGAGTGAGTGAGTGGCTGTGTATGTGGTGTATAGAAGAGTGAGTGGGCATGTGAGAGACTGAATTAATGAGTGAGTGGGTGTGAGTTTTTGTGTGGGTGAGCTAGTGGGTGTGTCAGCGGATATATGACTAAGTGAGTGGCTGTGAGTATCTGTATGTGTGAGAGAGTGGATATGTAAGTGGCTATAATGGTGAATGAGAGGGTGAATGAGTGACTGTTTGGGTGAGTGTGCGGGTGTGTCAGTAGCTGTAAATGTGGTGAATGTGAGACAGTATGAGGCTGAATGGGTGACAGAGGATGTACGTATCTGTATGGGTGAGTGACAGGGTACATGAGTGGCTTTACAGGTACATGAATGGGTGTGTAAATGGGTATATGGGTACATGAGTGGGTGTGCGAGTGGCTGTTTGGATGAGTGCATGAGTGTGACCTTTAAAAGTAGGTGTGTAAATGGCTGTATTAGTCAATTAGTGTGTGTGTGTGTGTGTAGCTGTATTGGTGTGTGAGTGGGTGTGTGAGTAGTCATATGGGTCTGTAAGTGGGTGTGTAAGTGGTTTTGTGGGTGTGTGAGTGGTATATATGGATCAGTCAGTACATGTTAGTGGCTGTATGGATCTGTGAGTGGATGTAACAGTAGAATAATTATTTGTGGTGGAGTGTCAGCAGCTGTGTGAGTGACAGAGCCAGAAAGGATCCTCACTTGTCCCTTTATCCTACAAGAGAACACAGTTTTCACCAAAATGTCTACCTATCTGAAGTGCTTCCTTCTGGTTAATTACTGAGACCAACCGCATTAGTTAAATGTCCAGTGTGTATTCTACATTACATCTGCATTATGGACCACAAGCAAATATCTCAGTGACCTTGTGTGCGTTTCGGCAATGTAATTGTTCCTTGTGCATCTTATTCCATAAATCTGTGATAATCTGAATTTTCCTAAAAAGAAGACAACAATACTCCAAAGAGGTAAATCTCCAACAAACAAGGATACTTTTGCTTAACTATATGAAGTAAGTGATACTTTGTTTGGTTAAGAAGTTCTCATATACCACAGCATCAAGAACACAAGTCAACAGCACCCTGTTGGTTTTCACCTGCCCTCTCGTGAGGCCACCCATCTCCTCTCTCATTGACCTCCTCCATGCCCCAGCGTAAGGGCCTCTCTTAGGTCACTTGCAGACCTGCACTATTGTGAGGAAAGAGGGTATTATGGAGGGGGCATGCGGAAGGTCTCCAGAACTGAAGAGGGTATGGGACATGGGATGCACTTGGTTGGCACCATTTCATATCCCACCTCTCTGCTGCTAAATCTTACATTTCCAGTTATAGCTCTTAAATTCATGGCCTCCTCTTCTGATTGACAGTGGATAGCAGATGCGCATTTAGGGCTGGGGCGATGGCACAGGTGAAGTCAAAAGGGGCTAGTGGCCCAAAGTCCAGGTAGTGTATTGTCCTGCGCAGCAGGAGAGCAGAGGGGCTTTTAGTGCTGGGGGATTGCCCCGCCCCATTGAGCACCGTTTTGCAGTCATGCCTCCTCATGTATATCAGGGTGGGAATTGGGGTCCCCAGGCACAGGTGAGGTCAAAAGGGGCTAGCAACTCTCCTATTTAATGTTAATTGTAGCCCCGGGGAGGTGCCAGTCCCGGGGCCAAGGGGTCCGTGAGGTTCCCTGCATTTTAAATTATTACAAATCTTGTGGAGGAGGTGGTCCCTGGGTCTTCAGGGGGGTCTGTGCAGCTCCATCATTTGTTTTATTTTTAGCCCCGGGGAGGTGGTGGTCCCTGGGGCCCGGGAGGGTCTGCGTGAACCGCCATAATTTTATAATAAGCTCAGAGAGGTTGTGCTCTCCATGCCACTGGAGTCAAGCTATCCTGGCTGATGAGGGCAGAAAGCCCAAAACTGGTCCTAGGATGCTTGTTTCCAGTCCAGGGAAGACCTGGCCTGGCAGTTCGGGCTGGACTGTTCCCATTGGGGCAGGGTAAAGACTGATTTGCATATGGCTGGGTCCAAACTGAAATGGCATGGTGAGCAAAAAAATAATGGATTTAGGCCAAGATCTCTGTACTGTGGTGAATGTATGACATTGTTCTGCATTCTGTCCATCAATTGTTCGTTTTGCATTTGTCACCCCAAGTGGGACGCGTATGCCCAGACATGGGTCCCCTGCTCTGAATGCTACAGGAGTCAGGCTATCCTGGCTGATGAGGGCTGAAAGCCCAAAACTGGTCCTAGGATGCTTGTTTCCAGTCCAGGGAGGACCTGGCCTCGCAGTTCAGACTGGGCTATTCCCATTGGGCGCAGGGTCAACATTGATTTGCATATGGCTGGGTGCAAACTGAAATGGCATGGTGAGCAAAAAAACAATGGATTTAGGCCCAGATCTCTGTACTTTGGTGAATGTATGACATTGTTCTGCATTCTGTCCATCAATTGTTCTTTTTGCATTGGTCATTGGAGGAGGGCCATGTGTACTCCCTCCTTTAATTTTACTAAACAGGCATTCTCCCAGGACCTGGCTCACCCTGCAGCTTTATTAAAAACAAGCTTGGGTGACTGCACTTCATTTTTATTTTTAAAATGTTGCTGCAAATTTGCGGATCCACCTACAATTTTTGGTGAACTTGAAAAAAAAAATGTTTTCATACTGCAGATGGTTCACTCTGGGACCCCACCACCACATCTAGGGGGTCAAGGTAGCCCTTCCCTCCTCCTTTTCAAAATGTTTAACTTTTTTGTGGGACTCAGCTGAAGCTGAATCCCAAGATGGCTTCAAACATTTCCTGGTTGAAGTGTTGGCAGCTAATTAGATTACAGTATGAGGACTGTCGGATTCACGGAGTATCCGTGCCCCGATATATACAAATGTGGATTTCTGATAATTTCTCTAAAACTACTGAATGGATTTACACCAGACTATGAAAAGGCACTTCTGTGGACCAAGATCTATCTTTCTGCCAAATTTGGTGTAATCCATCGAGCGGTTTAGGCTGGAGTTGTGTTCCGAACACATTTTGCCCCCCCCCCCCCCCCCCCCTTCGTTATCATAAACTCCCTCAGGTGCCACAAATCACAACTGGTTCTCCCGCCCACCTTCTAAAACACTGATGCCCCTCTGTGACTGGCTGAGGCACCGTGGGCATGATTGCACAGGGAATGGCTAGAACTCAACAATGTAAGTGCGGAGCAGACACCTAACGTAAGTACTGGCCCCAGTGGGCAGTGTCTGCTTCTTCCCTTTGCTTGCTTTTGATCTTTGAGTGGGCGGTGAGTAGGCATGAGCGAATTTTGCGGATCTCGCGTTTTTTTGTGTTCGCCCGTGTTTCTGCCAGTTCGCGAGGGTTTTTACAATTTCGCAATTTGCGAACTTACCTGTCGGGTCGCAAGTTTTGCGAACTTGTTGTTTCTACGTGTCCAGCCTGTTTGGGACACTCTTCTTCATCACTGCCACTCTCTGTCACCACTGCCACTCTCTGACTACTCATGCCACCCTCTGGCCCACCCATGCCACCCTCTGTTTCATCACCACACCCTCTGGTTGTCCAGTGTACATTATTTTCGGCAAAGCAAAGCACACCTTCCCTGCCTCAAGTGACCTGAATTAATTTGGGGCTGATTAATGTGTCACAGAATATTTTTTTAGCTGGCACCTGCTTCCTTAGTGCGCCCTGATTAGTGATCTTTTGCACTTGCTAAGTGCTTTCATTGTTGCAAAATTAGTTACAACACCTGCCCTGCCCCAACTGACAATAATGAATTAGGGGCTGATTAATGGATTTTAACTTCCAGCCTGGCTCCTGCTTGTCTCCCTTAGCTGTAATTCAGGACCTTTGTGGCATATGTGTAACTATTCTGAGGTTCAGAGCAGGGTCACATAATAGTTTCAAATGGCAACTGAACTCTGGAGGGGCCCCTCAGGAAGCACTACAGGAAATGGCTACTAATGATGAGCCTGAACTTTTGAACCTGGTAAGTAGTTACTTTCAGTTTTGCTAAGATCATATTTCTGCAATTTTGCACTTATTCGCGGGGCGCGAACTCACGCGAACAGTGCGAGCAGTGCGAGCAAAATCCGCTGCTCGCGGATTTGCGGATTTTGCGGGAGATTCGCGAATCTCGCGGATTGCGGATTTCCCGAAAATCCGCAAAATCCGCGAGCGGAACGGATTTTCCGCCCATGCCTAGCGGTGAGCAGCTCCCCTGGTCCCTTACCTCACCAATGAAATCATGGGTCCAAGCCTGCCGGCACCACATAAGTAAGTGGCAGCCTCCCACTAAGTCACAGTCAATCAATGATGGTAAGGCACAAGTTCCAGGTATGCGGGGTTACGGCGTTTCCAAAAAGTTTATAAGTATATATATATATATATATATATATATATATATATATATATATATATATATATTCACTAAAAAAACAAAGGCTACAGGGACGGTATCTTTAGACTTAGATTTTACAAACAGACCCATCATTATAGTTATCTCAAGTAACTATAACTCATGCCCTAAGGTAACTACTATAACATGTTTAATACAAATGAGACTGCTCCCAGTATAGAGACCAAGGTGCTCAAGGGTTAAATTGTAAGTGGTGGCATCTCACAAAAAGTGAAGGACTGGTATCACACACCACCAGGTGTCATTAAAAGTAATTGAACGGTGTAATGGGGATTTTACTGTCTCCCACTGTAGTGAATATGGTTGAAATGTTTCTGCCGTTTGGCCCAGTTGGGTCAGTGGCATTCATCAGGACCTATAAAAATGAAAGGGGGGCTCCGTTCTTCCCAAATTATGGTGAGAAGATACCACTTCGTGGAGGGGACCTATGTCACACTCCACTTGGGAAAGGCTCGCGTTTATTAAGCCCTAGGACAGGAACCTACATGCCCCATAGGAGGAAGAGGGAAGGAAGACCCATGTAGTCAAACTTGCCTCAAGGTGCACCTAGGTGTGTGCTCCTTTCCTCACTGACGAACTACTATAACATCCCTGTATCCTTTGGTCTTTAAGTGAATTTCTAAGGTTTTTTAAATTCCATTTCTTAACTATAACGTCACTGTAACCTTGGGTTTTTCCAGTGAATTTCTACAGTTTTTTAAAGCTAATTCCTAAGTATAACATCCCTCTAACAATTGTTTTTTTAGTCAATTTCTAGTTTTTTAATGCAAAGTAATATAAAATTACCATATGTTAATACAACTGCTGCCTGCAGCCCAGCACCGTGACCAATCCCCCACATGCAGCCAACCCCACACTGTGCACAATCTTTGGCTGTGCATGTGGGGGGGTTGGGTGTAACCCCCTGAAGGCAGCCAACCTGAGGGCCCCCTCCCTGGGCCACTTTTGGCCCCAGGTACCTTATCACCCAGGGCCTGGCACATTTCTTAGGGGTAAGGGCCCAAGGCTTTCTCCCAGGCTGATTTTGGCTATGGGGAACACATCTCCTAGGATCTTACACTACTCATGGGGAGGGGGCATGTAGCCACCTTCATGGGGCCAATTTCAACCCTGAAGACTCCATCCCCACGGCCCAGCACATTCTTTTGGGGAGGGGAGCACACGCCCCCAGGCCGATTTTATCCCCAGAGACCCCATACCTGGTGCATTGCTTTAGGGGAATGAGTACGTGGCCCCTCTACCTGGGCTGTTTTTGTCCCTGGGGACCCGACAGCCCAGCAGTATATTTATGGGGGAGGGGGGCACACTGCCCCACTCCTCAGTCAATTTTAGCCCGGGGTCCAGCCTTTTTCACTAAAAATGGAGGAGGCATGCATCCCACCATCCCAGGCTGGTTTAAGTCCTGGGGACCACATCCCTTGGAGTCCAACACCTATTTAAATGGGTAGGGAGCATACAACCCCCCTTCCCAGGCCGATTTCAGCCAAAGGGACCCTATCCCCCTGGGCTTGGCCAACAAAGAATGGGTGCCCTGGTGCCAACACAGGGCTCCCACTAAACACTAAACTATGTTTGGTGGCAGCAGGGGGACTCCCAAGACCCCCACTACCCCAGCCAGCTTCCCCCCTCCATCAGGAGTCAGCATTGCTCTTATCAGCAGGAAGCAGCTAAAAATGCTGCTCCCTGTAGGCGGGAACAATTTTTTCATCTGTTTTCCTGCCCACTTCTATGCAGGCAGGGAAACAGGTGAAAAGTCCATTCCCAGTGGGCAGGAGCATTTTTCATGGTTCTGGTGTTAACCTGGGCTTCTATGGGAATTCAGAAGGGCATATTATCAAGCTCATTATCGCCACTTTAGCAGCAGTTTCCTGTCGATAAAAGCGGCGATAATATATCGTCCTTTCTTGATAATATGGTCCACGGTCTTTTAAGTTGTTGAGGAACACCCTGTTGCCTGTGAAATGGACTCCGTTGCTTCGATATATTTCATCCATGTTGAAGCGTAAGTTATTATGGTATATATGGCACATGCTGTTGTCTCAGAGAAATGCAGAAACAACTTTTATGACCTGGTTATACCTGGTTTTCTCTTTTTGCAGACAACATGGGATTGGCCACTGCCACTTTTTTATTTAGCATCTGTTTTTTTAATGTATTTTTTGTTGTTGTATATAACGCAAACTAGACCAGAGCTTTCGGGTATCAGAGCGCTTTACATGAGCACCAGTTTCGTTACAGATGAACACATTAATTTTTATTAGGCACGGGGTGATTAAGTGATGTGCCCAGAATCACAAGATGTTAAGCATTGTTGCTGAGATTTGAACCTGGTTCCCTAGGTTCGAGGTCGACCACTCTAGCCATGAGACTACATCCTCTCCTGTTGGAGAAAACCAAGGCAGTATTTGAGTATAATTTCATTAACTTACCAAAGGCATCCTTCATTACAATTTCCAGTCCTACTGCAGTTATTATGCCTAGGTTATTGCCACCACAGTGAACAATCATGTAGTCTGGATGCTGGCAAACCTCAATGCTTTCTATCAAAGGCAGCAACTAATGTCAATTAACCCTTTCTGGACAACCCAAGTAATGACTACATTAGATGAAACTAGGTCCCTGTCAATGCCCCTCTTTCAAGAACTGTCTTGGGCCCAAAATTAAAAAATATGGCCCACAATCCAGACTCTGACCATTTTGGAGACAAGCAGCAGTAGCACACAGAAAAAGGCTGCAGAAGAATGAGGCAGTTTTGAAGTTGAAAGGCAGCAACAAATGGAGGACAGAAAGTAAAATCTAATACAACTTATTTGATCGAATGCTGGCGATGTGCCGAAAACTAGAATTAGGTAGTACATTTAGAAAAATAAAAAATAAATTATGTTTTTTGGGATAAGCTTGGAATTGCTAACAGTCAATCACACCTGCTACCGTTAAAGTGAGCTAGTATGGTGTTTAGAGAAAGTATTGTAAACGTTTCACCTACTGGTAGTCAGAGACCATTGGAAACATGGGTACTATGGAAAGGGAGATAAAAGAGTGAGGGGAAGTGAACGGAAAAGACTACAGTTTGAAACTGAAAAGCAGACTTGTGTACATAATTGCTCAGTAGAGAGTGTATGTCTTGTAATGGACAATAATTTACAAAATGAAACATAAATGAAAAGCATTAAAAGGTGATTGTTCAATGCTTTTAAGGGCTTCTGTGTAGATCCGCAGATCCACAGCAGATTTAAACGGAGCCCATATTAGCTGGATCTAGATGCTCTGGGCGCCGTGCCACTGCTAATCAGTGCCACAGCGCGAATGCTCCTTGTGTAAAGATGACTGTATGAATTAGGATAACCTTCATACCTAGATCTGTGAAGCATGTTCTAATAGCAAGTTACCCTCCTTTTCACTGTTACTATTGTGAAGCTACCCGTTCTCATAGGACCGAATAGGCAGGTGGAGGACTACCTTCTAAAATCATATTTGACCCTAGGAACCTGATAGGAACTTCGAGTTTGATATGTTTATGCTCAGGACATTGAGCTACACCTTTTTTTAAGGATGTCCCACACGCAATTCTGACAGACCAGGGCAAACTCTTTGTCTCCCGTTTAATGAGACAGGTTTGCAACCTTCTAGGCATCCACCAAATACGCACCGCTGTGTACCATCTACAGTCAGACTGTCTGGTGGAATGGTATAACTGAACAATTAAAACTGTATTAAAGATGCTAGTAAATGACACTGGAAAAAATTGGGACCAAATGCTACCACTAGTGTTGTGTGCCATCCAATCCAATGAGCAGAAATCGACGGGTTTCTCTCCATTTGAATTGTTATTTGGGAGGAAACCCTGTTCTTGATATGGCTTTTGAGCAGTGGGTAGAGCAGGAAGATGAAGGGAAATCCCTACTGACCTACAGTATGTCCCTTAGGGAAACGTTCTCCTCCCTATGGGAAATGGTACATAGGAATTTGGAAAGGGAACAAGAAAAGCAGATGAGGAAATACATGAGGGGGACCAAATTGAGAGAATGTACTGTAGGTGAGAAGGTACTCATTTTCCTACCCACCATTTACACGAAGCTTTTAGCCACCTGGCAGTTTCCTTATTCAATCTTAGCCAAAATAACCCATGTCACTTATAAAGTGGCCGCACCAAACAAAGCCAAACGGGGATAGATCTACCATGTAAATCTGTTAAAAAAATGGAAGGACTCCCCAGCTGCGGAAGAGGCCACATGGGTAACAATAGGATATACCCCTCACCAACGATAACAAATCCACTTCTAAGATGTTTGAGGGGACCCCTCTTGAAGATATCAAATTCAGTGAGACATTAAACCAAAAACAACACCCATGGGCAACCCTGCTGAAGAAATATGCGAAAGTGGTGTCCAAGTACCCGGGACGTACTACCCTTGTAGAACTTGATATTAAAACAGAAGAGGGAATAATTGTCAGGTTAAAACCCTACCGAGTGCTGGCTGCCAGGCGACAGGCCATAGAGAGGGAAATCGAGGACATGCTTAGGGTGGACATTATTGAACCTTCTGAAAGTGCCTGGAATTCGGCAGTTGTACTCATACCTAAACCTGATGGAAGCCTTTGTTTTTTAATTGATTTTAGACAACTAAACGCCATATCCAAATTTGATTCCCATCCTATGCCCAGGGTTGACGAGTTAGTAAAATAAATTGGAAGGGCCCCATTATGTCTAATATAGACTTTACAAAAGGGTACTGCCAAATCCTCCTTACACAATCCGCCCGAGAGAAAACTGCCTTCTCCACGTCATCAGGGTTATATCATTTCAAAGTCCTGCCATTTGGCCTACATGGTGCCCTGGCAACCTTTCAAAAACTGATGGATGTAGTCTTAAAAGCCAAGCAGCAATACACTGCTGCTTACTTGGCCGACATTGTAGTTTTCAGCCCTGATTGAGGCACCCATTTAAAGCACCTGGAACAGATCTTATTAACTCTCACACAAGCAGGCCTAACCTTAAATCCAAGGAAAACCACTCTTGCTACAGACCACATAAACTACTTAGGATTCTCTATCACACAAGGTCATATCAAACCTTAAATGAAGAAAGTTGAGGCCATACAAAACATTCCACAACCCTCTTCAAAGAAGAAAATACAATCATTCCTGTGTCTAGTAGGATAATATCGCCGATTTATTCCTTGGTGCTCTGAACTGGCATGTCCCCTCACTGATTTGTTAACTAATCAACACACCAATAGTGAGGTGAAGTGGTCGCTGCTTCTGCTCCATGCGAAAGTGGTGTCCAAGTTCCCGGGACGTACTACCCTTGTAGAACTCGATATTATAACAGAAGAGGGAATAATTGTCAGGTTAAAACCCTACCGAGTGCTGGCTGCCAGGCGACAGGCCATAGAGAGGGAAATCGAGGACATGCTTAGGGTGGACATTATTGAACCTTCCAAAAGTGCCTGGAATTCGGCTGTTGTACTCATACCTAAACCTGATGGAAGTCTTTGTTGAGGCCATACAAAACATTCCACAACCCTCTTCGAAGAAGGAAATACAATCATTCCTGGATCTAGTAGGATAATATCGCCGATTTATTCCTTTTTGCTCTGAACTGGCATGCCCCTTCACTGATTTGTTAACTAATCAACACACCAATAGTAAGGTGAAGTGGTCTGAAGAATTAGATCAGAACTTCACTATGTTGGAAGATGCTTTATGTCACAATCTCGTACTCC
Source organism: Lissotriton vulgaris (assembly GCF_964263255.1). Classification (NCBI taxonomy): domain Eukaryota; kingdom Metazoa; phylum Chordata; class Amphibia; order Caudata; family Salamandridae; genus Lissotriton; species Lissotriton vulgaris. The sequence goes on along the minus strand of NW_028252661.1, from coordinate 93,296 downwards.
ATTGTCTGCATTTTGCAAAAACCTTTGTTGATGCATCTGCTCACGGATGACTGGGTGCGGTATTGTCACATCCTGACCATCAGGGGCAATTGAAACAAATTTTGTACCTTAGTCGGAAAATATTCCCTAGAGAACAAAAGTATGTGACCATCGAAAAAGATGTTTAGCCATCAAGTGGGCTATCGAGGCTCTACAATACTACCTACTTGGTTGGTCCTTCATTCTTTTAACTGATCATGCCCCCTCAACCTGGTTAGCCACCAATAAGAATACTAATCCCCATATATTACGTTGGTTCCTAGCCCTCCAACCTTTTTCCTTCCAGACCTATCATTTCCCCAGTAAGCTTCAAGGGAATGTCGACTTCCTGTCCCGTTGTCCGGTCTCTGTATGGCCTGAACATCTATATGTAATGGTGGAGCAATGTGATACCCCGCTGGCTGCTCCTGCGAAAGCCAAGATAGCGGCCAGCAGCGGATCAGGCGGCACGGTAGTGAGCACACCAGGGTATGAGTTATGCATAGAAGAAAAGGCGGGGACAACTCAGGGGCCCACACGCTATGAGCCAGAGGAGCTAGAAGAAGAGGAGGATGCCAGCTACAAGAGAGAGAGTCCAGGAGGTTCACAACCTATGGAGGAAGGCAGCAACCAGGTTCCTGACTTGACCAGCGTGAAGTCAGGAAATCCACAGTTGTCCCCCTCCAACACCATGGACTCCGAGAGCAGAGAGACTCTCGCTTTCCAGTCTGCCACGTCCCAGGATGAACATGGCTGCAGGCAAGTTCCTTTCCTGAACTTTATGGCGCTTCACAGGTGGTGGGCAGGGGTTAATCACATCCAGCAGGGTACAAAGACCACTAAAAGCGATGAGTTATCACAAGTGTGGTGTGGTGGTGGGGGAAACACAAAACAAGAGAGCACCTAGGTGACTAGAGACAGCCTACTCATGGCGTCTCCCCTTTTTGCTTCTTTCGAGGACTACCCTCCTGTGAGGCGTGGGTGACTATTGGACTATTGAAATTACAATTTGTATTATAGATTGTCACTGATTTCATGTCACTGTTTGAGCTATTCACTGTAAATATTTCACTTCGCTCACTTTGCGCCGTTCGTCGCTGCTCACGCCTTCACTTGAGTTGCCACACCTCACTTGTATATACTGTGCACCAAGTTTTCTATGGGTTGACACCCCAAGTTTTGGTTTATGTGCTGTATATAACTATGTGTATCTAAAAAAATCTTTTGCTTGAATATCAAAACTAAAAAATGTATTTTTCTAAAACTACTTGAATAGGTGTCTCCTTTCTCTACTCCATGTAATGCTTGTTGCATACTATGTAAATTGTCCTTACATTTATACCTTTTGGTATATTGTTTTACCTTTATACCTAACACCCTAATCCCGATTGGTTTATGGGTCACACTCCTGTTCTCTTTACAAGGTGTGTGATAGGCAGCATACCTGTACACATAAATAGGGTCAATAAGTCACTTCTCTAGTAAGCATATAATAGCATGAAATTCAATAAACTTAAGCTGATCGAACCTATCACATTTGCTGGCTAAGTCAGCAATATTTCAAGAGGCTATAGATAATGGTTGCATGGTGTGGCTTTATGCTGCCCTATTGGGAGTAGCCCTGCACCAGGCAGGACCATATGGCCTTGATTCAATGTCAATCGCAGGTTGCACAGGTTCAGCTAGAAGATTACTTGAACCAGAAGGAGTAGCTGCATCAGAAAGTCAGTCCTGTAGGTCCAATTGCTAAAGAGGAGTAAACCAATTAAAGGTTGGCAGAGTAGGCCCAGAGGGCCTGAGAGTGGGCAGATGTCCCTGGAGTCGATAGAAAAGCCCAGCAGGAGAGCCTCAATAGCAGTTGGTGCAAGGCAAATAGAACTTAACTTAGATATCATGTCATTTGTCACTCTTCTATCTTTAAACATAATAATGATACAGTCATTACCATCTGATTTTGAAGTATTGCCCACCCAGGGAACTCTGCTCACAAGGTTTATCTGTTTATGACCTGTCTGGTAACCACCCATTTGAGTGTTAACCCAATGTATGACCATATTGCCCGATTGTTCATTGATCTTCATATGAGCTTTGCCTAAAGGGAGTACATTTCTTAAGATCACGACAAAAGGGGTGGCTTGAGGGGGAAATTGCCCCTAGAGGTACCAGAGCGCTGAGTGGAACCAACAGATATTCTTCCAGAGCAATCCAATCGAACTTGCTGAGCCTGGTCCCCACTAGTACCTTCAAGAGAATTCTTTGGGCATGCCCCTGATACATGAATACGCCTGGCTGGACTAGAGCTACAAGTGGTATCCCTAGTAGCCCGAGAAGGAACTGGAGGGTGTGGTGAGAAGTATATTGAAGGGGCCTTATCAGAACGATACTTCAGGCTCATGCTGTATTAAACTAGCAGACTTTTTCCTCAATAAAATGTAATCTATCTACACATCATTCTCCTTGGTCTAATACTAGATACCAGTCCCCACTGCATGGAATCCTATCTGGAGTCATTCCCCCTGAGGGACCCTGAGGTGCTTGATAGCATCTCAGCACAGGTGAAAAGCGGGTCGCCCAGAGATCCAGCACTTCTTTATATTCTGAAACAAACTCCTGGAACCATCTCCCCCATTATACTGGAGATGATCAACGCCTCACTTGCTTCCAGAGTGGTCCCCCCTCCATGGAAGAAGTGATGGTGAAGGCCCTCTGAAAAAAGCCCAGCCTTGACCCTGATTCCTTGGGAAATTATCGTCCCATCTCGCTTCCCTCAGGGATCAGCAAAATAGCAGAAAAATATGGTAACTCAGTGCTGTCTGCCTTCCTAGAGACTCACAAACTCCTTCACCCATCACAGACTAGCTTCCAACCACGCCAAGGAACAGAAATAGCCTTGCTATCTGTATTCGAAGAGTCTAAAAAAGTCCTGGATGTTGAAAGTACTGCTGTGATTATCCTCCTGGACTTCAGAGCAGCCTTCGACACGGTCAACCACCAAATCTTGGTCCACAGACTTATAAGATTGGGGGTGACTGGGGTCGCTCTCAAATGGCTGCAATCCTTCCTGGATGATAGATCTTTCATGGTCTTCGATGCTGATCTGGCCTCAAAACAGTTGGCTCTCTACTGCGAAGTTCCCCAGGGATCATCCCTAAGTCCTACCTTATTTAACACGTATATGAGCCCGCTAGCGGAGATTGTGCTGCCTTTTGGAGTACACAGAGTGACCTATGCAGATGACACGCAACTCATAGTGAGACTGAACCAAGTGGATAACTCCTCTCCCAGCTCACGTCCTTGCTGGGTAGAGGCAGCCAAATGGATCAAAAACTCCTTTTTGAAATTAAATGGAGAAAAAATTGAGATGATGATCTTGAGGAACCCGTCCCCCTTCAATCCCAACACAATGTGGCTGGCCGTTATGGGCCCCGTTTCGGCCCCCAAGACCCAGATAATAAGTCTGGGTATTTTGCTGGATCAAGATTTGACTTTCAAGGTCCAGGCACGCAATGTGGCGCCCACATGCTATGGCATCTTTAAGATGCTTCAAAAAGTTCTTCCTCTCCTCCCCTTCCAGGCACTCATTCTGTTGCATCTAGATTACGGTAATGCCCTTTATTTAGGGGCCCCATGCACAACCCTCTCAAAACTCCAGAAGGTACAAAACATCTTTCTGTACATAAACAATCCCCATAAGCAGAATGCAGCACACATAGAAAGAGGGAAAAATTTAAGATATTTGTGCTCATTACAAAATTCATGGGTGTAGTGTGGTAACATTTAGGCTTGCATTGCACCGCACATGCACCTCGTTCCATTGATGCAAAAGCGACACAACCCATACATAAATATGGCCCTAAGAATTGCACGTGTTTGCCACTGCTAAACACAATTTGTGCAGGCAAGCGACAGGTAACGCTGGCTGTAACTAGAATGAGACCGGTGCCAAGCATTTTCATGAGGACTGTAAATAAACAGACATGCCACTGTCGGCAAGTATTGCTTGTTAGTTTAGCAAGCTGTTATATGAAAATCTGAACGTGTACCCAGTATCATGTGATGCTGGAGCAGTACTGTGTCTAATATTTTTATGGCTTTAAAATTCGATGTTGTTCATAGGCAGATATGCTACACTGCTCTCATATCCCTGATGATTCTTGGAAAGTCATTTCCTCAAGCTTTGGGTTTTATATTGAAAGGAGGAAGATAGAGATAATGAAATAGACATTTTATATTGCTGATAAAATAGACAGACCTAATATATTTAGATTGTTTTATTTTCATAAAGTATGTTGGTTTTTGTGCAGATGTCTTAAACATTTATTGTGTGCAAGAAGCTGTAATTGCAATTTTAGTGCAACAGCAACAATGTTCGTTCCTTTTCCAGAGAGGAGATTATAAACATTTACCTATAAGGCTATGTTGGGACAGCTGCTAATGAAAAGTATCAAAGACTTCGAAAAACAAGACATTAGGTCTCACCTTTAACAGGCAAGTGCCGACATATTGACTTAACCAATTCTCTTTATGTTAACATTCAAAAATGGCTTCTGCTCTATTAGAAAAGTAGATTTTTTTTAAACGACCAGATTAGCCACTGGTGCATCCTGACAACCATTTTGTACTGATTTAGGGCCATATGTATCAAGGTTAGAATTAGCGATTCTGAATTAGCGTTTTTTACCGAATCGTAGATTCAGAATCGCAAATCGGTATGTATGAAAGAAATCGCAAATAAATAGCGATTCAGTAAAAATCGCTATTTATCTGCGAGAACCCAAAAAGCGATTCCTTAAACCCCAAAAATCGCAAAATTGCAATTCCTTAACGGAAAAAAATCGCAATTTTGCGAATTTTGCAAATCAGCCAATCGGAAACTCTGGTGCAGCTTGATGACATCACTACCACGAAGTGACTGACTACCCATGCTGCACCAGAGTTGCTGAGTGAGAGTCACAGTGAGGGAGAGTGGGAGAGTGAACGAGTGAACAGTGAAACTGAAACACCATGGCTGAAAGTGGAAACATGGCAATGCCTGAAACACAGCAGCAGCAGCAGCAGGAGGGAGAAAGTTCTAGAAAAAGAAAACTAAAATTCTCAGAGGCTGAACTGGAGACATTGATACAGGAGATGGTGCCAAATCATGATTTGCTGTTTGACAAGAATTCCCTGAAGGTGCCAGAGACCCGTAAAAGACGCATTTGGGCTGCCATACAGGCAAAAGTGAACGCGCTGGGAGTGACACACCGGAGTGTGGATGTACTGCGAAAGCGCTGGTACGACCTGCGCCAGCGCTCCAAAGAGAAGTTGGCTGCCAGGCTAGAGCAGTCACGACACACCGGTGGAGGGACCTCAACTGTGCCGGACTCCACACCTCTGTAGGGCAACTTGTGGAGGGTACCCTGCTACCAGAAAGCGTGATGGGCGTGGCTGACCTAGACAGCTCAGATCAACCAGCATCTAGACCAGGTAAGAAGCATGCCATCACACCCCTAAAACCCCCCAGACACCCCCCAACAGCGATCAAGGGTCAGGGAAAAATAAATGTCATGCCAGAGCAGGTACACAGGCAGACACAGCAATGCATCTTGGGAGATGTAGTCACATGAAAATCAAAGTTGTGTTTATCAGTCACGCTAGTCAAATATTGCATGTGCAGGTCAGGAAAGGGAAATAAAAAAGTAATGTAATCCCAAACTGTGAAATATTTTATTTTCATATTGCAAATGAGTAAAGTTAATAAATGTGTGCTGTTCTGTCCACAGCACCATCTACTACACAGCCTACAGGCAGTGGAACAGTGACCGAACGTCCAGACTCTGAAGACGCAGGGCAGGAGCAAGAAACAGATAGGGGGGACAGCCCTGTCAATCCTCCAAAAAAACAGAGGAGAAACATAGTGAGACCAATACCACCAATGGAGGACGAGGCAGAGGACAGCAATGGTAATTTGCACTCTGAAGACACACGGCCACAGCAAGAGTCCCGTCCACAAGACAGCCAAGTCCCACAAGGCACAGCCAGGCGCAGACATCGCACACCCAGCAGTTTTGGAGATCAGGGTGATGAATCTGTGTTTGCCGGCCTGGAATTGAATATGTTGCAGGTGCAGCACCTGCAAGCAAAAAACATTAAGGCATTACAACGAGAGGTGAGGGCAGGGCTCAGGGGAATACAAGGCGAACTGAGGGGTGCCATGCATGCGCTTTGTGGTGAGCTGCGCGCAGAACGTGCTGCTAGGCGCCGAGAGCTGGAGCGCATGGACCGATATACACGGGCCATCAACCGCTTGGCCTCTGCCACTAACATCCAGACCAGGCGCAGCATTGTAATGCAGCGGGAGTTTTCACATGGCATCCAGGACATCGCTACAGCAGTTGTGCAGGCAACATCTGCTCTTGATGAGCTGCGGGCAGTCCGTACTACAGGCCCTGGAGTACTAACTCCCAGTGAAGAGGACGCACAGTCAGTACTGAGCAGCAACACCCCACCACCCATCATGGAGAGGCGTCGTAGTGGCAGGAACAATAGGCCTGCTACGTACAATTAGAATTACTCCTGCAACAACCAGCAGGGGCCTTAGCTCGGCTGCGCCGCATATGGGGGGGTTCCTTTTGATGGCATTGGAGAGGTCAACTAAAGATTTGACTTTGCAATCACTCCTGTTTAATTGTAGCACTGTGAGTTAAACATGTGCATGATATTAGGAGTGTGACTACTTAGCATGAAGGACGTGAGGCATTGTTTCTCCTGCAATTAAGGAATTATAACACAGTCACACACATAAGATTTGTCATTGTGTCATTATTTCTTACCTAGAAGTAGTTGCGCGTAATCTCATCACGCCTCTGGCGCCCAGCTGCAGCACCAGCTACACCAGCTGCCATGCGTCCAGGTCCAGGCCCCTCCACGTCAGAGGATTCAGATTTGCTCAACTCCTGGTGGCGATGTTGTGCAGCATGGCACATGCTACCACTATTTTACAACATGTTTCTGGGCTGTATTGGAGTGCTCCTCCACTTTTATGAATGCAGCGGAATCTGCTCTTCAGTAAGCCAAAAGTGAGTTAAATGGTGCCTCTTGTAGAAATGTGTGCTTGGTTATATCGCCACTCCCCAGCATTAGCAGGATTGAGGTAGGGTGTCATGATGAAATCCCGGACTGCATAAGCACTGTCACCTGTGTGTTGAAATGTCAATGGGTAGTCACTGAAATGCACATGGTAGTCAGGAGAAATGTGCCCTATGTTTAAATGCATTTACCTAGTAGGTATCCCTCGCCAAAATCACCTCTTGAGAGTCTGCGGTATAGCCCACTGTGACGGAAGATGAAAGCGTCATTTGTGCTGCCTGGATACTTTGCTACTATGTCAATGATGATGTTTTTGGCATCACACACCACCTGTATGTTTAGTGAATGGTAGCATTTCCGGTTCCTGAATACGTACTCATTGTTTGAGGGGGGGGGATAATGCAACATGTGTCCCATCTATGCATCCTATGACGTGGGGGAATTGGGCAATGTTGTAAAAGTCCTGCTTGGTCTGGGCTAGTTCCTGTGGGGTGCTGGGGAAGTGAATGTGGTGTTGCATCCTCTGTGCCATGGCATCGAGGAAGGCATGGAAAAAGCGCGACAAGGCACTTTGTAACACCCCTCCTGCTGTGGCTATGACCCCCTGAAAACTCCCTGAGGCCAGCAGGTGTAGTGAACACAGGACCTGGATGTGAGTGGGGATGGCTTGTGTCCTGCGTGTGGGGTGTTCAAGATAGGGTCTGAGTTCTTCAATTAAATCTAGTATACTGTCTTCCTCCAGTCTGTAGTGGGTGTAGATGTCCTCCTCAGTGCGCTGGTAGATGGTGATGCGTGCACGGAATATCCTCTCCTGGCGTCTCCTCCTCTGCGCAGCAGCTCTCAGTCTTCGCCTCCTCGCTATCACATAGATCCCAGACATTGTGGGAAAAAGTCTGTTGCATTGTGGGCTTCCTTAAATACTTTGCACCTGGTTACCACCTGCTCCCACTAGGTGGTAATTGCGATTCTCAAAATTGCGAATTTCGTGAATTCGCAAATTGTGATTTTTTGATACATTCCATAGCGAATCCTTATTTGCGATTTCCAGATTTGCGATTATCGCTAACTGGGATGTTCGCAAATTAAGGAATCGCTATGGAAATCGCAGAATTCTGGCTCACGCAATGTAAGGAATCGCTATTTTAGCGATTCCTTATTTTGCGATTAATTTTTGCTTCATACATTGGGATTTGCTAATTTTTAATCGCAAACGCTGTTTTTTACGATTCGCAGCGTTTGCGACTGAAAATTAGCTTGATACATATGGCCCTTAGTTCATTATGGTAACCATTAACTTGCTCGTGTACACTTGCTATGCAGTTTTTGCATGGGTTGCAAAACATGTGTCCTGGCACACCAGCAGCCATTCTGTTGTTTTTTGAGTGGCCATTACAGCTTGGTCTACAGCCATTTTCGAACAGAAAAATGAAATGCATAAAGAAGGTGCAATGGAGCACAAAAAAGAAAGTTAGTAACACAATCTCACTTCACAGCTGCGAGGCTCTCGTAAAAATAAATGTATAAAATGTGAAGCAGGACGAGGAGCAAGAAACAAGCAGTTTGGTTGGTATGGTAAACACCCAGAGAGAGCCGGGATGGGGACTCCCTCAGGAAAAACATGTATAAAACATTTAAAAAGGAATTGATGCCAATATACTTTTTAAGTTAGTTCACTTCCATGACATATTGGGGTGGTTTATTGCTCCAGTTTCAAGCAGAATGGAGCGACCCTGACTGGTAGCTGTGCGGGGGTAGGATACGGAAGGTCCTTTCTGCCGGAATCAACACTACACTTTAGTGTCTGCCTCTACAAGCACAGGCTGCCACACACCCCTGACTCCATGATGGTTGGGGTCAGATCTACCAGTGTCACTTTTTAGGGTGTTGTATGGGTTATCTTACTTATACCTCACTGTGGTCTTGACCACCACCAGAAAGTGTAGGTAGATCCCTTTTATTGGTCCTGAAGAATTGTCATCATTAGAATTAAGGCAAGAAACATGTTGACCTTTTTATAGTAGCACACATCCCCACATACCTTAGAGTGGGAGGGTGCATTGTTCATTTTTAATTAGGGTAGTGACCACACCTCATTAAAATTGTTCTGAGTGGACCACTATTCCCTATTTTAATTCACGCTTATACCACATCACCACCGACACTCATATTACACGTTAGGGCCCTTACACGCACTGCACCCAACAGCTAACGGAAAAAAGATCTCCGCCAACTAGGCCCCATCACGGGCGCCTGATCGGGTATTGCAGCGCCAACCCGAGTAGGAGCAGACCCAATGATGAAGCAAGACACCTGCTTGTTGGGTGTGTGAGGGTCTTTTTCCAATAAGGAGGAATCCTGCCTCCTGAACCATTTATACACCCACTCACAAGGGTACACATATCACTATCACTGACCTATACCTGCAGTTCTTACTAGGAACTTCATACCTTGTTTATTAACCTATTGTGGCTGGTAGCAACTCTGATGAACAACCCTCAAAGCCAATGCCTGAAGCCAACAGAATTAGAGTAGCCAGTGGTTGAAAGGGCTATCCAAAAGCCTCTTTCTCTTTGTATATGCATGAATGGTATGTTGCCATTATTTGTGAAAGCTGAACATCAGGAGGTGTTACACCACAGGAGTTACATGGGAGTCTTTAAATCGCAGGTAAGTGTTAAGACTTTTGCTTCATAGTTTTTTTACTACCTGGGTAAGTGTGAAAGAGGGATGGGGAAACCTCTTGTTGAACCTAAGCAAGACATAGTGGACTACCTGCGTGTCCTCCTTTCCAGGACAGATGAATACATAGAAAAAACAAGGAGCACCAGAAGCGATGGTTTGGCCAAAAGGCTGCTATGATTGAATTCCAACCAGGGCAGAAGGTGTGGGTTTTGAAGCATGTGGCTCCAAGGGCCCTCCAATATAAGTGGAGTGGGCCCTACTCTATCCTATAAAGAAAAGGGAAGGTCCCCCATCTCGTGAACCTTGGTTCTGACAGGAACCCCAAGAGGGTCCTCCATTTCAACCACCTTAAACACTACTATGACAGGGAAGATGTGACCATGCTCATGGTTACAGATGAGGATGAGGAAGAAAATTTCTTGCTGACTGATGAAAATACTCTTCAAATTACCATCACAAATAAATCCTAACAGCCAAACTGCGGAAGCTCTCCTTACTAAGCCTGATACCGCTATACGAATAAAAGCTATTTGCGCGCTCCACCCCCCTAGGAAGCACCAGGCTAATAGGCCAGTGTGAAGGCGCGAAACACGTGTTGACTGCAACATGAACCTGTTTTTTGGGGGGATTTATGAATTTTCTTTGTCTTGAAAGACTCTGAAGTTCCAAAGAGTCACAGTGATACACAAAAATTACAGAAAAATAAATAGAATCATCTCCACACAGAGTACGACCTATTTTTTACCTGTCCTGAATCCTGGCACATCTCTAAGTCTTGCAAATGAATGGGGAAGTAGTCTCCCATTGTTGAGGACAAGTAGCCTACTTCAAATATCCTCTATTATATGCAGGCAGGCATAAGATCTGTATCCAATGCCCCCTCTTCTCTCTCCCACTGACACGTTGACCAGGAACGTCTGACAAATATCTCGGAAGGCCAATTGAATGGATCTCCAACATTACATGCTACAATACAAATTCATCTCCAGCCTAATAGCATGGGGAGGAGGGGTTCTTATAAAATGCTGAGGAGCATCAAGTGCCAACTCAACCGGGAGCAACAATGGATCAATGAATATTCCAGCATATTTTAGATTTAACAAGTTGGCAATAAAAAAAGTTACTGGACGCCCAGCTGCTGGCCTAGCTATTTATATGGTGGCTGCCATTAAGGGCAAAATAGCAATGATACAAGTAGACCACCCAAACATACAAGCCATGCAGACAGTGGTGTGCTTTCACAATAATGCAAATCTATTGTTAAAGATAAATGCCTATATTAACCAATCATCAAAAAATAAATAAAACTATAGAATCTTTGATGGCATTTATTATTACCCAATGTCTAACAATCCTACTCCGTTTATTCTCTAGACAGGGGATTTTATTATGAACCTGCTGCAGGAAGAGGTAACTGACCAAGCTCAGGAAATGCAAAATCAAATCTGGCAAATATTGGCTTTAAACCTCCTGTGGCAAAGGTAGGAACATAGGGGCTTGGCCTTGATGGAACACTTGGAGCATTTGGGGCTGAGATCTCTAAACATGCAAATAAGTAGCAACATCCCAGCACAATACACCTTTCACTCAGCAAAATCTCATTCGTCCTTAGATTGCACCTTGATGACTCTCCCACTTCCACAGGGTAAATCTTTTCATGATAAGAACCCATCTCAAAAGCAAACTTCAACCGCAAGGACTCCACCTAAACCTATCTTGTCTGCTTCATGCCCAAGCACAACAAGATATTGTAACAGTCACTCCTATAAATTATAGACAGCTGAACTGGACTGAAAACTTCTTGAATCCCATGTTAGACTACAGTGGGAAAACCTGATTAAGGTATCTATAGGCCAATAGCGTAATGGACACAGCTCCCTTCAGTACTCATGTGTACAAAAAGCACACAGACATAAAATAATAACTCCTCAACTAAGCGTCCGTCCGAAGATACCATCAACAGAGCTGGCAGCAGCAAAAATGAAGCTAAACAATTTTTAAGGATACTTCGTAACAAGCCCACTTCATTGTCTCAGAAGCCCATCCTATTTAAGCTGAGAAGTTCATACAAAAAACAATATGGTAGTCTGTTAAGGAAGAGACAGACCTATAATTGCAGAAACTGTTATAACACACAAGAAGGAAAAATGCACATGAACTTTGGAGACTGCTGAACATCGCTGTCTCAATCAATCAATCAATAAATTTATATAGCGTGCTACTCACCCAAAGGGTCTCAAGGCGCTTGGGGGAGGGGGGTCTGCTACTGCTCGAACAGCCAGGTCTTGAGTTGCTTCCTGAAGGAGAGGTGGTCTTGAGTCTGACGGAGGTGGATGGGGAGGGAGTTCCATGTCTTGGCTGCCAGGTAGGAGAAGGATCTTCCTCCCATGGTGGCTCTTCAGATGCGTGGAACGGCGGCGAGGGCGTGGCTGGTCGATCAAAGCTGGCGGGTGGGAGTGTAGAAGTTCAGGCGGTTGTTGAGGTACCTGGGGCCCAGGTGGTGGAGAGCCTTGTGTGCGTGGGTGAGGTGTCGGAACGTGATTCTCTTGTTGACGGGGAGCCAGTGCAGGTCTCTCAGGTGTCCGGAGATGTGGCGGTGATGGGGGATGTCCAGGATGGGTCGTGTGGAGGTGTTCTGGATGCGTTGGAGTCTCTTCTGTAGTTTGGCTGTGGTTCCTGTGTAGAGGGTGTTTCCGTAGTCCAGTCGGCTGGTGACGAGTGCCTGGGTGACCGTCTTCCTGGTTTCAGTGGGGATCCATCGGAAGATCTTAGGGAGCATGCGTAGGATGTTAGCATGAAGATGAGACGGCGTTGACTTGTCTGGTCATCGAGAGGGAGGAGTCCAGGATGAAGAACAGGTTGTGTGCGTGGTCCGTTGGTTTGGGTTCGCTGCCCAGGGCGGGGGGCCACCAGGAGTCATCCCAGGCAGAGGAAGATGGTCCCAGGATGAGGACTTCCGTCTTGTCTGAGTTCAGTTTCAGGCGGCCGTTCTTCATCCACTTGGCTACGTTTTTCATCCCTTCATGAAGGTTGGTTCTGGCGGTGGCTGGGTCGTTGGTGAGGGAGAGGATCAGCTGAGTGTCGTCGGCGTAGGAGATGATGTTGAGGTTGTGTTGGCGTGCGATGGCCGCGAGGGGACTCATGTAGATGTTGAAGAGGGTGGGGCTGAGCGACGATCCTTGTGGTACCCCGCAGATGACTTCGGTGGCCTCGGATCTGAACGGGGGAGGCGGACTCTCTGAGTTCTTCCGGTGAGGAACGAGATGATCCACTCCAGAGCCTTCTCTTGGATTCCGATGTTGCTGAGGGGTTGTACTAGGGTGCGGTGGCAGACAGTGTCGAACGCTGCGGAGAGGTCCAGAAGGATGAGGGCAGCTGTTTCCCCGTTGTCAAGCAGGGCTCGGATGTCGTCAGTGGCTGCGATGAGGGCGGTCTTGGTGCTGTGGTTGGCTCGGGAGCCGGACTGCAAAGGGTCGAGGGATCCGTTCGTCTCGAGGAAGGCGGCAAGCTGTAGAATGACGGTCTTCTCGATGACTTTGGCAGGAAAAGGGAGGAGCGAGATGGGGCGGTAGTTCTTGAGGTCGGTGGGGTCTGCCGATGGTTTCTTCAGGAAGGCACTGAGTTCGGCATGCTTCCAGCTCTCCGGGAAGGTGGCGGTGTTGAAGGAGCAGTTGATGACGTCTCGGAGTTGGGGTGCGAAGACGGAGGCGGCCTTGTTGAAGACGTGGTGGGGGCATGGGTCGGTTGGTGATCCGGAGTGGATGGTGTTCATTGTGTGGATGGTGTCTTCGGTGCTGACCGGAGTCCAGGCGCGGAGGGTGGTGGTGGGGGGCGTCGCTTCGGTGGTTGGGTGCGTGGGCTGTGTGCTGAAGCTGTTGTGTATGTCGGCAATCTTACTGTGGAAGAATGAGGCGAGTAGGATTTAGATCACCATCAGCATCATCCAACATATCACAAGAAGTATGGACCCTGTACTTGCAGGAAATGTTTGGGGATACAGAGGCGCCATTGCTAAAACCAGACAGAGAGGTCTCAAATTCACTTATCAGGCTTCCAGCAAGACAACCTGACGGAGCTCAGGAAGTTATCTCCCTTGATGTTGTAACAAAAGCAATTACTTCCAGTCGCCAAGATGGAGCCCCTGGCCCAGACGACCTACCTAAGGAAATCTTCAAAGAAAATCTGCATTACTGGGCAAAATATCTTTGTCAGCTTTATAATCATCCACTCTTCCATCAGGTCATCCCCAACAGTTGGCAGGGCTAATAATAACTCTGAACCACAAAGCAGGGAACAGGTTGTTGCCATCAAATTACAGGGTGAATACACTGTTGGATGGAGAGGCAAAATACTTTGCAATAGTACTGCTGACTGAGTATTGAACCTGATACGGAAGTCCTCATCCTGGGATCCTCACCCTCCGCCTGGGACGACTCCTGGTGGCCCCCCGCCCTAGGCAGCGCACCCAAACCAACAGACCACGCACGCAACCTGGGCTTCATCCTGGACTCCTCCCTCTCCATGACCAGACAAGTCAACGCCGTCTCCTCGTCGTGCTTCAACATCCTGCGCATGCTAAGTAAGATCTTCCGGTGGATCCCCACCGAGACCAGTAAGACGGTCACCCAGGCCCTCGTCACCAGCCGTCTGGACTACGGCAACTCCCTCTACGCCGGAACCACCACCAAACTCCAGAAGAGACTCCAGCGGATCCAGAATGCCTCAGCACGACTCATCCTGGACATCCCCCGTCGCAGCCACATCTCCGGTCACCTGAGAGACCTGCACTGGCTCCCGGTCAACAAGAGAATCACCTTCCGTCTCCTCACCCACGCACACAAAGCCCTACACAACCAAGGCCCAGGATACCTCAACAGCCGCCTCAACTTCTATGCCCCCAAACGCCAGCTTCGATCTACCGGCCACGCCCTCGCCGCCGTCCCCCGCATCCGAAGAGCCACCACAGGGGGACGGTCCCTCTCCTACCTCGCCGCCAAGACATGGAACTCCCTCCCGACCCACCTCCGCCTGACCCAGGACCACCTCGCCTTCAGGAAGCAACTCAAGACCTGGCTGTTCGAGCAGTAGCGGACCCCCCTCCCCTAGCGCCTTGAGACCTTCTGGGTGAGTAGTGCACTATATAAATGCTTTGATTGATTGATTGATTGATATCTGTCAGGTAGCTTTTCCCTAAACGTTTTTGCTTTTTCCACCTGGGTTTTGCTGATTCTCTTGTAAAGCCTTTGGTATCCGGGCACCTTTTTTATGTAAATAGAAATGGAAGGTGCACGCGCCCTTCATACCCATGTTGAGAAGTGGTGGTGACTCGACATTTTGAAACATGGGCCGGTCTGCCATTGCTGACCACTGTTTGTGCATTGGCAGCTTTAGCGATTAACCTCATACCTGCACCTAAACTGCCAGTGATTGTGTGTGCCGCCTGCCATCGCAGGCTTGTGCACTAGCACTGAAACACCTATTTGTCAAATCTGTGTCCAGTCTACTGTTGCTAACTCAGGGGGGTGCACTTGCACCACTGGTGCTGGGGACTGTGTCAAACCTGCCATCGCAGGTAATGTGTGCACTAGCCCACATGAGCCCCGGTATTGAGGAGTACCATTGTGAGTTTTCACTACCTATGAGGCTTCCTCTTCGCATAGGTTAACATTGGGAAGTGGTTGACATCCATTTAGGCTACAATAGTGGATTGCAGTGGAGTAGCCTCATGATGTTTCCTATCAATAGATTTGCCAACCCAAAACATTTCCAAAGGTAAAGGGGGTTATGGTATAAGTCGCTTAGAAATGCCACTTATAGAATATGGACATTTCTATACTCTAAGAGTCTTGCGTGCCATGGTGCCTGGCTCCAGTGTACACCAGAGTTCGGAGGAGCACATATGTGCATTTCCCAAGAGGCAGCCATAAACCATGGGCATCTCATGAGAACAGCAGACCTCTGCCGTTTGAGATCTGAATGAGATAGATTGGAAGGATAGGTTTGGATACTTAGCCTCTAGGGGCCAGATCATGGCCCCACTAAAGACTAAGATCTGCATTCCATGGCCCCATGGCAGACAGGCCTACAATTTATGGAAGACAGCTGTGGATCGAAGGTAAACCCCTTAAACCACCTCGAACTTCAAAGACACACAATAGTACAACTACAGGTGCCATCCTTCAGCAAAGTGTGAGATATGCTCGCGAGGACACAGGACCAGAGAACCTGGCATGTATGGTGCACATTGCCAGAGGACTCTGTTGTGCACATGGAGGATAACTGGCTATGAAGGGGTTTGTGCCCTTTCTGAATAGTGGTTGGCCTGGGCCGAAGAACTGCTGAAGTTTGGCACTCAGAAGAGTGCTCTCTAAGGTTCCATATACTGGCCTCCTGTTCTCCCAGAGAACTCAGGGACATCAAAGATCCCCTGCAAGGGAACTTCAGCATCTACCTTTGTCTTCTGGAGAGCGGTGCCCACATCGGCTACTAAATCCAATTGGGTAGCGGGGTGTGAGCATGAAATTAAGACGTGTGTCTGGATACCAGATTGTCTAGTGAGGAGCCCTAGAAATCTTGCCCACATATAAGGCTTGTGGTTACTATACTGTGGGGATCCTGACACTCATAAGCGTCTAGTTGATGGCAAGTAGATTCACTGGCTGCGGGACCCCACTTGGCCCATTTTGTTGATTGTGCGACACCTTGACTACCTGCTTATTGCCTGTGCCGGATTCACAGGGGGTGACCCTTGGAGGTGGGGTGTACCCATAGTAGTGACTCACTCTACCTCATGTGAGTCTGCTGAACTTATATTATTAGTTACAATTATAAGGTGCAACAGGTACCCAAAATGGGTTTCCAGGTGCCGGGCAGACCACGGAATGCATAAACTGCTTAAATGATTACTGGTTAAAAAGCCAAGTTTTCAATCATTTGCGAAATTGGACATATACCGTTTCATTCAGAATAGATGTGGGATGGGAATTCCAGAGTGAGGGACCGAGGTATGCAAACGATCTGCCACCCACTCGAGCTAGTCTGTGACAGTCCTGTAACAAACTTGCATCTGTGTTTGTGGCAGGACTGGTCTGGTGCAACCTGTATCATTGTGCACGTGGCATTGTGCCTAATTTCCAGGGAGGTAAGGAATTTGCAACTCTTTGTATTTGATGACCTGAAGTGTCCCAACACATACCAGAAGCTGTGCCCGGATAGCCTGGGCACGGCCCTGAGCATCGTGTATCATTTGGGGTGCCTCCAATGAACCAGGGCTCCCCTGTGTTACAACCCATTCATCAGTTTTTCCCTTTTGACCCTCATCATGGTAGACCAACTGCCCTCTCCACACCAGGCCCCTCCCAAAGACATCTTAGTGCTAGGTAGTAGGGAGAAAGATTGACTGTCTTGAAGGAATGCTTCAGAGACAGTTCGGAAGTGGTTAAAGAGACTGTGTGACTCCTTTGTGTTTTGAGACCTGTGCTGAATTTCCAAAGTGGTTGCTAACCTTCCCTTGTTTGCGCCTACCTCCCATTTAAAACTTGATGCATATCACCACACACAGAAATTTGCAACACTTTTCAGCAACTCCGTGGCCAAGGCCGCGTGGGTAAAACCAATGTCAAAATTGAGTATTCATTAGATAACGAAGCAAACAAGTAAGACAACACCACTGAGTGGTGCATCTAATAGCAGGCTGTATAATGTAGCACATTCTCCAACACTCACACAGCACTGTAATGTGATACAAAGGATATCTATAAGTCTGTATGAAGCACATTCGCACAGACAGGCACTTGGAACCGTAACACGGAGCAAATGATATCCTGCAGGTTAATTGATAATATGAATGCAGACCCTGGGGCACAATTCTATTCACACATCTCAGTTACCCCCCCCCCCCACTACTGTGGCCCACAGGTTAGAGTAAGAAAAAACACCACCTACTATACCGGGTCAAGGCAAGAGTCACACTTAGTCAGGGGCCTAGGGGAGATGGCTGGAGTAATTATCAGAGTAACCAGGTAACAGTCGACAAATGGGGGTCGGCCAACACTCAGGAAGTTCAACTACTCTATGCAGAGCAGAAACGGGCTAGAGGATGTCCCAGTTTGCCTTCCGGCACCAGTCCAGATCTGCAAAGCATACGGGGGTTGTGCAGTCTCTCGACCCGCTTCCAATTTCTCTCTGAAGGGTTCCTCAGCACAATGACTTGCTCTCACCACCCAGGCTCACTCAGGGCAATACAACCTGGCAACACAAAGTCATTGGGCCAGGTGAGGAGAGGGTAGTTGCTTTGCTACGCTGAGGGCAAGATGGAACACTCAGTGAACGGGGGACGCCGCTCTCCCAGCACCCCAAGAAAAGTGATACACAATATCTGGTGTGCATTGACCTGAGTCGCACCAGGTGATCTGGTCACAATGAACCACGAGTCATGTTCTTTGAACCTCCATGGAAATGAGGCACAACATCTGATACGTGATGATACTAGTCGCACCAGACAATCTGGTCCCACACACACAGTTGGAAGCTCAGTAGTACAGCACTAGGTAGAATGAGGCACTTCTATGGACTCGACCTCCCTACGAGGGCTGCAACACACCTTATATGTGGGCAGGGTTTGGGGGGTTGGCACGAGGTAATCCATTCTCCAGGCATAATACAAGCTCATACTGCGCTGCAGTCATGATCGAGCAGATGAAGAATATACCTGAGAGGGCACCGCTCTCAAGGTGAAACACGTAGATGGTGGAGCCCCCTCGAGGGATGGCTTTGATGTCTCTGAGACCTCCACAAGGAACAGGGGACAAGCCAACAAGTCCTTGGCGAGGATAATTCAGGGCACCACACTGCAGCAGGTAGTCAGCCCAGGACAGCAACTATTCAGGCAGGGTGCATGGTCCCTTCCAATGGCAGTCTCCTACTTGTGTACAATAGATTCCTCTGGCAGTGTGCATCACACAGTCCAGGATGACTGGTCACACATCCCCAGAAGTGCCTCTGCCCTGCTGAAGTATGGCACCATACATGTCTCCCCTAAATTTTAGTCCAGTCTGCCAGGAGACCTTAGAAGGTAGATCTAAGGGTCTTATTATGACTTTGGCAGTCCTTCTGCAGCACAGCACTGTTCTGCCCACAGGAGGACCAGCAAGGTAATGGTGAGCCCGCCCGCCAGATTACAAGTGTAATACAGGTCATTTGGGCGGTGCTGCTTCAGTCTCATTGCAAATAGATGTTAGGCTCATAGGAGAGCCTAACATGCAGCCTGCCACCATGACAGTGCCTGAAGCATGTTCCTGCATGG
The DNA here is from genome assembly GCF_964263255.1 of Lissotriton vulgaris. Classification (NCBI taxonomy): domain Eukaryota; kingdom Metazoa; phylum Chordata; class Amphibia; order Caudata; family Salamandridae; genus Lissotriton; species Lissotriton vulgaris. The sequence continues at coordinate 74,224 of NW_028252661.1, read as the reverse complement.
TGTGGCAAGCATGCCACACCGTGCAGGACCATGCAGGAATGGTGGTACAATTACAGGGGTGCACAATATTTCCCCCCACATGCACCTCCGGGCCAAGATCCGGCAGGGGACTCTGGTAGGGACCCCTTAGTTCCCTCTCTGACTTCATGACTTCGGACTACCACCTTGAATATGGTGGTCCTGAGGACCGCTGTACTCGTAAGAAGGCCCTTAATCTGTAGTAGGGCCATGATATGGCTTCCCAGAGGCCAAGAGTCAAAACCTCTCCCCCCCCTCTATCCAGTCAGGTCCTCAAATGGCAGAGTTCTGTTGTTCCAGTTGCATGGGCAATGTTTATGGCTGTCTCTGGGTAATGCACAGATGTGTTCCCCCAGCCTCCAGGATGGACAGAAGTCAAACTAAAAGACACATAAGAGTTTAGTGCAGAGAAGTGTCCACTTTCTAGAAGTGGCATTTCTAAGCTATTAATGATAAATACACCTTTACAACAAGAGGGGATTTGTAATTGTGAATCCAAGGATAGCATACAACATGAGGCTGCTCCACTGTAAGCCACCACTGCAGCTTAAAGTATTCTCACTCTTTACTACCTTGGGAGGGAACACACGTGTACCTGCACTGCATTTCGCCTATCACTTGCTCCATCCACCAGGGCTCACCCTAGGGGTGCTCTTGTGTTAGTGAAAGGCACCCTCAGCATTGGCCAATGATTTAGAAATACAAACCTGAGCAAGAGTGCAAATACGCATACATAGGACTGCAATGGCAGGCTTAAAACATGTTTGAAAACACCATGAGGCTACTCCCTGCTGTGAGCTAAAACTGTACTGTTAAACTCAGTCAGAAATTCCCCCATGTTGACCCATGGGAAGAGCCGACCACCTAGGTAGGGAATCCACACATGGGGATTATTCACTCCCTGGGTAGGTAATACATAAATGTACCTGTCCTACCTCTCCCCTACCACTTGCCCCTCCCCTCAGGGCTTCCCTAGGGGTGTCCTAGCGGTAGTGAACGGCCCAGTCATCATCGACTAATGGTTTACAAACGCAAACCTGAGCACACACAGGCCTGCGATGGCAGGTTGAGACATGTCTACAGGCTATTCTTGTGGGTGGCATAATCAGTGCTGAAGCCCACTAGTAGCCAGTGTAGTACCTGCTCTGAGTATGTGGTATTCCTCTGTACAGGGTACTCACAGGTACAGCACCTAAACCAATCAGGTAGCATATGTAGGAAGGGCGTGCATGCTTCAACACTGCATTACAGTGGGAAAGTGTCCAGAGTCCTAGGGTCAAAAAAAGAGAATCAGCAAAAACCAGGAGAAAAAAAGCAAAATATTTTAGGGAAATCTTCGAAGAAGGGCTACGTTCAAAACTCATTGTTTGGGAATTTGCCCTTTCTTCAACATCAAGCACTTTAAAATTGTCATCCTTTTATAACCTTCGGAAATCGAAACATAAATGAAGACTTATGGCGCATTTAAACAGAACTTGTTTACAAAACTGCTGTTTATTCTAGTGCATGCACACTTGTGGGACACCCCAGCGCCGCACGGCCACCAGCTGCTGCGTGTGCCCCATTGCCTGCCTCTGTCTCACCACCGGCCTCGCGGCCGCCTTGCTCGCTCCCCTGTGATTTTTGCCGTTTTTGTCCTTAATTTGTGCTTGTTTTTATTCTGTACCGAGTGATCGTTTATTTGGCTGTTTTTACCTTGTTTTGCCCGCCATTTGTGCCTGTAATCGGTGTGCAGAGACATCGTTATCGTTTTCCTTCCTGTCTTGCCTTATTTGTGCCCTCCATCTGTGCCTGTGTAATTTAATATAGCTTTGTGCCGTGTGTCTATTTCCTTCCTGCTTGCCCGCCTACCTCGCCGCCCTCCGCTCTCCCTCCCCGCTTCCCGCTTCCCGCCACCGCCATTTGACACGCCCATTTTCTCTTCTGTTCCCTCCCCGCTCCCGCCTCCCAGCTGCTCCGCCCACCCGCGCACTTCGCCTTAAATGGCGACCGTGCGACGCAGGTGAGTGTGACCCACTTGTGGGACACCCCCGCGCCGCACGGCCACCAGCTGCTGCGTGTGCCCCATTGCCTGCCTCTGTCTCACCGCCGGCCTCGCGGCCGCCTTGCTCGCTCCCCTGTGATTTTTGCCGTTTTTGTCCTTAATTTGTGCTTGTTTTTATTCTGTACCGAGTGATCGTTTATTTGGCTGTTTTTACCTTGTTTTGCCCGCCATTTGTGCCTGTAATCGGTGTGCAGAGACATCGTTATCGTTTTCCTTCCTGTCTTGCCTTATTTGTGCCCTCCATCTGTGCCTGTGTAATTTAATATAGCTTTGTGCCGTGTGTCTATTTCCTTCCTGCTTGCCCGCCTACCTCGCCGCCCTCCGCTCTCCCTCCCCGCTTCCCGCTTCCCGCCACCGCCATTTGACACGCCCATTTTCTCTTCTGTTCCCTCCCCGCTCCCGCCTCCCAGCTGCTCCGCCCACCCGCGCACTTCGCCTTAAATGGCGACCGTGCGAACGCCGAAGGCGCGCCAAATGTAAGCCTGTCTGCGCCCGTCCGCGACCGGACCGCGCCCAGCGCCAGGACCCCTGGCCAACGAAGACCCCGACCGACCCGCCTGACGTACTCCGCCGCCACCCTCAGCGCACTCAACACCGGCCGACTCCCAGATTGCCACCAAGCCACACCACGACGCACCCACGGACCTTTCAGCTGCCACGCCTGCAACTTCACCTGCATCCGGACCTGCCTCGCACCAGCACCCGCCAAATCGAACACCAGCAGCACCCACCTCAAGTGCATCCTGCTCAACACCCGCTCCGTCCACAGACACGCCATCGAACTCTGGAACCTCCTAGACGCCACAGCCCCGGACGTTGCCTTCCTCACGGAGACCTGGATGAACGCCTCTTCAGCTCCCGACATCGCCATCGCTATCCCAGAGGGCTACAAGATCGTCCGGAAGGACCGCAACGCCAACCAGATGGGAGGAGGCGTCGCCATCATCCACAGGAACACCATCCGTCTCACGACCAGCACCGACAACACCCTGACCACCGCCGAACACCTGCATTTCCAGATCCACACCAACCCGAACACCACCCTCAGAGGCACCCTGATCTACCGACCCCCTGGACCACGCACACAATTCTGCGAGGACATCGCCGACTTCGTCAGCCCGCATGCCCTCCCCTCCGCTGACTACATCCTCCTGGGGGACCTCAACTTCCATCTGGAGAACAACAACGACCGCAACACCAGCACCCTGCTCGACAACCTCGCCAATCTTGGACTCAAGCAGCTGGTGTCCACCCCCACCCACCTCGCCGGACACACACTCGACGCAGTCTTCTCTTCCAGCACAGACATCGACTTCAGCCACACCACAGAGCTTCAATGGACGGACCACAGCTGCGTCCACTTCACCTTCAAGAGAACGACGACCCACCACCACCAGCAACAGGCCGCCCGCAGAAGCTGGAACAAGATCACAGCAGACCAGCTCGCCACCTCCCTGAGCCAGCACCCTCCTGCCAGCTCTGCGAACCCCAGCCAGGCCGCCGACAACCTCACGAAGTGGATCAGCATCTGCGCGGACGAGCTCGCCCCGCTGAGAACCCCGCCCAGCAGACCCGGCAGCAAGAAAGCCCCATGGTTCACCGACGAACTCAAGAGCTCCAAGAAGAACTGCCGAGCCCTCGAGAAAGTCTGGAGAAGGGAACCTACACCAGACAACAGGACCTCCTTCAAGCTTGCCACCCGGAAACACCACCAGCTGATCCGCGCCGCCAAGAAAACAGCATTCAAGGACCGGTTGGACAACAACGCACACAACTGCAAGGAACTCTTCAACATCGTGAAAGAGCTTTCCAACCCCAGCGCAGGAAACAACGACATCACCCCATCGCAAGACCTCTGCAACTCCCTCGCTTCATACTTCCACAACAAGATCGCGGACATACACAACAGCTTCACCAACCAACCAACGCACACCATGACCGAACAACCACCCCCCACCACCACCCTCCACGCCTGGACCCCGATCAGCACCGAAGACACCATCCGCACGATGAACTCCATCCACTCCGGATCACCGACCGACCCCTGCCCTCACCACGTCTTCAACAAGGCCGACGCTGTCATCGCACCCCACCTGCGAGACATCATCAACACATCCTTCGACACCGCCACCTTCCCTGAGAGCTGGAAACACGCCGAACTCAGCGCTCTCCTCAAGAAACCAACAGCGGACCCCACCGAACTCAAAAACTACCGCCCCATCTCGCTCCTCCCGTTTCCAGCCAAAGTCATCGAGAAGACCGTCAACAAGCAGATGGCCGCCTTCCTAGAGACGAACGGATCCCTCGACCCCTCACAGTCCGGCTTCCGAGCCAATCACAGCACCGAGACCGCCCTCATCGCCGCCACCGATGACATCCGAGCCCTGATGGACAATGGAGAAACAGCGGCCCTCATCCTCCTAGCCCTCTCCGCGGCATTCGACACGGTCTGCCACCGCACCCTAGTACAGCGCCTCAGCAACATCGGGATCCAGGACAAGGCGCTGGAATGGATCATCTCCTTCCTCGACGGAAGAACACAGAGAGTCCGCCTACCACCATACAAGTCAGAGGCCTCCGAAGTCATCTGCGGCGTCCCTCAAGGTTCATCGCTGAGCCCCACCCTCTTCAACGTCTACATGAGCCCCCTCGCGGTCATCGTACGCAAACACAACCTCAGCATAATCTCCTACGCCGACGACACCCAGCTGATCCTCTCCCTGACCAACGACCCCGCCTCCGCCAGAGCCAACCTGCATGAAGGGATGAAAGAGGTAGCCGAATGGATGACGACCAGCCGCCTGAAATTGAACTCTGACAAGACGGAGGTCCTCATCCTGGGCTCTTCACCCTCCGCCTGGGACGACTCCTGGTGGCCTCCCGCCCTGGGCACCGCACCCAAACCGACAGACCATGCACGCAACCTGGGCTTCATCCTGGACTCCTCCCTCTCCATGACCAGGCAAGTCAACAACGTCTCCTCGGCGTGCTTCAACATCCTACGCATGCTACGGAAGATCTTCTGGTGGATCCCCACCGAGACCAGGAAGACGGTCACCCAGGCCCTCGTCACCAGCCGACTGGACTACGGCAACGCCCTCTACGCCGGTACCACCGCCAAGCTCCAAAAGAGACTCCAGCGGATCCAGAACGCCTCAGCCAGACTCATCCTCGACATCCCACGAACCAGCCACATCACCGGACATCTGAGAGACCTCCACTGGCTCCCCGTCAACAAAAGAATCACCTTCCGCCTCCTCACCCACGCACACAAAGCCCTACATGACCAAGGCCCGAGCTACCTCAACAGCCGGATCAACTTCTACGCTCCCAAACGCCACCTCCGATCTGCCAACCACGCCCTCGCCGCCGTCCCCCGCATCCGAAGAGCAACTACAGGAGGAAGGTCCTTCTCCTACCTGGCCGCCAAGACCTGGAACTCCCTCCCGACCGACCTGCGCCTGACCCAGGACCACCTCTCCTTCAGGAGGAAGCTGAAGACCTGGCTGTACGAGCAGTAGCGGCACCCCCCCCCCCCCCAGCGCCTTGAGACCCTACGGGTAGGTAGCGCGCTATATAAGTGTCACTGATTGATTGATTGATATTGGCATTTTAATGCTGTCTAAAGGTGAATTTTGGACACAAAAATTAATTTCCTGTTGCTTATACTATTTTATGCTGAAATATTGGGTGCTTCGTTTAACATTTGATGTAATAACAGCATTTTAAGGATTGATGAGAGTAGTATAAGATGATACCTTTCGTCACCATTCAATTTTTGACCAGTGGGAACTCCCCCCGGAAGTGACGTAAGAGCCGGAAGTCCCGCCCCGGAAGTCCCGCCCCGGAAGTCCCTCCCCGGAAGTCTAGGGCCGGAAGTCCAAGGCCGGAAGTCTTGGGCCGGAATTTCAGCCCCTGAGGGTCGGCCTGAGGGGTAGCCCCTAAGGGGTCCAGGTGTAGTGTGTGAGTGCCCTTCACACAGGAAATATTGGAGATGTAGGTGTGTCAATTGTGTAGAGTGGTGGTGTGGGATGCCTAGGGCTAGCTGCAATGCAGCCAGTAGGGCCTACTGGGGTGTTTAGGGTTGTGGGATGGATGAGCGGAGACTTACCTGTGGGTGCCATGTTGGTTGGGCAAGCAGGGGAATGTTTGGGCTGCATGGACATGTCTGGGCATGTCCAGCGGATGGCTGCGACTGCAGGCTGGTGTTGCTTGAGCAGCGGTGAGGTCCATCTGTGGAATGCGAGCCCTAGAGTGTTGCTGGGTCTTTTTGGAGGTAGGCCAGCCCCCTAGGAGGCGTTGCTGATGCCTAGGGAGTTCCTGAATGGTGGCCTGGGGTGTAGGGGAGTAGCCATAGGAGGCCAGGGGCAGGAATTCCATTGGCCTCAGAAGAGGCAGGAATTTTGCCGCCTAATTTTAAAAAGTCTCTAATGGAAAATGACAACGATTATGAAAATAAAATAAAGACATGTGCTGTGCACTTGTAGTTTCTTTCTACGCGGGAGTAATGTGTAGGGGCTGATGAACATTTGAAAGTGTGTAAGCTTGCTGGGGTAACATCATGAACAGCTAGAGTTGAAAGTCTCTGATATAAATGACACTAATTATGAAAAGAAAAAATAAATAAAGACCTGTGTTATGCAACTGAGGCTTAAAGTCTCTGGTGTAAAATGATGCCAGTTATTAAAAGGGAAAATAAATAAAATAAAAAATAAATGAAGACAAGTGTTATGCAATTGTGGCTTCTTTCTACCTGGGAGTAGTGTGTTAGGGTTGATAAACAGGTGCAAGTATGTAAGCCAGCAGGGGATGTGTAATAGACCCTTGCGGGGTTTTTTAACAGGGTATTGTGTAGTCACAAACCTAGACTGTAAGGTTGCTGATGCAACATTATGTACAGCCAAAGTTGAAAGTCTGATGTAAATGACACTAATTGTAAAAAATAAAAAATAAATAAAGGCCTGTGTTATCCAGCTGAGGCTTTGCTCTATGTGCGAGTGTGGGGACATGGCTGAGAAACATGGCATTCATTAGGGTTCACCAACATGTATAGGCATATTTTTGTAACTGTAAAATAGGCTGCTGCAGCCCAGAAGGGGCTGTATGGCGCAAGTTCCACAAAAGGCGGAAAACCCATCCTGGAGATGTAACATGATGGAAAAATGCTGATGCAACACAGAAAGAAAGGGCCGAACAAGAGACTCATAAGAGCTGCAAAACTAAAATTTAAGTGTGCTGATGTAACATTTTCAGCGCCTAATTTTAAACAGCCTAAAAGACTGCTAAGACACGAAGAGGCTTCCACATGAGAGTCAGCTGTCAGGAACTGATAAGCACAACGTGCTTGTAAAAGAGTGGCGCGAAATGTGCACTGGGGCTCTTAGGCAGGGACAGTCCATGCGAGGGGCAGTGAAAGTATGACATTTTAAAGGCGCTCTTTTACATCTAGGAGGATGCAGAGAAAACAAATTGAAGGGTAATACGTAAGCTCTTTCACCACGAGTTTCCCGCCGCTTAGAGGGAGCCTACAGGGCCTATTTTATCAGAGTGTAACAGATGTGAGTGTACAACCATTTTCCAAGGCGCGCTTTTACACATTTTGGGATGCTTAACACGTAAACTCTTTTTGCCATAAGTTCCCGTCAGTCTAAAGAACGACCCTCCTGGCTTTTATCAGATTGTAACAGGTATAAAAATAGGGACATAACTTAGACGCACATTGGCACTCTGACACGTGTTTTGGAGCACCTACCTGCATCTTGGCGAGTGAACAGGCTTTAAAAGAAGACTACGAGGTTAACATGGCACACCCTGGCAACAGTCACGCTGATAAAACCAGCTCTTTACTAAATGTAAGTAGTTTTGAATTTTGATTCTATTTTATAAAGTATTTCAAGCATTACTTAAAAACTTTAGACCAGGAATAACTGTAAAAAGCATGCAGGCAGATGGTATTGTAGTACTAGGTCATAGAGGCTTAGCAGTTTAAGAGGGTAAAAATGACAAAAATAAAATGATGACTGCTATAAACTTACCTTAAATGCAGGGTTTGTCCAGGATATGTAGCGGTGTTGAGGTCTCCGAAAATCCAAGATCTGCGGCGCTGTACTTGATGTTTGGTCCGGTAAAAGGGGGCCCTGAAGACCTGTGTTATAAAGGGGGTGCTGGTGGTTAAGATTGGTGATTCAGTAAAGGGGGTGGTGATGAACAGAGTGTCTGAATTAAGCAGACCACTCTTACCCAGTCCAAAGATCAGGGCTTGATCCATCACCGTTATTTATCTCACTGCCCCATCCCAGCTCAGAACCTGGCTATATGCAAATCAGTCTGTCCCTGGCCCAGTGCATCATGGGAACAGGGCAGACTAAACTACCAAGCCAATTCTTTACCAGAAAGGAGACAAGCTACCGGGGACCGGTTTCTGGCATTTCAGCCGTCTTCGGCCCGGCTTGCTTGAATCCTGATGGAGCAGTGAGAAAGGGACTCATGTCTGAGTATACCCTGCCACACCTATAGTGGCCAAAAACGATTCAGAAAAGGGGGTGGTGATGAACAGAGTGTCTGAATTAAGCAGACCACTCTTACCCAGTCCAAAGATCAGGGCTTGATCCATCACCGTTATTTATCTCACTGCCCCATCCCAGCTCAGAACCTGGCTATATGCAAATCAGTCTGTCCCTGGCCCAGTGCATCATGAGAACAGGGCAGACTAAACTACCAAAGCCAATTCTTTACCAGAAAGGAGACAAGCTACCGGGGACCGGTTTCTGGCATTTCAGCCATCTTCGGCCCGGCTTGCTTGAATCCTGATGGAGCAGTGAGAAAGGGACTCAAGTCTGAGTATACCATGCCACACCTATAGTGGCCAAAAACGATTCAGAAAAGGGGGTGGTGATGAACAGAGTGTCTGAATTAAGCAGACCACTCTTACCCAGTCCAAAGAACAGGGCTTGATCCATCACCGTTATTTATCTCACTGCCCCATCCCAGCTCAGAACCTGGCTATATGCAAATCAGTCTGTCCCTGGCCCAGTGCATCATGGGAACAGGGCAGACTAAACTACCAAGCCAATTCTTTACCAGAAAGGAGACAAGCTACCGGGGACCGGTTTCTGGCATTTCAGCCGTCTTCGGCCCGGCTTGCTTGAATCCTGATGGAGCAGTGAGAAAGGGACTCATGTCTGAGTATACCCTGCCACACCTATAGTGGCCAAAAACGATTCAGAAAAGGGGGTGGTGATGAACAGAGTGTCTGAATTAAGCAGACCTCTCTTACCCAGTCCAAAGATCAGGGCTTGATCCATCACCGTTATTTATCTCACTGCCCCATCCCAGCTCAGAACCTGGCTATATGCAAATCAGTCTGTCCCTGGCCCAGTGCATCATGGGAACAGGGCAGACTAAACTACCAAGCCAATTCTTTACCAGAAAGGAGACAAGCTACCGGGGACCGGTTTCTGGCATTTCAGCCGTCTTCGGCCCGGCTTGCTTGAATCCTGATGGAGCAGTGAGAAAGGGACTCATGTCTGAGTATACCCTGCCACACCTATAGTGGCCAAAAACGATTCAGAAAAGGGGGTGGTGATGAACAGAGTGTCTGAATTAAGCAGACCACTCTTACCCAGTCCAAAGATCAGGGCTTGATCCATCACCGTTATTTATCTCACTGCCCCATCCCAGCTCTAGACCTGGCTATATGCAAATCAGTCTGTCCCTGGCCCAGTGCATCATGGGAACAGGGCAGACTAAACTACCAAGCCAATTCTTTACCAGAAAGGAGACAAGCTACCGGAAACCGGTTTCTGGCATTTCAGCCGTCTTCGGCCCGGCTTGCTTGAATCCTGATGGAGCAGTGAGAAAGGGACTCATGTCTGAGTATACCCTGCCACACCTATAGTGGCCAAAAACGATTCAGAAAAGGGGGTGGTGATGAACAGAGTGTCTGAATTAAGCAGAGCACTCTTACCCAGTCCAAAGATCAGGGCTTGATCCATCACCGTTATTTATCTCACTGCCCCATCCCAGCTCAGAACCTGGCTATATGCAAATCAGTCTGTCCCTGGCCCAGTGCATCATGGGAACAGGGCAGACTAAACTACCAAGCCAATTCTTTACCAGAAAGGAGACAAGCTACCGGGGACCGGTTTCTGGCATTTCAGCCGTCTTCGGCCCGGCTTGCTTGAATCCTGATGGAGCAGTGAGAAAGGGACTCATGTCTGAGTATACCCTGCCACACCTATAGTGGCCAAAAACGATTCAGAAAAGGGGGTGGTGATGAACAGAGTGTCTGAATTAAGCAGACCACTCTTACCCAGTCCAAAGATCAGGGCTTGATCCATCACCGTTATTTATCTCACTGCCCCATCCCAGCTCTAGACCTGGCTATATGCAAATCAGTCTGTCCCTGGCCCAGTGCATCATGGGAACAGGGCAGACTAAACTACCAAGCCAATTCTTTACCAGAAAGGAGACAAGCTACCGGAAACCGGTTTCTGGCATTTCAGCCGTCTTCGGCCCGGCTTGCTTGAATCCTGATGGAGCAGTGAGAAAGGGACTCATGTCTGAGTATACCCTGCCACACCTATAGTGGCCAAAAACGATTCAGAAAAGGGGGTGGTGATGAACAGAGTGTCTGAATTAAGCAGAGCACTCTTACCCAGTCCAAAGATCAGGGCTTGATCCATCACCGTTATTTATCTCACTGCCCCATCCCAGCTCAGAACCTGGCTATATGCAAATCAGTCTGTCCCTGGCCCAGTGCATCATGGGAACAGGGCAGACTAAACTACCAAGCCAATTCTTTACCAGAAAGGAGACAAGCTACCGGGGACCGGTTTCTGGCATTTCAGCCGTCTTCGGCCCGGCTTGCTTGAATCCTGATGGAGCAGTGAGAAAGGGACTCATGTCTGAGTATACCCTGCCACACCTATAGTGGCCAAAAACGATTCAGAAAAGGGGGTGGTGATGAACAGAGTGTCTGAATTAAGCAGACCACTCTTACCCAGTCCAAAGATCAGGGCTTGATCCATCACCGTTATTTATCTCACTGCCCCATCCCAGCTCAGAACCTGGCTATATGCAAATCAGTCTGTCCCTGGCCCAGTGCATCATGGGAACAGGGCAGACTAAACTACCAAGCCAATTCTTTACCAGAAAGGAGACAAGCTACCGGGGACCGGTTTCTGGCATTTCAGCCGTCTTCGGCCCGGCTCGCTTGAATCCTGATGGAGTAGTGAGAAAGGGACTCATGTCTGAGTATACCCTGCCACACCTATAGTGGCCAAAAACGATTCAGAAAAGGGGGTGGTGATGAACAGAGTGTCTGAATTAAGCAGACCACTCTTACCCAGTCCAAAGATCAGGGCTTGATCCATCACCGTTATTTATCTCACTGCCCCATCCCAGCTCAGAACCTGGCTATATGCAAATCAGTCTGTCCCTGGCCCAGTGCATCATGGGAACAGGGCAGACTAAACTACCAAGCCAATTCTTTACCAGAAAGGAGACAAGCTACCGGGGACCGGTTTCTGGCATTTCAGCCGTCTTCGGCCCGGCTTGCTTGAATCCTGATGGAGCAGTGAGAAAGGGACTCATGTCTGAGTATACCCTGCCACACCTATAATGGCTAAAACGATTCAGAAAAGGGGGTGGTGATGAACAGAGTGTCTGAATTAAGCAGACCACTCTTACCCAGTCCAAAGATCAGGGCTTGATCCATCACCGTTATTTATCTCACTGCCCCATCCCAGCTCAGAACCTGGCTATATGCAAATCAGTCTGTCCCTGGCCCAGTGCATCATGGGAACAGGGCAGACTAAACTACCAAGCCAATTCTTTACCAGAAAGGAGACAAGCTACCGGGGACCGGTTTCTGGCATTTCAGCCGTCTTCGGCCCGGCTTGCTTGAATCCTGATGGAGCAGTGAGAAAGGGACTCATGTCTGAGTATACCCTGCCACACCTATAGTGGCCAAAAACGATTCAGAAAAGGGGGTGGTGATGAACAGAGTGTCTGAATTAAGCAGACCACTCTTACCCAGTCCAAAGATCAGGGCTTGATCCATCACCGTTATTTATCTCACTGCCCCATCCCAGCTCAGAACCTGGCTATATGCAAATCAGTCTGTCCCTGGCCCAGTGCATCATGGGAACAGGGCAGACTAAACTACCAAGCCAATTCTTTACCAGAAAGGAGACAAGCTACCGGGGACCGGTTTCTGGCATTTCAGCCGTCTTCGGCCCGGCTTGCTTGAATCCTGATGGAGCAGTGAGAAAGGGACTCATGTCTGAGTATACCCTGCCACACCTATAGTGGCCAAAAACGATTCAGAAAAGGGGGTGGTGATGAACAGAGTGTCTGAATTAAGCAGACCACTCTTACCCAGTCCAAAGATCAGGGCTTGATCCATCACCGTTATTTATCTCACTGCCCCATCCCAGCTCAGAACCTGGCTATATGCAAATCAGTCTGTCCCTGGCCCAGTGCATCATGGGAACAGGGCAGACTAAACTACCAAGCCAATTCTTTACCAGAAAGGAGACAAGCTACCGGGGACCGGTTTCTGGCATTTCAGCCGTCTTCGGCCCGGCTTGCTTGAATCCTGATGGAGCAGTGAGAAAGGGACTCATGTCTGAGTATACCCTGCCACACCTATAGTGGCCAAAAACGATTCAGAAAAGGGGGTGGTGATGAACAGAGTGTCTGAATTAAGCAGACCACTCTTACCCAGTCCAAAGATCAGGGCTTGATCCATCACCGTTATTTATCTCACTGCCCCATCCCAGCTCAGAACCTGGCTATATGCAAATCAGTCTGTCCCTGGCCCAGTGCATCATGGGAACAGGGCAGACTAAACTACCAAGCCAATTCTTTACCAGAAAGGAGACAAGCTACCGGGGACCGGTTTCTGGCATTTCAGCCGTCTTCGGCCCGGCTTGCTTGAATCCTGATGGAGCAGTGAGAAAGGGACTCATGTCTGAGTATACCCTGCCACACCTATAGTGGCCAAAAACGATTCAGAAAAGGGGGTGGTGATGAACAGAGTGTCTGAATTAAGCAGACCACTCTTACCCAGTCCAAAGATCAGGGCTTGATCCATCACCGTTATTTATCTCACTGCCCCATCCCAGCTCAGAACCTGGCTATATGCAAATCAGTCTGTCCCTGGCCCAGTGCATCATGGGAACAGGGCAGACTAAACTACCAAGCCAATTCTTTACCAGAAAGGAGACAAGCTACCGGGGACCGGTTTCTGGCATTTCAGCCGTCTTCGGCCCGGCTTGCTTGAATCCTGATGGAGCAGTGAGAAAGGGACTCATGTCTGAGTATACCCTGCCACACCTATAGTGGCCAAAAACGATTCAGAAAAGGGGGTGGTGATGAACAGAGTGTCTGAATTAAGCAGACCACTCTTACCCAGTCCAAAGATCAGGGCTTGATCCATCACCGTTATTTATCTCACTGCCCCATCCCAGCTCAGAACCTGGCTATATGCAAATCAGTCTGTCCCTGGCCCAGTGCATCATGGGAACAGGGCAGACTAAACTACCAAGCCAATTCTTTACCAGAAAGGAGACAAGCTACCGGGGACCGGTTTCTGGCATTTCATCCGTCTTCGGCCCGGCTTGCTTGAATCCTGATGGAGCAGTGAGAAAGGGACTCAAGTCTGAGTATACCCTGCCACACCTATAGTGGCCAAAAACGATTCAGAAAAGGGGGTGGTGATGAACAGAGTGTCTGAATTAAGCAGACCACTCTTACCCAGTCCAAAGATCAGGGCTTGACCCATCACCGTTATTTATCTCACTGCCCCATCCCAGCTCAGAACCTGGCTATATGCAAATCAGTCTGTCCCTGGCCCAGTGCATCATGGGAACAGGGCAGACTAAACTACCAAGCCAATTCTTTACCAGAAAGGAGACAAGCTACCGGGGACCGGTTTCTGGCATTTCAGCCGTCTTCGGCCCGGCTTGCTTGAATCCTGATGGAGCAGTGAGAAAGGGACTCATGTCTGAGTATACCCTGCCACACCTATAATGGCTAAAACGATTCAGAAAAGGGGGTGGTGATGAACAGAGTGTCTGAATTAAGCAGACCACTCTTACCCAGTCCAAAGATCAGGGCTTGATCCATCACCGTTATTTATCTCACTGCCCCATCCCAGCTCAGAACCTGGCTATATGCAAATCAGTCTGTCCCTGGCCCAGTGCATCATGGGAACAGGGCAGACTAAACTACCAAGCCAATTCTTTACCAGAAAGGAGACAAGCTACCGGGGACCGGTTTCTGGCATTTCAGCCGTCTTCGGCCCGGCTTGCTTGAATCCTGATGGAGCAGTGAGAAAGGGACTCATGTCTGAGTATACCCTGCCACACCTATAGTGGCCAAAAACGATTCAGAAAAGGGGGTGGTGATGAACAGAGTGTCTGAATTAAGCAGACCACTCTTACCCAGTCCAAAGATCAGGGCTTGATCCATCACCGTTATTTATCTCACTGCCCCATCCCAGCTCAGAACCTGGCTATATGCAAATCAGTCTGTCCCTGGCCCAGTGCATCATGGGAACAGGGCAGACTAAACTACCAAGCCAATTCTTTACCAGAAAGGAGACAAGCTACCGGGGACCGGTTTCTGGCATTTCAGCCGTCTTCGGCCCGGCTTGCTTGAATCCTGATGGAGCAGTGAGAAAGGGACTCATGTCTGAGTATACCCTGCCACACCTATAGTGGCCAAAAACGATTCAGAAAAGGGGGTGGTGATGAACAGAGTGTCTGAATTAAGCAGACCACTCTTACCCAGTCCAAAGATCAGGGCTTGATCCATCACCGTTATTTATCTCACTGCCCCATCCCAGCTCAGAACCTGACTATATGCAAATCAGTCTGTCCCTGGCCCAGTGCATCATGGGAACAGGGCAGACTAAACTACCAAGCCAATTCTTTACCAGAAAGGAGACAAGCTACCGGGGACCGGTTTCTGGCATTTCAGCCGTCTTCGGCCCGGCTTGCTTGAATCCTGATGGAGCAGTGAGAAAGGGACTCATGTCTGAGTATACCCTGCCACACCTATAGTGGCCAAAAACGATTCAGAAAAGGGGGTGGTGATGAACAGAGTGTCTGAATTAAGCAGACCACTCTTACCCAGTCCAAAGATCAGGGCTTGATCCATCACCGTTATTTATCTCACTGCCCCATCCCAGCTCAGAACCTGGCTATATGCAAATCAGTCTGTCCCTGGCCCAGTGCATCATGGGAACAGGGCAGACTAAACTACCAAGCCAATTCTTTACCAGAAAGGAGACAAGCTACCGGGGACCGGTTTCTGGCATTTCAGCCGTCTTCGGCCCGGCTTGCTTGAATCCTGATGGAGCAGTGAGAAAGGGACTCATGTCTGAGTATACCCTGCCACACCTATAGTGGCCAAAAACGATTCAGAAAAGGGGGTGGTGATGAACAGAGTGTCTGAATTAAGCAGACCACTCTTACCCAGTCCAAAGATCAGGGCTTGATCCATCACCGTTATTTATCTCACTGCCCCATCCCAGCTCAGAACCTGGCTATATGCAAATCAGTCTGTCCCTGGCCCAGTGCATCATGGGAACAGGGCAGACTAAACTACCAAGCCAATTCTTTACCAGAAAGGAGACAAGCTACGGGGGACCGGTTTCTGGCATTTCAGCCGTCTTCGGCCCGGCTTGATTGAATCCTGATGGAGCAGTGAGAAAGGGACTCATGTCTGAGTATACCCTGCCACACCTATAGCGGCTAAAACGATTCAGAAAAGGGAGTGGTGATGAACAGAGTGTCTGAATTAAGCAGACGACTCTTACCCAGTCCAAAGATCAGGGCTTGATCCATCACCGTTATTTATCTCACTGCCCCATCCCAGCTCAGAACCTGGCTATATGCAAATCAGTCTGTCCCTGGCCCAGTGCATCATGGGAACAGGGCAGACTAAACTACCAAGCCAATTCTTTACCAGAAAGGAGACAAGCTACCGGGGACCGGTTTCTGGCATTTCAGCCGTCTTCGGCCCGGCTTGCTTGAATCCTGATGGAGCAGTGAGAAAGGGACTCATGTCTGAGTATACCCTGCCACACCTATAGTGGCCAAAAACGATTCAGAAAAGGGGGTGGTGATGAACAGAGTGTCTGAATTAAGCAGACCACTCTTACCCAGTCCAAAGATCAGGGCTTGATCCATCACCGTTATTTATCTCACTGCCCCATCCCAGCTCAGAACCTGGCTATATGCAAATTAGTCTGTCCCTGGCCCAGTGCATCATGGGAACAGGGCAGACTAAACTACCAAGCCAATTCTTTACCAGAAAGGAGACAAGCTACCGGGGACCGGTTTCTGGCATTTCAGCCGTCTTCGGCCCGGCTTGCTTGAATCCTGATGGAGCAGTGAGAAAGGGACTCATGTCTGAGTATACCCTGCCACACCTATAGTGGCCAAAAACGATTCAGAAAAGGGGGTGGTGATGAACAGAGTGTCTGAATTAAGCAGACCACTCTTACCCAGTCCAAAGATCAGGGCTTGATCCATCACCGTTATTTATCTCACTGCCCCATCCCAGCTCAGAACCTGGCTATATGCAAATCAGTCTGTCCCTGGCCCAGTGCATCATGGGAACAGGGCAGACTAAACTACCAAGCCAATTCTTTACCAGAAAGGAGACAAGCTACCGGGGACCGGTTTCTGGCATTTCAGCCGTCTTCGGCCCGGCTTGCTTGAATCCTGATGGAGCAGTGAGAAAGGGACTCATGTCTGAGTATACCCTGCCACACCTATAGTGGCCAAAAACGATTCAGAAAAGGGGGTGGTGATGAACAGAGTGTCTGAATTAAGCAGACCACTCTTACCCAGTCCAAAGATCAGGGCTTGATCCATCACCGTTATTTATCTCACTGCCCCATCCCAGCTCAGAACCTGGCTATATGCAAATCAGTCTGTCCCTGGCCCAGTGCATCATGGGAACAGGGCAGACTAAACTACCAAGCCAATTCTTTACCAGAAAGGAGACAAGCTACCGGGGACCGGTTTCTGGCATTTCATCCGTCTTCGGCCCGGCTTGCTTGAATCCTGATGGAGCAGTGAGAAAGGGACTCAAGTCTGAGTATACCCTGCCACACCTATAGTGGCCAAAAACGATTCAGAAAAGGGGGTGGTGATGAACAGAGTGTCTGAATTAAGCAGACCACTCTTACCCAGTCCAAAGATCAGGGCTTGATCCATCACCGTTATTTATCTCACTGCCCCATCCCAGCTCAGAACCTGGCTATATGCAAATCAGTCTGTCCCTGGCCCAGTGCATCATGGGAACAGGGCAGACTAAACTACCAAGCCAATTCTTTACCAGAAAGGAGACAAGCTACCGGGGACCGGTTTCTGGCATTTCAGCCGTCTTCGGCCCGGCTTGCTTGAATCCTGATGGAGCAGTGAGAAAGGGACTCATGTCTGAGTATACCCTGCCACACCTATAATGGCTAAAACGATTCAGAAAAGGGGGTGGTGATGAACAGAGTGTCTGAATTAAGCAGACCACTCTTACCCAGTCCAAAGATCAGGGCTTGATCCATCACCGTTATTTATCTCACTGCCCCATCCCAGCTCAGAACCTGGCTATATGCAAATCAGTCTGTCCCTGGCCCAGTGCATCATGGGAACAGGGCAGACTAAACTACCAAGCCAATTCTTTACCAGAAAGGAGACAAGCTACCGGGGACCGGTTTCTGGCATTTCAGCCGTCTTCGGCCCGGCTTGCTTGAATCCTGATGGAGCAGTGAGAAAGGGACTCATGTCTGAGTATACCCTGCCACACCTATAGTGGCCAAAAACGATTCAGAAAAGGGGGTGGTGATGAACAGAGTGTCTGAATTAAGCAGACCACTCTTACCCAGTCCAAAGATCAGGGCTTGATCCATCACCGTTATTTATCTCACTGCCCCATCCCAGCTCAGAACCTGGCTATATGCAAATCAGTCTGTCCCTGGCCCAGTGCATCATGGGAACAGGGCAGACTAAACTACCAAGCCAATTCTTTACCAGAAAGGAGACAAGCTACCGGGGACCGGTTTCTGGCATTTCAGCCGTCTTCGGCCCGGCTTGCTTGAATCCTGATGGAGCAGTGAGAAAGGGACTCATGTCTGAGTATACCCTGCCACACCTATAGTGGCCAAAAACGATTCAGAAAAGGGGGTGGTGATGAACAGAGTGTCTGAATTAAGCAGACCACTCTTACCCAGTCCAAAGATCAGGGCTTGATCCATCACCGTTATTTATCTCACTGCCCCATCCCAGCTCAGAACCTGGCTATATGCAAATCAGTCTGTCCCTGGCCCAGTGCATCATGGGAACAGGGCAGACTAAACTACCAAGCCAATTCTTTACCAGAAAGGAGACAAGCTACCGGGGACCGGTTTCTGGCATTTCAGCCGTCTTCGGCCCGGCTTGCTTGAATCCTGATGGAGCAGTGAGAAAGGGACTCATGTCTGAGTATACCCTGCCACACCTATAGTGGCCAAAAACGATTCAGAAAAGGGGGTGGTGATGAACAGAGTGTCTGAATTAAGCAGACCACTCTTACCCAGTCCAAAGATCAGGGCTTGATCCATCACCGTTATTTATCTCACTGCCCCATCCCAGCTCAGAACCTGGCTATATGCAAATCAGTCTGTCCCTGGCCCAGTGCATCATGGGAACAGGGCAGACTAAACTACCAAGCCAATTCTTTACCAGAAAGGAGACAAGCTACCGGGGACCGGTTTCTGGCATTTCAGCCGTCTTCGGCCCGGCTTGCTTGAATCCTGATGGAGCAGTGAGAAAGGGACTCATGTCTGAGTATACCCTGCCACACCTATAGTGGCCAAAAACGATTCAGAAAAGGGGGTGGTGATGAACAGAGTGTCTGAATTAAGCAGACCACTCTTACCCAGTCCAAAGATCAGGGCTTGATCCATCACCGTTATTTATCTCACTGCCCCATCCCAGCTCAGAACCTGGCTATATGCAAATCAGTCTGTCCCTGGCCCAGTGCATCATGGGAACAGGGCAGACTAAACTACCAAGCCAATTCTTTACCAGAAAGGAGACAAGCTACGGGGGACCGGTTTCTGGCATTTCAGCCGTCTTCGGCCCGGCTTGATTGAATCCTGATGGAGCAGTGAGAAAGGGACTCATGTCT
Organism: Lissotriton vulgaris; assembly: GCF_964263255.1. Classification (NCBI taxonomy): domain Eukaryota; kingdom Metazoa; phylum Chordata; class Amphibia; order Caudata; family Salamandridae; genus Lissotriton; species Lissotriton vulgaris. The sequence continues at coordinate 54,978 of NW_028252661.1, read as the reverse complement.
GAGTATACCCTGCCACACCTATAGCGGCTAAAACGATTCAGAAAAGGGAGTGGTGATGAACAGAGTGTCTGAATTAAGCAGACGACTCTTACCCAGTCCAAAGATCAGGGCTTGATCCATCACCGTTATTTATCTCACTGCCCCATCCCAGCTCAGAACCTGGCTATATGCAAATCAGTCTGTCCCTGGCCCAGTGCATCATGGGAACAGGGCAGACTAAACTACCAAGCCAATTCTTTACCAGAAAGGAGACAAGCTACCGGGGACCGGTTTCTGGCATTTCAGCCGTCTTCGGCCCGGCTTGCTTGAATCCTGATGGAGCAGTGAGAAAGGGACTCATGTCTGAGTATACCCTGCCACACCTATAGTGGCCAAAAACGATTCAGAAAAGGGGGTGGTGATGAACAGAGTGTCTGAATTAAGCAGACCACTCTTACCCAGTCCAAAGATCAGGGCTTGATCCATCACCGTTATTTATCTCACTGCCCCATCCCAGCTCAGAACCTGGCTATATGCAAATCAGTCTGTCCCTGGCCCAGTGCATCATGGGAACAGGGCAGACTAAACTACCAAGCCAATTCTTTACCAGAAAGGAGACAAGCTACGGGGGACCGGTTTCTGGCATTTCAGCCGTCTTCGGCCCGGCTTGCTTGAATCCTGATGGAGCAGTGAGAAAGGGACTCATGTCTGAGTATACCCTGCCACACCTATAGTGGCCAAAAACGATTCAGAAAAGGGGGTGGTGATGAACAGAGTGTCTGAATTAAGCAGACCACTCTTACCCAGTCCAAAGATCAGGGCTTGATCCATCACCGTTATTTATCTCACTGCCCCATCCCAGCTCAGAACCTGGCTATATGCAAATCAGTCTGTCCCTGGCCCAGTGCATCATGGGAACAGGGCAGACTAAACTACCAAGCCAATTCTTTACCAGAAAGGAGACAAGCTACCGGGGACCGGTTTCTGGCATTTCAGCAATCTTCGGCCCGGCTTGCTTGAATCCTGATGGAGCAGTGAGAAAGGGACTCATGTCTGAGTATACCCTGCCACACCTATAGTGGCCAAAAACGATTCAGAAAAGGGGGTGGTGATGAACAGAGTGTCTGAATTAAGCAGACCACTCTTACCCAGTCTAAAGATCAGGGCTTGATCCATCACCGTTATTTATCTCACTGCCCCATCCCAGCTCAGAACCTGGCTATATGCAAATCAGTCTGTCCCTGGCCCAGTGCATCATGGGAACAGGGCAGACTAAACTACCAAGCCAATTCTTTACCAGAAAGGAGACAAGCTACCGGGGACCGGTTTCTGGCATTTCAGCCGTCTTCGGCCCGGCTTGCTTGAATCCTGATGGAGCAGTGAGAAAGGGACTCATGTCTGAGTATACCCTGCCACACCTATAGTGGCCAAAAACGATTCAGAAAAGGGGGTGGTGATGAACAGAGTGTCTGAATTAAGCAGACCACTCTTACCCAGTCCAAAGATCAGGGCTTGATCCATCACCGTTATTTATCTCACTGCCCCATCCCAGCTCAGAACCTGGCTATATGCAAATCAGTCTGTCCCTGGCCCAGTGCATCATGGGAACAGGGCAGACTAAACTACCAAGCCAATTCTTTACCAGAAAGGAGACAAGCTACCGGGGACCGGTTTCTGGCATTTCAGCCGTCTTCGGCCCGGCTTGCTTGAATCCTGATGGAGCAGTGAGAAAGGGACTCATGTCTGAGTATACCCTGCCACACCTATAGTGGCCAAAAACGATTCAGAAAAGGGGTTAAGATTGGGGCCTTCACAGCGCGGGGTTTTGTTATCATTAAAAAATATAGACTTCTAGGGGCCCGAGGTGTTGGGGAGCTGAGGGGCAGCTTGTATGGGGCACCAGTGGCCTCAAAATGGGGTGTGTGCTATGGGGGGATGCGGGCAAACCCAAGGGCCGTTGTCCCCCTGAAGTGGGCTAAAATATACCTAGGGGCACTGGGGTGGTGGCGGAGACGGGTACCCAGGGTCTCCACCACCCATAAGCTATTTTTAAAAGGCCCTAGAATGGGGCTGCGGTGTCACGGCTGCCGAGGCTGCTCCTAATGCCTCCAGAGTACCGCTATGGCTCTGGATCTATAGGGAGACGAAGCAGACCCAAAGGGGGCTTCCGTCTCGCCTCGAGGGGCCTTTAAAATACGGAGGGGCCCAGAGAGCTGTGGACACTGGCCGTTGGGGTCTTCACGGCCCTCGAATTCTTTTTTTTTTTAAATGTCGGAATGGCAGCGGTGCAAGGGACGACGAAGGCTACCCCTAAGACCCCCGTCGACCCCCTCAATGCCATAGCTGCTGGTGGCTCGAGGCGGCGGCCGCTCTAATGGGCTGCCGTCTTTTCTGAAAAAAATATGGCCCTGATAGGAGCGGCTGAGGCTGCCCTTAATGCCTCAGCCGCCGACCATATATGCTCTACACTGGTGGCGCTGCTGGCCCTACTCCCTCCACGGGGCTGGTGGCAGTGTGTGGCTGTCCCGCGCTGGGGCCAAGACATGTGTGAGAGCGTAAGGCTCAGAGCGGCTTCAAACCACTCTGACCCCCACCCTATGACCCAAGCGTCTTGATGGGGGCGGAGGCGCTTAATCACTGCTTCCGCCCCCGTCATGGTTGCGCTGTATGCTCGGCTTGGTGCCGCAATGGATTAAGCCCCCCAACACCATGAATGAAAGAAGGGCGAAGCAGTGCGCACAACGCGTTCCCCGTGCTTTAATACCAAGGCCAAAAAGTTTTAATAAGCACAGCTACATACCTCGCAAAGAGAGGCTGAAGCATCACAATTTAAGCTGGTGACTGGGATCCCCTTGTGGCAAGGGAGTCCCGGCGCCTGCTCAAATAACCTGTGATCCTGGGCAAATTGACGTGGGTAGCCGTGTCATTAAATCAAGAGGGCACAGGACATTTTGCGTACCATGCCCTATTGCTTTAATGAAATCACCGACATCTCAAAAATGCACAGCTACACGCCCCATGTGGAGAGGCTGTAGCTGCATAATAGAGTTTGCGCTTGGGACCCCTAGCTCAATAAGCCTGTTGTTCTGGACAAATAAAAATGCATACTGTAATACACATGGGGCTCGGTGCATTGTGGGGGATAGAGTTCATTACATTATGCAGATAAAATTTCCTTTGAGTAAGTTCTTGCGTGAGTTTTCAAATTACTTACACGCCAATGTAAGGCCTTCCTGGCTGCCGTTGATGACGCTAATCTGGGAGCGTGCAGAACAAATTTGGCTGCCGCATTGTGAGCAGTCTGAAGACGCTGAATCAGGCTCTTATTCATGCCGATGTATAAGGCGTTACAATAATCTAGTCGCGACAAGTGCTACCACCACTTGCTTCCGCGCCTGAGGGGACAGGTAATGTTTTATTTTTCGGAGTATTTTAATGATGCCCCAGCAGGTAGCAACAGTTCTGTTAACCTGCAAGGTCATGGAGAGGGCGTGTTCAATCAGTACTCCCAAGTTCCGTGCTGACCCCGTGGGAATGGGACAGGTCCCCAGCGACGGCGGCCACCATTCAGGTGACCAGATGTTATTGTTAGGGCCAAACACCAAGATCTCAGTCTTTTCCCCGTTCAACTTTAGTGAATTGTAGATCATCCACTGGGACACTGCTTCCATGCAGTTCCTAAAGTTGAACGGGGACGAGCCACCTGAGTGGGAGAGGGACACCAAGATCTGTGTGTCATCCGCATAAGAGACTACCTCCATCCCAAAAGATCTAATTAACCTGGCAAACGGGGTCACGTATATGTTAAATTACTTTTCATTTATATTTTCATTTTTCCTCTAAGTGAGTCTCGGTAAGATGCAAGCAGGCTTATTCCGCATACAGAGCACGGTGCTGTTGAATGTCCTAGGCTGTGTCGGACAACAGCCTCTGAACGCTGGTGAAGGGTATTTTCTCCAGCAAACGATGGTTCCCGTCCCCACGGCCGGGCAGCCGTGTGTGAATGTGAAAACACAAAATTACCTTGAAGCATTCGGGAGAGAGCTCGACCATTCTCAGCCCTCCGGCCCCACCATGCAGCCTGCACGCTTCCTCTGTGTTATGGTTTCTGTTATTGTCAAAAGAAGGGAGGAAGAAAAAGTGATCACTTGATCAACAGACACTATTTACCACTCGGGTTGGTGGAAGGTCCAGTCACAGCGTGTGTCCGTACCTAAGAATACAACAACGAGGGGTTGCTGACTGTTCCAATGTAAAACTAGGGAAGATTTAACTGGCGTGACCAAAGGTGTAGGAGTAACACCCTGGGGCATCCATTTTGTTGGATGGATTTGCCTCACACACCCAGAAGGGTGTCATGCTTCATCAGCGGCGGTTGCTCCTCGTCGGGGAGGCGGTGCAATCCCCGACGGGCTCACCTCAAAGAGGGGCTCTTTGGCGGAGATCTTTTTATCCAACAGCCTTATGGTGAGGTGTGGGTGTGTGGGCAAGATGGTGTGTGATAGTGAAATGGGATATTAAAATGTAGCTAGGGGTACCGGAATTCACTTTATTCTGGGGGTCCCCTGGCTGCAATTAAAAACAAGGGACTAGCTCACTAGGCGTCAACAAGTTAGGTCAGGTGACCCTAGATGAGACTAGGGGTGAAGATGGTCGACATGTTTCTCGCAATGGGTAATAATTGCCCGCGATTCATCAGGACCTTAAAAAGGTGAAAAACAACATGCTAGTGTCATGTGTGTGATGGTGTATGTTTACCTCTGTGGATTGTCCTATGCCTATACATAGGGAAGAGATAAACAACAATGGTTAAAAACAAGTTTGCAATAAAGAAAGTAGGTCACGTCAATCATAGGATCTGTGAACAGTGTGGCATGCTGTTGGTATTATTGAGCATTAAACAAAAACCACTGCATGCCTTGTCAGTTGTATGTGCATAGTGTGAATGGTGAGGCACACACAACAACCACTGAGCTGGTGAGGGGGTTTGTGGGGTGGGGGAGGTTAAAAGGCTAAAAAAGGGATATACAGCAGCTATCCAGGCTAGAGACACTATTCACCTCGGTTCTTGCCATGGGCAGGCATTGTAAAGAGACAGAGAGAGACACCGTTTGTTGCTTAAGGTGGCTAGGTGCAAACACACACACATACTCTGTGACTAGAGGAGCTAAAGGTATGTAAGGCTCGTATTCCCTACTTACCTACTGGTCAAGAACTAAAAAGCCACATGAGGGGTCGGCGGGACAGAACATCAAGGATGAGCCCTTGGGTTTTAGCTAAAGTTAGGACATAAGTAGCACCAAAGGGTTATTTACAGGTGAACAACCCTTTAAAAACCAAGGGGCTCTTATCCTCCCATCCCCCGTTTATCGCTCTTGCACTCACCTCTAATCTCCTGTGTCCGGGTGGTATGACCTACCCTTCTCCGCCGAGCTCGAGTAGATATGTGAGCTCGGCGGTCAGGGTTATTTAACCAAAACAAAACGAATCGGCGTGTACCACGCGTCTCCGCCTCCTGTGACATGTCACGTGATTATGGCCGATCGGGACGCGGCCATCTTAGACTGGTGTATCGGCGTGTAAAGGGCTGGTCGCTTGTAGACGCTAGTTCCTGAATAAATTGGGATAATATGGCCATGGTGTACCAGAGTATTGGAGGAGAGCTGAGTCTCTGAGTGCAGCTCAGTGATGGTCATAAGGCTATTTTGTAATGGTGGCAACAGTATAATGATTGGGACTGAGTGGCTCAAAGAGAGTGCCACGGAATGTCTTCGTTGAGACCCTGCTTGTCTGAAGACAGTCGATGGACCCATCTCTGTTCCTTCTGGAAGAGGGCATTTTTCGGGCAGTTGGGGCTAGATTCAAGTACTACAAAATAGCCTTATGACCATCACTGAGCTGCACTCAGAGACTCAGCTCTCCTCCAATACTTTCCCCCGCTGGTACCATACCTCCCAGTGAACAACACACACACTATACATGGTTCCCATACCTCTGGTACACCATGGCCATATTCATTGCCACTCACTCAGCCACTCTACGACCCTGTGTAATCCCTGTGCCAGTTGCGTCTGGGTCGCTGTCTTCCTAACACACACGAGACAGGGGGGTTATCCCAATTTATTCAGGAAGCCATTGGATCCCCCAGCGCCAAACTACTGACGTTTTCACACTGCCTATGCTTCCCAAACTATGCACATTTTTAGTAATACTAGGCATAGTTTGGAAAAGCTCAGTATCATAGGCACCGATGCACCAGTCCAATATGGCCGCCATTACATCAGTCAATATCACGTAATGCGGCGCTATGGGCTATGACACATCACAAACGCCGCCCCGGCGGGACATAATACACTATGTCCGTTAAAGAAAACAGTTAGTCCTTCAAATGTCACACTCAGTACGCTAGACTTCCCATCAGGCTCCCCGTACTCGTAACATTGGTTACTGCTAACAGAGCTAGCGTCTACAAGCGACCAGCCCTTTACACGCCGATACACCAGTCTAAGATGGCCGCGTCCCGATCGGCCATAATCACGTGACATGTCACAGGAGGCGGAGACGCGTGGTACACGCCGATTCGTTTTGTTTTGGTTAAATAACCCTGACCGCCGAGCTCACATATCTACTCGAGCTCGGCGGAGAAGGGTAGGTCATACCACCCGGACACAGGAGATTAGAGGTGAGTGCAAGAGCGATAAACGGGGGATGGGAGGATAAGAGCCCCTTGGTTTTTAAAGGGTTGTTCACCTGTAAATAACCCTTTGGTGCTACTTATGTCCTAACTTTAGCTAAAACCCAAGGGCTCATCCTTGATGTTCTGTCCCGCCGACCCCTCATGTGGCTTTTTAGTTCTTGACCAGTAGGTAAGTAGGGAATACGAGCCTTACATACCTTTAGCTCCTCTAGTCACAGAGTATGTGTGTGTGTTTGCACCTAGCCACCTTAAGCAACAAACGGTGTCTCTCTCTGTCTCTTTACAATGCCTGCCCATGGCAAGAACCGAGGTGAATAGTGTCTCTAGCCTGGATAGCTGCTGTATATCCCTTTTTTAGCCTTTTAACCTCCCCCACCCCACAAACCCCCTCACCAGCTCAGTGGTTGTTGTGTGTGCCTCACCATTCACACTATGCACATACAACTGACAAGGCATGCAGTGGTTTTTGTTTAATGCTCAATAATACCAACAGCATGCCACACTGTTCACAGATCCTATGATTGACGTGACCTACTTTCTTTATTGCAAACTTGTTTTTAACCATTGTTGTTTATCTCTTCCCTATGTATAGGCATAGGACAACCCACAGAGGTAAACATACACCATCACACACATGACACTAGCATGTTGTTTTTCACCTTTTTAAGGTCCTGATGAATCGCGGGCAATTATTACCCATTGCGAGAAACATGTCGACCATCTTCACCCCTAGTCTCATCTAGGGTCACCTGACCTAACTTGTTGACGCCTAGTGAGCTAGTCCCTTGTTTTTAATTGCAGCCAGGGGACCCCCAGAATAAAGTGAATTCCGGTACCCCTAGCTACATTTTAATATCCCATTTCACTATCACACACCATCTTGCCCACACACCCACACCTCACCATAAGGCTGTTGGATAAAAAGATCTCCGCCAAAGAGCCCCTCTTTGAGGTGAGCCCGTCGGGGATTGCACCGCCTCCCCGACGAGGAGCAACCGCCGATGATGAAGCATGACACCCTTCTGGGTGTGTGAGGCAAATCCATCCAACAAAATGGATGCCCCAGGGTGTTACTCCTACACCTTTGGTCACGCCAGTTAAATCTTCCCTAGTTTTACATTGGAACAGTCCAGCAACCCCTCGTTGTTGTATTCTTATGGTTTCTGTTGCCAACGCGTTTCGGGGCTCACATCCCCTTCTTCTTGGGCAGGAAAAAACATGCTAGAGATCTGCATAGCACGTTCTCCAACTTTATTTAAATACCATCCCCTTCCGTGGGCGTGTTTGCATTGCACTCTCCCTCGGTGCATTGTGGGGGATAGAGTTCATTATGCAGATAAAAAAAGTTAAACCAGTGAGCGCTAACCGTAGTAAGAAGTTTTGGACAAACAAGGACTCTGGTAATTTACATGATGATCTTCAGCGGGATAGGAGCCCCCTAGCAGATAATGGCCATGACCTTAGTGGAGATGTTATTGAAAGCAATGAGTCAGAACAGGCGTTGCAAGCAAGTCTTATAAAGCTTCTTCAGGATATGTCTAGGTTTACAGAGACTTCTGAAATAACACCAACAGATGCGTCTGACCCTATCTCCATTGTGAACTATGAGGAATATAGAGTACCGCCCCCCAGCCCCGTCTCATCTCATACCTCTAAGGCCCTGGCTTATTATGATCAGTAATTAAATTTCGTTCAGATCGTGGAACCCGCCGAACCCCATTCAGCCTATGACCCTACTAGTCCCTCATCCAGTGTAATAATAGTGTCCTCACCCTCTTCAGACCATGATTATAGTACCACTTTGAATGGGGTTGAAAATATGTATTATGAATTAGCATCGAGCCCCAGGGCATCAGCACCAGGGTGTTCGTATTGGGAACCTGCTTGTTTAGACCCTCTCAACAATAATATTGAAAAGCCTAGACCGTCAGCGACTTACGTAATAGGGACTAATGCACAGGGATGTTGGAGATGGACTCAGCTTCAGCAGATAGCAGCGCTGACATCAATAATAAAACTGTTAATAGTGACGAGGGAGCGATCCAAAGGTATCTATAAAAGTTATTTGTAAGGTTGCAACCGTTACCGACATTAACTTAGAGCCCTGGGTGATGAGTTTTACAGGCATCTTTTCACTAAACAACTTCTGTAAAATAAAAAATGAGTCATACCCCTTTGAGTTATGAGCAATCATGGTATACCCCTTATATAGGGCTGCATGAAGGTGGCTAGGAAATCGCTCACACATGATCGACCTTCAAACTCCCAGTTCTCATTCGAAGTTAGATGATGAGCGTAGATATAATTGGGTTCATGCACAGATGTTTCTTGGGTGCACTCTATATCAAAAATGATATAATCTTCTGTTTTAGGTGGTTGTCGTCCCTTGCACATGTAGCACATGTGTTCTTCACCCGCCTGAAAAGAAGCCTTACAACGGGGGCATTTCATGCCAGGGAATTTGTGACCTTCTGCGAAGTAATGCTCACAGCGACCACAATCTTTTTTATGTATGCACCTGACAACGCTGTTATGTATGCGCAGACATCTTTGTGAGCTACAGAATAGATTACAGGTGCCGCAGCGTACAAGCTGCTCTGCTATAACTTCACAGCCAACTGTCTGACACATTTTACAATACATTTCACAGTCATGAGCTAGCTGAGTGCTGTAAATGTGATCACAGTGGGTACACGCATACCTAGCTCCTAAAAATCCTTTTAAATTCAGGATACCATAAAAATGGTTTTCGTGGTGAAGAACATAAATGGTCCCGTTTTTCAGAGGCTGTGAAGTTTCGCCAGGCGCCGTTGTTGTTGTACAGAATTTTTACCGTAACTTTAAAACAGTTCTCAAAAATCCCCAGGTATCCAAAAACAACAGGGTGATTGTAGGTATTTTAAGCACTGTATGGGCTGCATTAGCTCTAGACAAGATAGCAGCATCGCTAGTGTTACGGGCAGCCAATAGTCCTGCTATGCTTGCTGCCAAGCATGTGTTAGCTGTAGGGTTGTTAAAATCAATCAGCCATTGTTGTTTCTTCCCTATGATTTTACTGTACAGAATAGTCTTTACAGGTCTAGAGCCGCCTCCGGCACGAAATCGGACAACTAGAGCTATGATTCTAAAGGTTCCATTAGCCATTATCTCACTCCTACTCTGCAAAAGATTAGTGAGGTTTTCTAAAAAATCTACAGCATCAAAGACATCACAGGCTGCTCTAGTTGTGAATAAAGGACTATTGAGATCTTGTGCCTGGAACCGCAGCTGGAAAAAATCATTAGGCCTGCATCCTGTAACATGCGCTCTATGAGTGTTTGTATAGCTTGATGAATAGCTAGAATGCCTTGTTCTAATGAGGTTATACGGTCAAGGTTGACAAATCTAAACTCCACGTAATGTTCTGTTGCATAAAATCTCTGTACAGGATGGGTGTACCTTCTGACACTCTCTAAAAACACAGGCTCTAAGTCTTCAGGTTGAGGGCTGTTGCTCCATGGCAATCTCACAGGGGAGGGGTGCTGAGGGGTCTGTCTCGGGGTCTGCGCGGATAGTTTTTTAATCCTTCTTGTGACGTGTATTCGGGCTTTCTTTAGGCGATTTGTTAAGCGGCGGCGGAGCCTCGCGCTATTAAGCTAATTCTGCTTGCTATTAACCCATGTGTCTTTAGGTAACCTCCCACATCCTGATTGATTCAGAAAACTTGTAAATTCTGGCTCAATAGGATCATTTTTACAACTCGTTATTGATACCTCTATGGGATTTAAACCCCCGACGGACCTTTCTAACTGTTTTGTCTTCTTAACGGCCCGTAGGATTCGTCGAGCCTTATTAAGTATCTTATGGATTGTTTTTTTATATTTTGACACATATGTAGCTTTATTCATAAACCAGGAATTAGAATTTTTTAGGGATGTCTGAGAGTCTAGTCATAATGGTATGACCATTAGGTTGGTAGCTGTTGATTCTCATGCTGATACCACATAGCTTGTAAACATTTTCACCGTATGATTTATTTCCTCCAGCACATCATTTAAAGGGCGGTTCTTGTTTTTTGCTTTCCCATGTTTTAAAATTATAGAGCTCACCCTAGCTTTTACTTGTTTGATAGACTTCTGCATTTCTTTGATATTGCCCAGTAAAAAAGTTTTATGAGCTAATTCACAATTGTCGCTGCTGGTAGGGTCACCTATTAATGTAGGGTTTATATTACTATGGGGACTCCTATGGATCGCTCCCTCGTCACTATTAACAGTTTTATTATTGATGTCAGCGCTGCTATCTGCTGAAGCTGAGTCCCTCTGCGAACTTTCCTGTGCATTAGTTCCTATTACGTAAGTCGCTGATGGTCTAGGTTTTTCAATATTATTGTTGAGAGGGTCTAAAGAAGCACGTTCCCAATACAAACACCCTGGTGCTGATGCCCTGGGGCTTGATGCTAATTCATAATACATCTTTTCAACCCCATTCAAAGTGGTACTATAATCATGGTCTGAAGAGGGTGAGGACACTATTATTACACTGGATGAGGGACTAGTAGGGTCATAGACTGAATGGGGTTCGGCGGGTTCCACGTGCTGAACAAAATTTAAATGCTGATCATAATAAGCCAGGGCCTCAGAGGTATGAGGTGAGACGGGGCTGGGGGGCGGTACTCTATATTCCTCATAGTTCACATTGGAGATATGGTCAGACGCATCTGTTGGTGTTATTTCAGAACTCTCTGTTAACCTAGACATATCCTGAAGAAGCTTTATAAGACTTGCTCGCAACGCCTGTTCTGACTCATTACTTTCAATAACATCTCCACTAAGGTCATGGCCATTATCTGCTAGGGGGCTCCTATCCCGCTGAAGATCATCCTGTAATTTACCAGAGTACTTGTTTGTCCAAAACTTCTTACTACGATTAGCGCTCACTGGTTTAACTCTCTGTTTATGACCTGTCACAAGCTGTGTGGAGCGACCAGGGTTTGGGGTGTATAGTGGGACCTGTCCTTCACCTAGGTCGTTAGGCATCTGTGAGAAAATGGCAGTCTTAGACATTTGCTTCGCTGCTTTTTTTAGAGCTAAACCTCCGGGGTCATTTTGAATAACAGGGGCAGCGGCTAGATCCAGCTTTAACTTTTTCACATATGTAGGCTTTACTTTAGCTGATTTACAATCTCCAACAGTCTCTTCAACAGGTTTACAAAAAAGCTGTTCACCTTCATAAATGTTGTCCTGTCGGGGATTTTCGCTCTCAACAGCTGATGTTTTTGGTTTATTTTGCCCCACATTTGTTATGTCCTCTAGATGTATTGATAATCGTCCCCTCTTGAGTGACTCTTCTTTTCCCACAAACTTGTGTACTGTTTCTACATATGTAAACAAAAATATGTATTAAAAACTAGAAAAGTCTAAACTGCTAACAATAAACCACAGTAAGGTTTCTTACAAACAACTGTGATGAATACTGGACCCTTCTACTTTACACTATATCTGACTAAAACATGCTTTTTTTTTCAAACGGAGTCCCAAGCTGTTAAAAGCTCACCTGTTTGTTGTCTTTGTAGAACGCCCTTCTTAGCAGCCTGTCCGCTTTTAAGCATAGGCGCTGGATGCAGAGCTCTTTTCTCCGCAGATGGACCGCCTTTAAGCACAGGTGTTGTTTCTCGAGCGCGTTTCTCAGGAGGCGGCCCCTTTTTAAGCGCTGGTGCTGACCTTTTCACGGCTCTCCCTTCAGCACCCTTTTTTACGGTACCCTGGTTCACATCGCTGGGCCCTGCCAAGAAAAAATATATATATGTATATATATGTATTTATAAATATATATAGATATATATATATATATCATGTCTCACATGCTAATCAGGCTTGCTATCCCTTTCGCAACACACACACACACACGCACGCACACCCGCACACACACACACGCACGTGCGCACACCCACACACACACTTCCTTACCTGTAATAGGCATATTATAAGAGTGTTGCTTCTTCCGTTCCTCAGCATCCAATTGTTGTTGTATTATATCAAAGGTTAGTTGCATATCCATGTCATAGTCTGTAAAAAACATACATAGAGAGGCCGTTACGAAATGTAGGAAAAACGCTTTTACTACTATTTCTAAAAGGATGGCTCTTATACACATACCTTTGGCAAAAGCAGCAGTTTCCTCATCAGACAGTGTCAGCTCCTGGAGATCCTGCGTACAGAAAATAAATAAATAATAAATACTAATAACAGAAATAATAATATATATATGTGTGTATAAAAGCCATATATTAAAATATAGCCTGAGCCCTGGGTGTTTCAGACCACTTTACATGAGCCCCATGTGTATTACAGTATGCATTTTTATTTGTCCAGAACAACAGGCTTATTGAGCTAGGGGTCCCAAGCGCAAACTCTATTATGCAGCTACAGCCTCTCCACATGGGGCGTGTAGCTGTGCATTTTTGAGCTGTCGGTGATGTCATTAAAGCAATGGGGCATGGTTCGCAAAATGTCCTGTACCCTCTTGATTTAATGACGCGGCTACCCATGTTAATTTGCCCAGGATAACAGGTTATTTGAGCAGGCGCCGGGACTCCCTTGCCACAAGGGGATCCCAGGCACCGGCTTAAATTGTGATGCTACAGCCTCTCTTTGCGAGGTATGTAGCTGTGCATATTAAAACTTTTTGGCCTTGTTATTAAAGCACGGGGAACGCGTCGTGCATACCGCTTCCCCCTGCTTTCATTCATGGTGTTGGGGGGCTTCATACATTGCAGCACCAAGCCGAGCATACAGCGCAACCATGACGGGGCGGAAGCAGTGGTTAAGCGCTTCGGCCCCCATCATGACGCTTGGTTCATAGGGCGGGGCTCAGAGTGGTTTGAAGCCGCTCTGAGCCTCGCGCTCTCACACACGTCTTGGCCCCAGGATGCGGGACAGCCACACATCGCTACCAGCCCCATGTAGGGAGTAGGGCCAACAGCGCAACCAGTGTAGAGCAGGTATGGTCTGCGGCTGAGGCATTAAGGGCAACCTCAGCCGCTCCTATCAGGGCCATATTTTTTTCAGAAAAGACAGCATCCCATTAGAGTGGTCGCCGCCTCGAGCCACCAGCAGCTATGGCATTGAGGGGGTCGACGGGGGCCTTAGGGGAAGCCTTTGTCATCCCTTGCACCACTGCCATCCCGACATTTAAAAAAAAAAAAGAATTCAAGGGCCGTGAAGACCTCATCGGCCAGTCTACACAGCTCTATGGGCTCCTCCGTATTTTAAAGGCCCCTTGAGGGGAGAGGGCGGCCCCCTTGGGGTCTGCATCGTCTCCCTATAGATACAAAGCGATAGCGGTACGCCGGAGGCATTAGGAGCAGCCTCTGCAGCCGTGACACCGCAGCCCCATGCTTGGGCCTTTTAAAAATAGCTTATGGGTGTTGGAGACCCTGGGTACCCATCTCTGCCACCACCCCAGTGCCCCTAGATATTTTTTAGCCGCCCTCAGGGGGACAACGGCCCTTGGGGTCTGCCAGCATCCCCCCATAGCGCACACCCGATTGTGAGGACACTGGTGGCCCATATAAGCAGCCCCCTCAGCTCCCCAACACCTCGGCCCCTAGAATTCTATATTTTTTAATGATAACATAACCCCGCGCTTCGAAGGCCCCAGTCTTAACCACCAGCACCCCCTTGCTAACACAGGTCTTCAGGGCCCCCTTTTACCGGACCAAACATCAAGTACCACCCCGCAGATCTTGGATTTTCGGAGACCCCAACACTACTACATATCATGGACAAACCCTGCATTTAAGGTAAGTGTATAGCAGTCCTTGTTTTCTTTTTGTCATTTTTACCCTCTTAAACTGCTAAGCCTCTATGACCTAATAATACAATACCATCTGCGTGCATGCTTTTTACAGTTATTCCTGGTCTAAAGTTTTTAAGTAATGCTTGAAATACTTTATAAAATAGAATCAAAATTCAAAACTACTTACATTAAATATAGAGTTGGTTTTATCAGCGTGACTGTTGCCAGGGTGGGTCATGTTAACCTCGTAGTCTTCTGTTGAAGCCTGTTCACTCGCCAAGATGAAGGTAGGTGCTCCAAAACACTTGTCAGAGTGCCAGTGTGCGTCTAACTTATGTCCCTATTTTTATACCTGTTACAATCTGATAAAAGCCAGGAGGGTCGTCCTTTAGACTGGCGGGAACTTATGGCAAAAAGAGTTTACGTGTTAAGCATCCCAAAATGTGTAAAAGCGCGCCTTTGAAAATGTTGTACACTCACTTCTGTTACACTCTGATAAAATAGGCCCTGAAGGCTCCCTCTAAGCGGCGGGAAACTCGTGGTGAAAGAGCTTACGTATTACCCTTCGATTTGTTTTTCTCTGCACCCTCCTAGATGTAAAAGAGCGCCTTTAAAATGTCATACTTTAACTGCCCCTCGCATGCACTGTCCCCGCCTAAGAGTCCCATGTGCACAATTCACGCCACTCTTTTACAAGCCGGTTGTGCTTATCAGTTCCTGACAGCTGACTCCCACGTGGAAGCCTCTTTGTGTCTTAGCAGTCTTTTAGGCGGTTTAAAATTAGGCGCTGAAAATGTTACATCAGCACACTTACATTTTAGTTTTGCCGCTCATATGAGTCTCGTGTTCGTCCCTCACTTTCTGTGTTGCATCAGCATTTTTCCATCATGTTACATCTCCAGGATGGGTTTGCCGCCTTTTGTGGAACTTGCGCCATCTAGCCCCTTCTGGGCTGCAGCAGCCTATTTTACAGGTACAAAATATGCCTATACATGTTGCTGAACCCTAATGCATGCTGTACAAGAATGCCATGTTTCTCAGCCATGTCCCCACACTCGCACGTAGAGCAAAGCCTCAGCTGGATTACACAAGGCTTTATTTATTCTTTCTTTTTATAATTAGTGTCATTTACATCAGACTTTCAACTTTGGTTGTACATAATGTTGCAACAGAAACCTTACAGTCTAGGTTTGTGACAACACAATACCCTGTTAAAAAAACCCACAAGGGTCTATTACACATCCCCTGCTGGCTTACATACTAGCACCTGTTTATCAACCCTGAAACACTACTCCCACGTAGAAAGAAGCCACCATTGCATACCACTTGTCTTCATTTATTTTTTATTTTATTTATTTTCCCTTTTCATAACTGGCATCATTTTACACCAGGGACTTTAAGCCTCAGTTGCATAACACAGGTCTTTATTTATTTTTTCTTTTCATAATTAGTGTCATTTATATCAGAGACTTTCAACTCCAGCTGTGCATGATATTACCCCAGCAAGCTTACAGCCTATGTTTGTGACAACACATTATCCTGTTAAGGAACCTGCAGGGGCCTATTACACAGCCCCCGCTGCCTTACATACTGGCCCGGGTTTAGCAGCCATAACACATTACTCCCCCATAGAAAGAAGCCACCGTTGCATAACACTTGTCCTTATTTATTTTTTATTTCATTTATTTTCCTTTTCCTAACTGACATTATTTTACATCAGAGACCCTAAAATATTTATTGATTTTTCCATTTCATAAATGGCGTAATTTTACACCAGAGTCTTTAAAGTTAGGCTGCGCAAAATATTGCATTGGTAAACTATCAGTCTAGGCTTACTGCAGCACACTCCACAATGTTACAAAGCCATGCCCATGCATGTTACACAGCCTCCAGCTGCTGATTTACACACCTTCAAATGTTCATCAGCCCCTACACATTACTCCTGCGTAGAAAGAAACCACAATTGCACAATACATGTCTTTATTTTATTTTTATAATCGTAATTTTCCATTAGAGACTTTTTTAAACTAGGCGGCAAAATTCCCGCCTCTTCTGCGGCAAATGGAATTCATGCCCCTGGCCTGCTATGGCTATGCCCCTACACCCCAGGCCACCATTCAGGAACTCCCTAGGCATCAGCTACGCCTCCTACGGGGGCAGGCCTACCTCCAAAAAGACCCAGAAACACTCTAGGGCTCCCATTCCACAGATGGACCTCACCGCTGCTCAAGCAACACCAGTCTGCAGTCGCAGCTATCCGCTGGACATGCCCAGACATGTACATGCGGGCCCAGACATGCCCCTGCTTTTTCAACCAACATGGCACCCACAGGTAAGTCTCTGCTCATCCATCCCACAGCCCTAAACACCCCAGTAGGCCCTACTGGCTGCATTGCAGCTAGCCCTAGGCATCCCACACCACCACTCTACACCATTGACACACCTACATATTTATTAATTCCTGTGTGAAGGGCACTCACACACTACACCTGGACCCCTTAGGGACTGCCCCTCAGGCCAACTCTCAGGGGCTGGACTTCCGGCCCAAGACTTCCGGCCCAAGACTTCCGGCCCTGGACATCCGGCCCAAGACTTCCCGGGAGGGACTTCCGGGGAGGGCCTTCCGGGGAGGGACTTCCGGGGAGGGACTTCCGGGGTGGGACTTCTGGGGCTGGACTTCCGGCTCCTAAATCACTTCCAGGGGGCGTTCCCACCTGTCAAAAAATGAATGGTGACGAAAGGTATCATCTTATACTACTGATGAGTACTACTGTGGTTTCAGCTGAAGGGATTGTTGTATTTTAATTTAATTGTATTAGTTTTAATTAACCGATCAATAAACGTATTCATTCATTCATTCATTCATTCATTCATTCATTCATTCAATCCTCTTTGTCTTATGTATTATTTTCTATTGATTGATTTCCACATGTATGAATCTTTGTCTCAGTAGGTGTGTGATGTAAAGTGCTCTGACAGCATACACTGTCATGTGTGCTGCTATAAAACTAATAAACAAAATATTCTTGTACAGGGTGCCACTAGCGCTAATGCCGCCCCTGGGCATTACAGTGCGATCACCCTTTGTTTTTGAAGCAAAAAATTATGTCTCCTTGAAGAAAGGTGTAATACATGAAAATATTTTTATTTGTCCCTACATGTCACACATTTCATGTTAGGATATCAAAAGGAGACTAGCTAGAGATTGGGTTAATCTGACATTATTATTATTATTTACATAGCGACTCAGTATCGTTTTGCCAAATGGCAGTGGCACCTGTTGGGTGTCTTTGGAAAGCCCTCACCCACCAACCTAGTTGGTGGCATGCTTCATCATCGGGCCCACCCAGTGACACCTAGCGTGTCCCGGGTGTGCTTCGACGCCTGATTACAGCGGAGCAGGTATGTCACTGTGTGTGCGGTGTAGGGTGTTTAGGTATGTGAAGTTAAAACGGCTTGGCGGATGGTCCCTGGGGTGAGGATACTTTATTAAAAGGGCCTCCGTCAGCGGTTCTGCGAAGGAGGCACAACAGGTCCCACGCTGGTGCTGGCCAGAAATCCTGGCCACACCTTGCCACTTCAATAACCTTGGAGCAAAAACAAGCCTTGAAAGCGTGATCTTGAGAAGGGAATCCCCCCTCTCACAGTTAGATACACTTTAGGGCGTGTAGACACATAGACTACACTACACAATCCCTATTTTAACCCACACATATTTTATTGTCCTGAAGAAAGCCAGATTAGTATAAGGCACTGGCTGAAACATGTTGACACTCTTAGGACGTAGGAGGTCGTAACCCGCCTCTAACGTCCCACAGCCTTATTTTTAACCGCTGACGGAGGCCCTTTTAATAAAGTATCCTCACCCCAGGGACCATCCGCCAAGCCGTTTTAACTTCACATACCTAAACACCCTACACCGCACACACAGTGACATACCTGCTCCGCTGTAATCAGGCGTCGAAGCACACCCGGGACACGCTAGGTGTCACTGGGTGGGCCCGATGATGAAGCATGCCACCAACTAGGTTGGTGGGTGAGGGCTTTCCAAAGACACCCAACAGGTGCCACTGCCATTTGGCAAAACGATACTGAGTCGCTATGTAAATAATAATAATAATGTCAGATTAACCCAATCTCTAGCTAGTCTCCTTTTGATATCCTAACATATAAACCGGGGATCTGGACTAGCTTTCTGGTCCTCTCTCTCCCTCTTGATTCTCGCACACATTTCATGTTTGCAGCACTGTGCAGCAAACACAAGGAGATGATGGACGCAGTGCTGAAAGTTTTCAGAAACTCACCTCTAGTCACAGATCTGGGTTGAATTCATCATCATTCTTTAGTTCACGTCGCCACTTCAGTTGATATGCAAATCAGTCTTGACCCTGTGCCTCATGGGAACAGTCCAGCCCGAACTGCAAAGCCAGGTCTTCCCTGAACCGGAAACAAGCATCCTGGAACCGGTTTCCGGGTAACACCCTTCATCAGCCAGGCTAGCTTCAATCCAGTGACAAAGTGAGCAAAGGACCCACGTCTGGGAATACCCTGCCAACTTAGGGTGAACAAAGCAAACACAAGGAGATGATGGACGGAGTGCTGAAACTTTTCAGACACTCAGCCCCAGTCACAGATCTGGGTTGAATCCATTCAGGCCCAGATCTCTGTACTTGGGTGAATGTATCACATTGTTCTGCATTCTTACCATCATTTGTTCTTTTAGCATTTTTCACTCCGAGTGGGACGGGTATGCCCAGACGTGGGTCCCGTGCTCTCCATGCCACTGGAGTCAAGCTATCCAGGCTGATGAGGGGGTGAAACTCTGAAACCAGTCCTGGGATGCCTGTTTCCAGTCCAGGGAGGACCTGGCCTGGCAGTTTGGGCTGGACTGTTCCAATTGGGTGCAGGGTCAAGTCTGATTTGCATGTGGCTGGGTTCAAACTGGAATGGCATGGTGAGCAAAAAACGATGGATTTAGGCCCAGATCTCTGTACTGGGGTGAAGGTATGACATTGTATGACATCTAATGCGTGGAATGTTATAACAAACGCCTAACCATAGTATTTTGTCTTGAAGGGTACCCTTCCCATGCAATAACTATGCTAGACATCACTAACACACTTTTGCACCATTGTACAGAGGCCTGTGTGTGGCACTAGATAGCCAGTGCTTGCTTTCTTCTCCTAGTGCAATATAGTGCAGCGACTGAGCCAAGTTGTTGCCACTAAGCAAGGAGAGCATACAGAGCAGCACTTGAGGTCACCCACAGCTGAGAGCTGCAAAGTGCATACAATGGGAGAGAGAGACAAAAGCGGAGATTTACTAATAACTTATGAAAAGCAGTGCTGCAACCAAAGTTGTTGCTCTGCGCTGTGCTGCACGAGAAGGAAAGAGCAGGACCTCACCCTAGCTAGTAGAATATGGTGCTGTTTCTATCTTCCCAGGTGCGGCCATACCTTTAGGCCGCTCAGAGCCACATGCGCACCTTTGCATGATAGTGCAAAGTTGAGTGTGATGACTTGCATAGTTTTTGTCCTGGAAGGATTATATTCCAGTAAAACATCCTATGCTCAGACTTACTTCTAAACGGTTTCTATTTTAAATGGGAGATAAACACTAATAGGGTTTGAAAAATTTGAAGAAATGTTTTTTTCTTACTTTGCACCTGTCTTAGGAAGGAATGTTTTTTATGCTAAGCCCTGTCTGCCATTGTTAGTAGATAGAGCGTTGTATCAACAACCATGGCTGGTTGTGAGGGAGCAGCCATGTACCACCCATTATAAGCTCCCTTCAAGCAAAGTAGTACGAAGGGACAGAAAACACAAATCAGTGTTAGTTTAGGCAACTTTCCATGGCAATAAAACCGTTTGTACTAGAATGTAAATCACAAATAAATATTTTGCACTGGTTTGCATCACTTTTGGAGGCCAATTGAAAGTGTTAATAAGTCTCTCACTAAGTACACTCCACTTACAGAAATGTTGCAGCCTTTCGCACTACCTTTGAGCAGCTTCCTATACAGGTACCTTGCCTGTCAGGATCAGGTATGAAAAGCTTGTTGGTGTCGAACTTTAGAGTTTGCCTGTGCTATGTATGGAGTCATAACTGGTGAGGTACCTTAATGCTGATATGTATTCCATCTGATTCAAATACTGACAGTTTTGACTGAGTTTAGCCAGTTGGTATGATGCTGCCTTCAGTGAAACATCATGCTTTGAATCCTGGCACTCCCATATCTGTGATCTCTGGCAAATAATTTCATTCACCTTTGCCTTAATACTGTAATGTAATAAAAGTTGAATCACTGACTCAGGGGAGAAAGTTCACATATAAAAAGTGACAATTTACATTGTGATAGGTAAATAATAACACTCATTATACGAAGCGCTTGGATGAGCTGTAACATAAGGGCCATAATTATTAAGGGATTGCATCGCTTTTGCAACATTCAACAAGGTGCAAAAGTGACGCAACCCCCAAGACGTGATTTAAAGCCACATGTGGTACTGAGTGTCCTGATAAATCCAGAGCAATGCAGCACAAATCGCTGTGTTAAATTCCTCTGTCCTAGGGAGGAGTTCCAAGGGTGGTGTGTGGGTCTTTGTAGAATCCTGCATTTATAATGTAATGTATTTCACACCTCCTGCTCAGCCAGTGCCTGTGCTCTGTGCCCAAAAGAGTGTTGGAGTCTTGATGTGCCTCGGAATGTAGGACACAGAGAGGTGAAGAACAGTTGAGCATGGGCTGAGCAGCAGACAGGCTACTCCTGGTGGGGCTCTCTTTCACAACTTAACTACCTGTTGTATGGAACAACGCTACTTGTTACCTGCTTGAATAAATCATCTTTGATTACAACCTTCCTGCGTGGACCTCCTCACTAGAGTCTTCCCACGCAAAACCCATCGATTTTAACACATTCCCATATTTACCATTACTGGTAGACCTAGGAATGCACCAAAATGCTTTGTTTTCCCAGGGGAGGTGTAACAAGGAGAAATATCTTTATTTATTTCCCGTAATTTTTCCTTTTTCTATGTGTGCTTCATAGCAATGGTGGGTATCGTTGAAGCTATGTGGACTCGGGGTACCACCCCTTCTTTTTTTTGTACTTCTGGATTAATTCCTAGTTGCGTATCTACAATATAATATGTTTGATGGAATCAGACAAAGAAAACCCAGGCAATTTGGGGCAGCACAGTTCATCAAGGGGCTGAAGAATTGTACACTGGGTCTCCCTGCAAATACGTGTGTCGGTGTCCCACACTATTAGGAGCAGATTGGTCCTGGTAGTGTTGGTAAACTCTGACAGAACCAGGAAAAAACGGTCTTGGTGAAGGTCGGTCAGCTGTGAGAACCGTTCCTCGTAGTGTTTTTCAGCACTTTCGAGCGAGTGTATCAAAAAACTAAAAGTGAAGTTGTATTTGTTGCTGTCCACTTGATAACCTACCCTAATATCCCAGCTCACATGGAGTTAGAGAGGTAAATACACACTATTTCAGTCAACGGCTTGTCCTTCTAAAGATAGGTAAAGTTATGAAAGAGTCTATCCAGGCTGGTGACCCCAAAGGAAACGTTTGCCATAATGGAACTAAAACCTGGCTGTGCCACTGATGTGAAAGAAAGACTCCACAGCAGAGTAAAAACTGCCTTTTAAAGACATGCCAAAGAAATACATAGGGGATGAAACTTCTCTCAGCATATTTACGCACCATTGCTTCTTGTTCATGACTGTGGTGTCGCAGTCTAGAAAGACCCTCTGTTTGGCTGACGTCAGAAGCGGCATGGCGTCACTGTGTGCGCGCATGGGGAGAGGAAGCGCGAGTAGAAGAGAAGAACTCACAGCTGGGTGTTTTTTTTCTTTCAGGCATATCAATTTGGCAAATGTTGAAATGTCGCTTCTTTTAAGGGATGGAGCCACGGAATCAATGCATTCCCGGAACAAATACAGCATTTATAGCTCCCTAGGAAATGGCTATTTCTAAAGGTTATGATGAAGATGGGACCCAGGGCGGAAAAGGGCACCGCGCCCCCATGTTAAAGGTGGCTAAGAGGTGCGAGTGTAAAATGAACACAAAATGACTTGGAGTGAAATTATACTTATTACTGCCATGGCGGAAGCAGTAGTGCTGTGAGTAATGACTTTGCCGGTGGCTCGTCTCACCGAGCTGAAGCGAGGCTCTCTAACCACAAGGTACTAAAAGTGCTGCAGATCAATAAGGTTTCAGCGATGTGATGAAAATGCCCTCTTATGCTGTGCGTGTTGGGGCACGGGTTCAGAAGGAGAATTTATGTGCGTTTGATTTCATGAAAAGAAAGTCTAAACAGTGGAAAATCACTATTTTTTCAAGAGCAACAATACATAAGCAGAATAGTGGAAATAATCGGGGCTCAGGTTTTAAGAATAATAATGGAGGGACAAATTAGCACATGTAATTGTCAATGATTTCAAAGGAAGTGACGCCACAATAAGTAAAGGAACACCCATATAATATTGACTAATAAAATGGAAGGGGACTATTTTACCAAACGACTAATTTGACATACTCATGCAGAAATGTAAAAACAATTTGTTTTATTTTACTGATCTAAATAACGATTTTTTTTTGTTCTCACCTAAAGGTATAATTGAGCTCAAAAATGGCTCAAAGGCACACTCTTTAAACAGGTTTGAAACTTGGTAATACATCATTAAACTGTGTTTAGAAAGTAAACAAGGTCTGGAAGGTGTATTTTTTAAACAGCCAGACTTGTTGTTAGCACTTTCTGTTGATGCTTTTTTTATATAGATTCAAATCACAATAGCGCTGCACATTTGAAGTTCACTTGGTGAAGGATTTTATGGCTCGGATTTGTAATGTTATTTCTCAAATAAGAGATGCAATGATTCCCCCTCTGCCCCATCTCACTCACAAACAAAGCGGATGCCTCCAGTGGAAAGGGTTTAAAAACACACTTTAGTTAGTTTACAGACATACAATCTTTGCTAATACAGGCAGCTGCATTGCCAGGGTATAAGGTACCACCTCTCAGCCACTTTCGGCCTAAGGTAAGAGTAAAAGAGTAAAAGAGGGCCAGATGCAAGTTGAGCTCACAGATGGTTAGATTTGCAGAATCTGAGGTTAGAAAAGCTTTTTGAATGTACGAGACTCTATTTTGCGATTAGGTAACCTATTACCGAATAGCGAAATGGGTTAGCTATTCAGTACTAGAAGGGGTGTCTTAAGGGCGTCCCTTCCAAATAGCGACTTGCAGTGATATGTGATAATGTTTCGCGACCGAAAAGTGGTTGCAAAAATGTGCATTTTACTGCCTACTTCAAGTAGGTGGTAACCCATTTGCAAACAGGAAGGGGTCCCTTGTGAATGGTAGTAAAAAAGTTTTTTAAGAGCAGGCAGTGGTACCACTGACAACTGCCTAATCTTTAAAAATGAAAAAAAAAACATTTTGTTTTTGTTTTTGAAATTCATCCTGTTGGACTTGGCCCTTTTTGCAGGGTCATCCCTAAACTTTTTGCCTTTCTCCTAGCCGTTTGTCTGACATGGTGTTGGTGGTTTTAGGACTCTGGACACTTTAGCACTGCTGTTCAGTGTAAAGTGCATGTGCTCTCTGTGTTAAATATGGTAAGAATGGTCTACACCTGTTTGGCATATTTAATTTACCTGTCAGTCCCTTGTAAAGTGGCATCTCATATACCCAGTGCTAGAAAATTAAATGCTACTGGTGGGCTTGCAGCGCTGATTGTGCCTACCACCAAAGTAGCCTTGCAAACCTATCTCAGGCCTCGGCCATTGCAGGGCTTGTGCGCGCAGTGTTACTGCACTGTGGCACCCAAGAAGAATCACTGCCGTGGCCCAGAAGCCAGGCAAGCTGCCTGGTTGGGGGTGAAGCCAGCAACAGTAAGTGCCAGCCGGAAGAGGCGTGCTGAGAGGTCCGGTTCGACGGAGATCCTGCTCGTGTTGCAGGATCCCCGGTGCCTGCCTATGAACTAGAGGAAGTCCAGATGTCGTTGTGTTCCTCACTGGGCCCCTGTTAGTTGTGGGAGCCCCGCCTGCCACCTGAAGGCGAGAGGAGATCCAGGAAGGCCCGGTGAGAGGGGCTGCCTGAGGAGCGAGACCTAAGCACTTTACCAGTGCTGGTTAACTCAGCGGACCCCCAAGGGTGCAGACCACTCCAACAAATGGGGAATTTTCTTCTTGATGGCACCCGGAGGAACCCGGTGCTCCCCTAGGCACTATTAGTGTCAGTTTTAAGTTGTTGTGGGGACTGATCAAGGGTTCCCAGGGTACCATAGTGCCAAGGTATTTCCGTCAGCTGCCCCGCCTGAATGTGGGCAGCTGCAAAGTAGTGGGCATTCCTACAGGAGAGTCCCTGAGAGGCAGGGCTCCACTGGCATAGAATGCCAGTGCCTTCATTTGCTGGACACAGGTGCACCACAGTTGTGGCCAGCTGCAACGTTTTGGGCCAGATACTCTTTAGAAGTCCCAGAGTGGGACTTGGGGGCATTTCTTTTCTAGGTCAGAGGGCACAGTGAGTGCCAATGCCCATAGTGATCGGGACAGCTGCGCCGCAATTAGCGGCAGCTGCAACGTGTAGGCCAGCCCATTGCTGAGAGTCCCAGTGGCGGCCTGGGAGGCACAGTGGTGCCAGCGCAATTGCGTACTTTGGGATTCTGCTGCATTGGCAGCAAAGCCCTGACATTCTGGACAAAGGGCATTTAGGGCCCAAGTGAAAGGCCAGATGGCCTGGGGTCATTGTGGGTGAGAATGGTAGAGCGGCAGGCTCTAGACAGCTACACAATGTGTTTTATGCCTCATGGGATTGTGATTGCATAATGTGATTGCCTAATGCGATTTATTCTTGTGATGCCAATGACATAATGTGTTTATGTTTATGATTTTTATGCATAAAATAATTATGCTGGTGAGGCCTAATGCGTAATGTGTTTATGCTATTGAGGTTTGAGCCTAATGTGATTTATTGCCTAATGTCATGCTATGATATTTCAGGATGGTGTCTAATGCTAAGGTGATAATGCTTAGGTCATTATGGTACTAGTGGTTACTGGTTGTGTTTTGTATTTCCTTGCCTGTTCTGATGGTTCTAACCGTGGCCCGATTGGCCTGGTCCTGTATATAATCCCCTGTGAATATTGCCTAGTGCCAGTTGGCACAGTGTAAATGTGTGATTACGTTTCAAATATGTTTATGATAATACAAAGGCTATTTCTTTATTTAACCTTGTGTGGAGTTCCTTTTTTTGGTGTGCCTAGTAAGTTGCTGCTGTGTGTGTGTGTGTTGCACACATGCTTTATACATTGCCTCTGGGATAAGCCTGACTGCGAGTGCCAAGCTACCAAGGGGGTGAGCAGGGGTTATCTTCAGGGTGTACCTCACTTGCCCTGACTGGAGTGGTGGTTTCTCCCTGGCTTTGGCGCCAGCCTTAGCCAACTAGAAATCCATTTTTAACATCCCATTTTCCTTTCAGGAAAATAGGGTGCATGTAAAAAAAACATTGCTTTATTTAAAAAACAATCACAGACATGGTGGTCTGCTGACCCTAGCAGGCCATCAGTCCTGTGATTTTAGCAATTCTCAATGAGTCGCAAATTGTGACCTACCTCATGAATATTAATGAGGTAAGTCTATTTACGACCCACTGGGAATCTCTAAATGTGTCAAAGACACATTAGTACATGGGTGTTTGCAATTCCCAAATAGCGAATTGCAAAAATTCACTATTTGAGAATGGCAAAACCAAACCTACGTACATCTGGCCCAAAATTCCTAATCTAAAAATAGTGGTGGACTATGTCCACCTTCGGCTACCCGTGACTTGTGCTCTGGAAATACATATCAACACATTCTCATGCTATCTGTTTATGCCACACTACAAAGATTATGTAACAAAACAAACACCAATGCTGAGAGGTTCAATTTACCAACCGATAATTTACGAGAATCGTTGTTTTGAATAGAGCAAAAACAACCTGCTTGAAGTATAGCAATATACGAGATTTATTCTCTTTTAGTTTTTTGAATTTTTCACTTATTATAACACTTTTTAGTGCATGGAAATACAAACAGATTTATATACAATATGTACATGAAAAAAACGTAAATCACAGTAAAACATTAACACACTTCATACATGTTTGGCCATTCAGTCATACAAAACACATTCACACAAAATGACCTAAATGAAACAAAACAAAGACAATGGGTCCATGTATTGGTTATAAATCAATGGAAGCAATCCTTTCGTGATTTCCAATTTTTAGAGTCTCAACAGATCAAAAGTTCAAAGAGAGTATCCACATCTCTTGTATATAGTTGAAGAGTCTATGTGAAACACCAGTTGTAAACCAGATACGGGACTGGGTCGGTCGATGCGTTTCGAACCCCTATTTAATGGTGGGGTTCTCCTCAGGACCAAAGGGTTCTAAAAGAATAACAGAAAAACTACTTAAGAATAGTGCAATCTAGAGACTTACTCCAGTGTGAGACAACTGCAGCTCCCTACCTTAAACCACCTGGCTACTCAACAAAACGTGAAAAGTAGATTGCAGGCACCACTTCACCAAGTATTTCCAAAGAATGGAGTGCTCACGGGGGCTGCAGATGGAACAGACAAAAAAGCAAAAACGCGCGTTACATAAATACGTACATACTTGCAATCATTCACTCAGGGTTCCCTAGTTTGCGGGGTGAGGCTTACCCGCTAAACTGTTAGCTTCAGGTTCGCTGACATTTTCGATTCTCTCCTTGTTGTAAGGGAGGGGCTGTTCCGCCGCTGAAATGTGAACGGAAGAAAGTCATGAGTATATCGGTATAGCAGAGCCAATGATGAAAGCTGTGGCGCAAGTAGAACTAATGAGAGAATGCACCGGCAACGAGAAGGCATCCGTCCTTCTCTCGGGTGTGTAGAATGATTCGCCCTAGCTAGCTGTGAAAGCGTAGCTGGTACTTCCTGGTTACAGAGTGTCCCGGGTGGTTATGGGACTTGTAGTTTGGTGTACAGGCGGGCTTAGTGAAACGGCAACAGTAAACGATGGAATGGATCTCTGGATGGGCGTGTACTGTTAAAGATGATTGCGTGAAGGTTCAAACAATAGGCTTATAAATCTCAGAGATTTCATTTAAGCCCCTTATTGCTGTACTAAATTTCATATTCAACAGCGCCTCACGCTGAGATAATTTGGCTTCCAGATCACCACCTCGTGGATCTCTTTCGATTTTCGACAGAACTGTCCATTTTAAGTCAGTTAGCTCATGTTTTAAGTTGGTCCAATGACTGACTAATGGGGCATTTTCAACCCTCCTCCGGATTCGCGATTTATATTGCGTTATCCGATTTCTGATTTCTTGCGTAGTCTTTCCGATATAAGCCAATGGACATGGGCAGATAATGGCGTACACCACGTTTTTGGTTTTACAATTCGTGAAAGTGTCATGCTTCCAATGAATGTTGTCAAAAGTGAATACAGATTCTTCCATGGTTTCATTACAGCAGGTACACGTCCCGCATTTATGATGTCCTTTGGTTGGGGGTAGTCCAAATAAACTTTGCAGTGTTGGGGCTTTTACAATCGGAAGGGCAGCTCTTACGATGTGGTTGGCCACGCTCTTCTCTTTTCTATACGCAAATAGTGGGGGTACGGAAAAGTCTTCATGGAGATTTTTCAGTAAATGCCAATTGGACATTATAAGTTTTTTGTGTTGGTTTACTGCTGGACAGAAAGTGGTGACACATACCATCCTTTTAAGATCCTGTTTGGTTTTCTTTTCAAGTAAAGTCTCTCGTGGGGTCCACCAAGCTCGTTTGAGGGAGTTTTTTAGTAGTTTTTTAGGATAACCTCTTTGGATGAGCCGGTTTTTTAGAAGGTCTGCATGTATGAAATACTCTTCCTTTCCTGAACAATTCCGGCAGATCCTGAGAAATTGTCCATACGGTAGATTTTGTCTTAAACTGCGTGGGTGATTGCTGGTGAAGTGCAGCGCTTTGTTCCTATCTGAAGGCTTACGGAATAAGGTTGTGCTTAGGCCCTCTTCATGGGGTTCCACTTTGACGTCCAAGAACGTGATAGATTCATTGGATGCTGTGACAGAGAACTTAATGTCACCTGTTCTTGAATTCAGCCAACAGACAAATTGGTTCAAGTCTTCATGTCCTCCTGTCCAGATGAGGAACACGTCATCAATGTAACGCATGTAGTTGGAAATGCAGTTACTATAGGGATTGTCATTGTATATAAATTTCTCTTCGAATAGTCCCATGAACATTATGGCTAGCTCTGGGGCAAAGGGGCACCCCATTGCTACTCCCTTAATCTGGTAAAAGAACTCTGCATCAAAGGTGAAAAAGTTTTTCTGTAGTGCAAAGCGGGCCAAGTCCAGGATGAAATCAGTCGGGACCCTCATCGGTTTTTCCCTCTTTTCCAGAAACACCGTCAGTGTTTCCAGAGCTTGTTCCTGCGGAATTTGGGTGTACAGAGACACCACGTCTAATGTGACAAGAAGTTGTCTCTTGTTGTCAAAGTTGATGGTAGCTATTCGGTTCAGAAAGGCAGTCGTGTCTTGTAGATGGGCTGGGATGGTATGGATAAAAGGTTTCAGAAGTCGATATATTTAGCTACTGGCTCAAAAAGTGACTCAAACCCAGAAATTATTGGGCGGCCTGGTGGATTGATTTCATCTTTGTGCATTTTCGGGAGCACATAGAATACTGGGGTTCTAGGATTTTTATTTTGTAAGAACACTAGTTCTTTGGGTCCTACAAACCCTAGATCGAAGCCCTTTTGAATCACTCCAAACATTTGATTTTTTATTTCTGAAGTGGGATCTTTTCCAATGCGTCTGTAACAATTTTGGTCATTTAGCTGGCGGTGGACTTTCTGTTTATACTTAGCAATATCCCAGATCACAATCGCTCCGCCCTTATCGGCCTGTTTCACTACAATGGTGTTGTCATTTTTTACAGTTAATAGGGCATCCTTCTCAGCTTTTGATAAATTATATTTAACAAAGGTTCTCTTTTTTTCGATTGAGGATATTCCAGATAGAACAGTCCGTTCAAACGTGGTCACTTCCTTAGGAATTTTGGGTCCTTTAGGACAAAAGGACGACTTTCTTTTAAAACCTGTCACTTCCTCTTGTTGGTCTTCGTTTGATTCCTGAAAGAATGTTTTTAAACGGATCTTCCAACAAAATTCTAATGTCTCCAGTTTCATCTTTACAAAATCCGTTGGTCTAGACGGAACGAAGTTAAGTCCTTTAGTCAAAATAGATGTTTCTGCTGGTGTAAGGATCCTATCAGATAGATTGTAAATTGGTGATTTGTTTAATTCTTATAGAACTTT
The DNA here is from genome assembly GCF_964263255.1 of Lissotriton vulgaris. Classification (NCBI taxonomy): domain Eukaryota; kingdom Metazoa; phylum Chordata; class Amphibia; order Caudata; family Salamandridae; genus Lissotriton; species Lissotriton vulgaris. The sequence goes on along the minus strand of NW_028252661.1, from coordinate 25,168 downwards.
TGGCGTGTTCTCATTTCCCATGGTTGGGAAAAGCGGGTTCGGCCTCTGGTTTTCTGTTGGCCGCGTCCTAAAAAAGGCGTTTGATTTTGTTGTTGTTGCTGATATTGATCTGATCGATTGCCTGTTCTGTTTTGAGGTTGTCGGTTAGTGTTGTCTGACTCACTCCCTGATGATGAAGTTGTGTCCTCCTTTCTTTTCTTCCTTTCTATTCACTTGTTATTTGTTTGTACTTCTTTCTAAGACGTACCTATTTATGTGATGGCTGAAAAAGACACACTTGCCTTTAGTGAGGAACATATACAGAATTTAATTAGAGACCCTCCAGTGTTTGCTTCAGCAGCTCTAAGCCTTAATGCCAATACACAGAACGAGTCGGACAAACGAACTCATTTACGAAAAAAACAGATCCGGACGGACCTACATGGTCATTTTTTACTCCAGCACCTCCGGTCAGGAACCATCCCAGCGGGACTTGTTATTCGTAATATACCAGTCGTTTTTACTGACGATCCAGTCTACAAAAAGGGCTTCAGTGGGATCGAAACAAAATGCAGTAGAGACCTCATGGTCCTAACTATCGAGACTGCACATAGGATTTCTCTCAAAGAAGTGGAGGAGATAGCAACCGTACAAAGGGAAATTGAGAATAATCAACTAATCACTGACTCTAAAACACTTTTGGAAAAAATTGACAAGGAGATCCTGGAATTTAAGGATTTCACAGTCACTCAAAAAAATAACAAATTTGAACTGGACAAAAATAATTTTTCATTGGAATCCATCTACTCTTACTTAAACAAGGACTTTTATACACATTCTGATTCACGCCGTTTCTTGCAAGATAATCAAGGACGGTCGCGTCGGAAATTTGTGACTTTTTCTGACACAACTTCATCATCAGGGAGTGAGTCAGACAACACTAACCGACAACCTCAAAACAGAACAGGCAATCGATCAGATAAATATCAGCAACAACAACAAAATCAAACGCCTTTTTTAGGACGCGGCCAACAGAAAACCAGAGGCCGAACCCGCTTTTCCCAACCATGGGAAATGAGAACACGCCAAAAGTTCTACAAGAATTAAACAAATCACCAATTTACAATCTATCTGATAGGATCCTTACACCAGCAGAAACATCTATTTTGACTAAAGGACTTAACTTCGTTCCGTCTAGACCAACAGATTTTGTAAAGATGAAACTGGAGACATTAGAATTTTGTCGGAAGATCCGTTTAAAAACATTCTTTCAGGAATCAAACGAAGACCAACAAGAGGAAGTGACAGGTTTTAAAAGAAAGTCGTCCTTTTGTCCTAAAGGACCCAAAATTCCTAAGGAAGTGACCACGTTTGAATGGACTGTTCTATCTGGAATATCCTCAATCGAAAAAAAGAGAACCTTTGTTAAATATAATTTATCAAAAGCTGAGAAGGATGCCCTATTAACTGTAAAAAATGACAACACCATTGTAGTGAAACAGGCCGATAAGGGCGGAGCGATTGTGATCTGGGATATTGCTAAGTATAAACAGGAAGTCCACCGCCAGCTAAATGACCAAAATTGTTACAGACGCATTGGAAAAGATCCCACTTCAGAAATAAAAAATCAAATGTTTGGAGTGATTCAAAAGGGCTTCGATCTAGGGTTTGTAGGACCCAAAGAACTAGTGTTCTTACAAAATAAAAATCCTAGAACCCCAGTATTCTATGTGCTCCCAAAAATGCACAAAGATGAAATCAATCCACCAGGCCGCCCCATAATTTCTGGGTGTGAGTCACTTTTTGAGCCAGTAGCTAAATATATTGACTTCTTGCTGAAACCTTTTATCCATACCATCCCAGCCCATCTACAAGACACGACTGCCTTTCTGAACCGAATAGCTACCATCAACTTTGACAACAAGAGACAACTTCTTGTCACATTAGACGTGGTGTCTCTGTACACCCAAATTCCGCAGGAACAAGCTCTGGAAACACTGACGGTGTTTCTGGAAAAGAGGGAAAAACCGATGAGGGTCCCGACTGATTTCATCCTGGACTTGGCCCGCTTTGCACTACAGAAAAACTTTTTCACCTTTGATGCAGAGTTCTTTTACCAGATTAAGGGAGTAGCGATGGGGTGCCCCTTTGCCCCAGAGCTAGCCATAATGTTCATGGGACTATTCGAAGAGAAATGTATATACAATGACAATCCCTATAGTAACTGCATTTCCAACTACATGCGTTACATTGATGACGTGTTCCTCATCTGGACAGGAGGACATGAAGACTTGAACCAATTTGTCTGTTGGCTGAATTCAAGAACAGGTGACATTAAGTTCTCTGTCACAGCATCCAATGAATCTATCACGTTCTTGGACGTCAAAGTGGAACCCCATGAAGAGGGCCTAAGCACAACCTTATTCCGTAAGCCTTCAGATAGGAACAAAGCGCTGCACTTCACCAGCAATCACCCACGCAGTTTAAGACAAAATCTACCGTACGGACAATTTCTCAGGATCCGCCGGAATTGTTCAGGAAAGGAAGAGTATTTCAAACATGCAGACCTTCTAAAAAACCGGCTCATCCAAAGAGGTTACCCTAAAAAACTACTAAAAAACTCCCTCAAACGAGCTTGGTGGACCCCACGAGAGACTTTACTTGAAAAGAAAACCAAACAGGATCTTAAAAGGATGGTATGTGTCACCACTTTCTGTCCAGCAGTAAACCAACACAAAAAACTTATAATGTCCAATTGGCATTTACTGAAAAATCTCCATGAAGACTTTTCCGTACCCCCACTATTTGCGTATAGAAAAGAGAAGAGCGTGGCCAACCACATCGTAAGAGCTGCCCTTCCGATTGTAAAAGCCCCAACACTGCAAAGTTTATTTGGACTACCCCCAACCAAAGGACATCATAAATGCGGGATGTGTACCTGCTGTAATAAAACCATGGAAGAATCTGTATTCACTTTTGACAACATTCATTGGAAGCATGACACTTTCACGAATTGTAAAACCAAAAACGTGGTGTACGCCATTATCTGCCCATGTCCTTTGGCTTATATCGGAAAGACTACGCAAGAAATCAGAAATCGGATAACGCAACATAAATCGCAAATCCGGAGGAGGGTTGAAAATGCCCCATTAGTCAGTCATTGGACCAACTTAAAACATGAGCTAACTGACTTAAAATGGACAGTTCTGTCGAAAATCGAAAGAGATCCACGAGGTGGTGATCTGGAAGCCAAATTATCTCAGCGTGAGGCGCTGTTGATTATGAAATTTAATACAGCAATAAGGGGCTTAAATGAAATCTCTGAGATTTATAAGCCTATTGTTTGAACCTTCACGCAATCATCTTTAACAGTACACGCCCATCCAGAGATCCATTCCATCGTTTACTGTTGCCGTTTCACTAAGCCCGCCTGTACACCAAACTACAAGTCCCATAACCACCCGGGACACTCTGTAACCAGGAAGTACCAGCTACGCTTTCACAGCTAGCTAGGGCGAATCATTCTACACACCCGAGAGAAGGACGGATGCCTTCTCGTTGCCGGTGCGTTCTCTCATTAGTTCTACTTGCGCCACAGCTTTCATCGTTGGCTCTGCTATACCGATATACTCATGACTTTCTTCCATTCACATTTCAGCGGCGGAACAGCCCCTCCCTTACAACAAGGAGAGAATCGAAAATGTCAGCGAACCTGAAGCTAACAGTTTAGCGGGTAAGCCTCACCCCGCAAACTAGGGAACCCTGAGTGAATGATTGCAAGTATGTACGTATTTATGTAACACGCGTTTTTGCTTTTTTGTCTGTTCCATCTGCAGCCCCCGTGAGCACTCCATTCTTTGGAAATACTTGGTGAAGTGGTGCCTGCAATCTACTTTTCACGTTTTGTTGAGTAGCCAGGTGGTTTAAGGTAGGGAGCTGCAGTTGTCTCACACTGGAGTAAGTCTCTAGATTGCACTATTCTTAAGTAGTTTTTCTGTTATTCTTTTAGAACCCTTTGGTCCTGAGGAGAACCCCACCATTAAATAGGGGTTCGAAACGCGTCGACCGACCCAGTCCCGTATCTGGTTTACAACTGGTGTTTCACATAGACTCTTCAACTATATACAAGAGATGTGGATACTCTCTTTGAACTTTTGATCTGTTGAGACTCTAAAAATTGGAAATCACGAAAGGATTGCTTCCATTGATTTATAACCAATACGTGGACCCATTGTGTTTGTTTTGTTTCATTTAGGTCATTTTGTGTGAATGTGTTTTGTATGACTGAATGGCCAAACATGTATGAAGTGTGTTAATGTTTTACTGAGATTTACGTTTTTTTCATGTACATATTGTATATAAATCTGTTTGTATTTCCATGCACTAAAAAGTGTTATAATAAGTGAAAAATTCAAAAAACTAAAAGAGAATAAATCTCGTATATTGCTATACTTCAAGCAGGTTGTGTTTGCTCTATTCAAAACAACGATTCTCGTAAATTATCGGTTGGTAAATTGAACCTCTCAGCATTGGTGTTTGTTTTGTTACATAGTTTTGGTTGGACTCAGCCTGCTGAGTTAAGAGTCAAGGCCCTTTTGTGTTTTTTGACACTACAAAGAAACAGTACTAGTTGCTGTTGTGCTTCTCTGCCTATTGCCCCTTACTACAATTGCACATCACTCCTCCGTTGCCAGTTTGGTCTAATTTATTTATTTGTTTATTCACTCTATCTTTCTGCTTTGTCACAATTTTTCTCTTTCCCATTCTCCCTTAATGCCTTTCATTCACTTCACACTGATACAACCTCCTGTTCTCTATATCACAGGGCAATATTATTTTACTATCCTCCCCTTCTAGTTTTTGCAATTATGTTATTATGTGTAGATTAAAATATGTAGTAGCATTGCAAGTATGCCAATGGCTGTGGTGCAAGCAAGGAAACAGACTCATTTGCCTGCTGTTGGAGGCAACCAAAAACAGCAATTATCAGAGTGTAATGCCCTTCCCCACAGAGTGCTTTGGGCCTTGTGACGCTGCAAGTGCTTCACCAATGGTAGCTACGCCCCTTAAATCATATAAATCCTATATTCTGGTGTGGCCAACACAGCTAAGAGCGGTGGGCGGTGCAGGGGTTAAGTCAACAGTTGACAGGATAGGTAAAAAACATTTAAAAAAGAAAATCACTTAACTTGCACTTGTCGCAGTACTGACCCGGTGATGCGCAAGCGCAAGGTAAATGGTTTTATATATTTTTTAATTTATTAGGTATTTTACCTATCCTGTTGTCTTTTGACTTCCCCCACCCAAGCCCTGCCTTGCCTCCGGCCCACCCCACCTCACACCTGTTCATACCTGCGCCAGCCATGCCTGGCTGTATCAACCACTGTTTCATACAATTTCATAAATAATGACTGATGTTGTAGTGAGAGGCTACTGCCAAATAGTTTTATCCAGAAGTCCCCTCCTACTTTCTGTAAAGTACTTAAACACATACAATGGCTGTGAAGAATATTTCAAACAATAATATTTTATTCAAACAACAATATTGTATTTAACTATGTACGGGTTTGCAGAGTTACTAAAGTAGTAAACTCCACCAAAATGTTATAATGAAAAAAACTTGATTTTAACACTCCCATATTTTTGCCTTTGGCACATTGTTTGGTTACTGTAATACATAAGTGGGATATACGTTTGAATATTGTATTCTCTTTCTGCTAAATCTTGCTGTGATTAGTTCCACTCTCTTCTGAACTAGTATTCACCAGTTATGCAGTAACAGAAGAGAAGAAACTGCGGTCTGGACCTTTGTCATTAATTGTGGTCTAATAATGATTGTTTGATGCAAGAGTAGGTCTAGATTTAATCATTACCTCTTTGCCCCTACCCTGTCTCAAGACTTACAAGAGGAGTTGTGTTTGGACAAAATATCGAGGAAAAAATATTGTGTGGACAAAATATTGCATCCAGAATATTGAGGACAAAAATATTGTGAAGGTAAGTTTCTATGGAACTTGTGCTTCATATAATACTAGGCTCTGTAATTCAACAGGTGTTTTATTGCCAAATGTAATGGTATTCAAGTTAAAAACTTCATAAAAAAGGAAAGCTGATTCATTCATGCTGGAATTCAAACACATGGGGGAGATTTTCAAAGAATACATGCAACGCAACGCCGCACCCAAAGAGGCTGCGTTGCGTGACATGGAGGGAGCAAAAGAGCGCCATATCTTCAGAGATATGTCTCTCTCCTCCCCTTTCACTAGTGCTGGCGCTGATTTCAGCTACTGTATGCCACGCCCACGCCTTAGCTCCATAGTGCTAAGGTGAATGTGTGAGTCATGCCTAAACACGTTTCAAAGCTTTTCCCACTTTGTATGTGTGCTGCACAGTGCAGCATGATTGCAAATTCGGAAAAGCACAGATAAATTAAAACAATTCTCCTGTTAGCAGCTCCTTTGAAGGTCTGTTAACTTTTGGTGCAAAACCCTGTCAACAATTTCTTGTAGATACGGTTTTGCGCAAAAAAGCATGGGTGGTTGCATCGGAACCCCCATGTACGACCCATGTAATGCCCCCTCTGCCCTAAGTAATGCAAAGCAGTGCTTTGAACTGATTTGTGCTAATATTGGGGTGCTTTTCAGCGCAAAAAAAATTGTGATGGAAAGTAAACCCCCCCAAAACATTTGTGTTTAAAAAACAATTAGGTTTTCCAGAAACAGATTTAATTCTGATGCGGGCGCTAACTGTAGTTTCATGCCCAGATCAAAAGTAAAATTGAAGTTCGGTGGAGGTCCTTTATATAAAACACTTTAAAAACACATAGTAAAAGAACTTGGGGGCATATTATCAAGGCAGGCGAAATGAAATTATCGGCAGCAAAGCGGCTATAATTTTATCGCCCTATTAGCAAGCTGCCGCTAACATCAGTTAGCGACAGATTTTAGGTGATAGCGAGCGGTTTGGGGTTCGCTTGGCATGTCAGCGATATTTATCGCTAATGACATGCAAAGTGGGCATACCCAACCAGTTAGCGACTGAAAGCAGTCACCAACATCGCTATCGCCTATTAGCAAGGTAGGCGTAGTGATAAAAAAATGTGCGCTAAGCGCGAATATCGCTAAAAACTAACGCCTGCTCAGACCAGTTCTTAACCTGTGTATCCAATGGGAGGTGGATATTCAGGTTAAGACCCTATTGGCGTTAATGCCTGAATATCGCTGGTTTTCCAGCGGTATTTACTCATTTTACCGCTATCGCTGGATATTTTATTGCATTGGAGATAAACGTTGCTAATAGCACGTTATCTCTGCGATAAAATCCAGCAATGCTTGGCAATAAAATAATTTTCGCTATACTTCTTTAGCAATAAATATCGCTACTTGTTGATAATATGCCCCTTGGTATGTAGGAAACATTCTTTAAGTTCATTTTATGCACATTTTCTAAATATACCTGCACCCCAGATTTATTTAACTTTGTTGATTTTGGAGTTGCCCTAATCATTCAGGAGGAAATATGCACCAGAAAAAAACCTATGCTTCAATTTTTTTTTACACTTTCCAGGTTTGTTTCTGTGTAAGACTGGGCATTCTTGTTCTAAGCAGATTTCAAAATGTTTGGCCTCCTTGAAGTAATAGTTTACATGTTACCCAAAGACAACTGAGAGCTGCAGTCATAGCAAGAGGCAACTATATATAACAAAGCACTAAATGCTACATTTCTTCAACTGGCCTGGCCTGCACCGCACACTCTTCCTTCAGCAGTGGCAGGAAACACTAGTTAAGCAGTTACATTAACATATGTAAAGCTACCGGGCAACACCTTCCATCCCCAGGCCTCCAAGCATTGGCAGACATACAGAAGCAATGGCTCTTCGGCTTCTCTAACTCAGAGTAAAAATCGCTTCACGTACATGTCTGGCTGATGTATCTTGTAGGAAACAGAGAGCTGCAACGGGAGCACTGGTATAATGCCACATTATGGGAAACATGAAATTATTTATGTTATAACTTAACCCCTTCGATGCTTATGGCGGAACGGTTCCATCATCAGCGTCGGTTGGCCTGTGCTGATGACGGAACCGTACCGTCATGACCACACCCGTTTTTCGAATCTTCAGCACAGCGCGAAAATTCGCGCAGCGCTGAAGAGGTTAACAATAGAATATGGGATTTGTAGTTTTACACATTTTAAATGGGTAAACAAATCGGAAAGATAATAAAATGAAATTCAAGAAGATATATTGCAGACCACACATTCGGAATTGCAGAAAAGGTCACTGTTAGAAATGGGGTTTCTGGTTGGCTAGGGTATGAACTCTGCCTATGCAGAACCCACCACTCCAGTTAGGGTAAGGGAGTTACACACCCAAGCTAACCCCTGCTCACCCCCTTGGTAGCTTGGCTGCAGTCAGGCTTATCCAAGAGGCAATGTTTAAAGCATTTGCGAAACACACACACCCACACCAGTGATACACTAGGCACACCAAAAAAGAGACTCCACACCTGGTTATATGAAAATCTCTTTTGTACAATGCATCAAACATATCAGACCACATTCACATAAATCACTTTGCCAACCAGGCGATTGCAATGACACCACTTGGATCATATGTCACTTTGCCATAAGGCAATGGTTATAACAGTGTAGGGAGTGCACATAAGTAAATACTAATAGCTTGCACCAGTCATAAAACATCATCATTGTACATATTTAGGCAGTTAGTTAGGCTAGGAGTAAAAATTCATAAGTTACCACATTTTTCTGCCTATGCACCACCAAGGGTTCTAAGCATACACAGAGCATGTAAGACCTAAGACCCCTAACTCATTACAGCTGTGCAAGAATGTAAACTCAGCTTCTGAGCCGGTCCACGAACTACTAGGTAGCGCCATGAACCCATAGGAGGCAGCTTAGGAGCAAAATGCTGTGCTGTAAAAGGGAGAGACCAAGGTATGTCAACTGACTCCCTTGAACCAACTTACCCCCAAAAGGGAGGCACAGCTGCCCACAGACCAGTGCCCCTGCTGAGACAAATGCGGTAAGAGGGCTCACCCTTGGCTCACCTCGCAATGGCCACAAGAGTGAGGCAAAATGCCCCAAAGGGCTGAAGAGTGGTAGCTGCCCACGATTGTGCGGTGCAGTCATGGGTGACCAGAACATGTAGGATACCTCCCCGGTCTCATGCTGCTGCTTTGGGTGGGGCTGGGACCTCAGTACCCCCACTTCATGCAGACTAGTGGGGCAGCAGCTGCAAACACGTGGTGCCGCTGCCATGCAGTGAACCTCAGCCTCCACTCGCCAATCACTGGTGGTTGAGCAGGTCAGGTTGCAGCCGAGGGTGAAAACGTGCCAGTGCTGACTGAGCCTCTGAACCCTGGCCATCTTGGATTCACCCAGCAACGTGTCTTCATGGCAGGGAGGTGCACAAACATCACTTGCAACTCCTTTGTTGCTGCACCAACAGCTCCTGGTGCGGCCTTCCCTGCGCTGACTAAGTCTTCCTTCCTCTATGCCCTGCCTCTCCAACACTTGGGTTGCTCCGGCAAACCTCAAGCAGGCCAAGCCTCCTCTGTTGCTCCCTCGTTGCTAGGGCAACCTGGGGGGGTCACGTTCAGGATCCTAACACTGCTGTGGCTTCCTGAGATGGCACGATTTCTCTCTGCTCCTGCCACATTCAAAATGTAAGCCTAGGGCTCAAACCACAACAATTCCAAAAGAGCTCACCATGCACAACTCTGTGGGTGAATACATGCACGGCTGCCTGTCAGGTGGGAGGAGGAGAGCACTTCCTCAACAAGCTCTCCCCTCCTGCTTCTCCACACACAAGTGGCCTTCCAAAGCGCTCTCCGTGTGCTGGACTGATAATCAAAGCGCTCCTCACGCGTTTTCACCTTTATTTAGGCAGAAAGGTATAAGGACGGTCCAGTAATTTTCCTGCTCCAACAGCGGGAAGTAACTGCAGGCGTCCCACCTACATATAACAGGGCCAGCGTTCCTCACACAGCTACTTTCCTTCCAAGCAGGTTTCCTTTGAGATCCCGCAAGGATCTTTCCTGAAGTCTTTTGTATCCCTGAGACTTCTAACAGAAGGTCAACCTGCACAATACCTTGGAGAGTCCTTCACAAGCAGGATACCACAGCAGGGTTAAAATAGTCAGTCCTTTTCCTCCACCATAGATAGAAGCAGCAACTTCAGCCAAACCCACTCCTCACTTAGAAAAGGCAGCGCTCTTCACACAGTCCTTCTGCTCTTCTTCTTGGCAGGGTCCTCTTGTTTTTTGACATATTCTAAAGTCCTGGGGTTTTAGGTGTAATACTTTTACCCCAAATTGTCATTGTTCTGTGTGCTGTAAGGGGCTCTGAACCCAGTCCAAACCAGTCCTGTCCTCCCTGGAGACAGCATTGTGAAAAAGGAGACACAGCCTATCCATGTGCAAGTGAAACTTCTCCCACCGCTCTGCGGGGCCGATTAACAGATCTAACTTAAGACAAAATCCTAATTTTACTACCATTTTGGTATTCACAGAAGGCACTTACTCATTTTGGTATTCACAGAAGGCACTTACTCATTTATGAGTAAGTGCCTTCTGTGAATACCAAAATGAGTAAGTTACTCAGAACGAGTAAGTTACTCAAAATGAGTAAGTTACTCATTTTGGTATTCACAGAAGGCACTTACTCATCCATGAGTAAGTGCCTTCTGTGAATACCAAAATGAGTAAGTTACTCAAAATAAGTAAGTTACTCAAAATGAGTACATTACTCATTTTAGTATTCGCAGAAAGCACTTACTCATCAATGAGTAAGTGCCATCTGTGAATAGCAAAATGAGTCAGTGCCTTCTGTGAATACCAAAATGAGCAATTGTCTTCTGTGACTACCAAAATGGTTGTAAGTTTAGAATTTTATCTTAAGTTAGGGGCATATTATCAAGGGGTTTATCTCCGCTTTTTTGGCTTTAAAAGCCAAGGAAGCGGAGATAAAATTATCTCCCTATTACCTAGCTGTCGCTAACACCAGTTAGCGACAGCTAGTAGGAGATAGCGACCATCTTGAGCCCAACTTTGCATGTCAGTGATATTTATCACTAATGACATGCAAAGTGGGCGTGCCAAGATGTTAGCGACTGGAAACAGTCTCTAACATCGCTATCTCCTATTACCAACTTTTGGAGATTTTCGCGCTAAGCGCGAATATCTCCAAAAGCTAACACCTGCCCTGAGCAGTTCTTAGCCATGTTATCCAATGGGAGGTGGATAACATGGCTAAGAGCATTAGCTCGCTAATGCATAAATATCGCTGACTTTTCAGCGATATTCATGCATTGCGGCCGATTTTTATCGCATTTGCGATAAACCTTGGTAATACCAAGGTTTATCTGCGATAAAAATCGCTGCAGCTCGGCGATAATTTTTTCACACTAACCAAGCAATAGCGATACTTATCGCTATTGCTTTGTAATATGCCCCTATGTTCTGTGAATTGGGCCCTGCATGCAGACCAGGTCTATTCCGCCCTGCGATGAGTCACCCAGGTAAGGCAGGGCACACCTCAACTTTCCCCAGTGACTGTCTAGAGTGAATGCACATACAAGCTCATGTCAATCAAATACCTGACGCTGAATTCACGAACAGCCTGAGGTACACAGAATGGTTAAGTATGAAAATGCCCATTTTTTCAAAAATGGGCATTTTCAAACACAGGATTTGAAAACCCCCTTTACCAAAAGGTATGTTCACAAATTATGAGTTAAGAGAGCCTAAACTCAATTTTTCGATTATGTCTTTATGGAAAGCTATACGTGTCAAATGTTACAGCGCACCCCAATGATAAGCCTATTCGACAGATAGCCTTTCAACAGTGAAAAATGAAATGCACAGTATTTCACTATGAAGACATGTCACTCACACCAGTACCTGTCCTACCTTTCACATACACTGCACCCTCCCAATGAGGGTTCCTTTGGCCTACCTTAGGGGTAACTTACATGTAAGGAAAGGAAAGGTTTGAGCCTGGCAAGTGGGTGCACTTGCCAGGATAACATGCCAGTTTGCAACTGCTTGTGAAGACACTAGAGTGATAGGTCTAAGACACATTTACAGGGCTACACCTGTGGGTGGCACAACCAGTGCTGCAAGCCTACTAGTAGCATTTGATTTACAGGCCCGACACATTGCACATTTTACTGGGGACTTACCAGTAAATCAAATATTCCAATAATGGATAACCAATCATTGTCATAATATATACAGAGAGCAAATGCACTTCAGCACTGATCAGCAGTGGTGAGGATCCCAGAATCCTATAGCCAACAAAAACAAGGTCAGAAAAATAGGAGGCAGAAGGCAAAATGTTTGGGTATAAAGCTGTCAAATGGGCCAGGTCTAACAGTCACTGAAGGTTATTAGTTGGTACCTAAATGTGGGTTAAAAACTGTTTGAAAAATAACAATATTTCTATCATCATCAAAAAGCTTTATTCGATGTTTTACAATCATAAAAGCATATACAAACAGCAATACATCAGAATTACACTTTAAAACAGATGTCTGGCATAAATTCATATAAAACCCATGTGACACAGCGGGCCCCCTGGGTGATAAGGAGGGTCCCATAATGGGGGATCAGACTCCGGACTGGTGGTCCGCCCCCAGGAATTCACATACCTCCATTCCCTCTCAACAGCAGCCTGGTCATGAAGAAGACGAGGAGTGGGAGAATGGAGACCCCGACTACTGGTGGCCGAACGCGGAAGGAATAGAAACCTGTCCCTTTAATGAGACGGATCCCGCAGATGAAACCCCGCCCCTCTGGAGAGTCATGCCAGCGTCAAAAGGGGGCCGGAACCAGGAAGCGACGGACGGCGTATCCCTGGAGGCGAGGAGAGAAGACCGCGGAGGAGGGTGCAGAAACAGTGAGGAGAAGGAGGACATCGAGACGACCGGAGTGGAGAGGGAGAAGCCAGGAGCCCAACGGACTAACGCATCGCCCCGCCACGTTCCCACGGGAGGAGCGTGGCTCCAACAGGTACGGGGCAGAGTGGCGGGCTGGATGGGACACCGAGTCCAACCTAGCGAGTAAACTGTACATTTGTAAAGCCCTTTGTAAAGCTCTCTTCCCATACATTCCCTGTACCTCACGAGCACTGCCCCACTGTCCTTGCTTGTACATATGCACTTTGGCACAGGTTTCCCTCACTCCCGGTCCTACAATCTGCAGGTCCCAAAACCCGTTCCTAATACGTCCTTTGTCTCTTTCTTTACATACGGTGACTCCTGACCCCGTGGGACGAACTGACAAGATACCCGAGGCAAGCTGGATCCCCCTCGCACAACAGTGTTTGATTCAGCAGCGTTCGCCCGAGAACGAATTACCAGCCGGAGGAGAAAGACTTATACCCAAATAAAACCTTCACTTAAAAGCCTATATAAGCTACCTGGCTCTGCTTCATTAGATCGTGCTTCCCGAGTCAGTCCTCCGTTAGAAGAGTCTAGCCCAATCCCTAAGTCTCACCTCACCCTGGGACAACCCAATAAAAAAAAACAAGATTTAAGATCAATGAAACCAGAAGTTAAAAAGAATAAAACATTGGGTTTATCAACAATATATATGTACAGTATAAAAATAGTTAAATCAAGTCAAGGACAATATGCAATTTGACGCGCCCTCAAGATCCATGCCCAGCCTAGGAATTTCGTCATAGCCAGTGCAATCGGTAGCAAAATTCGATCAGCCTCCGCCGCTACCCTGGTGCCCAGAAGCTTACAGATAGGTAACAGCCAGGCCCGCCTTGGGGCAGCATAGGTATCACAAACCCAGAGGATATGTGCAGTTGTCTCATTATTGGCAGTACATCCTGGGCACCCAGCTGACGTATGTGATGACCATTTCAGGGTGAAGGATCTTACAGGGAGAGACCCTACCCTGAACTGAAAATACAATTTACGATCCATGGGTTTCGTAATTGCATCCCAGTATAATTCCATCCTAGGGACCAATTTATGGTGCATAAAGCGGCTAGTAAGGGAAGAAGACACTTGTTGTCTTGCATTATTCAATGAAAACAGTTCCCAGTACTTAGCCTTTAACAAAGATTTAGATGGAAAAATGGAGTTTGCAGGATCGGTCCACAGCACTAGCAGTCCTAACTACCCTAAAAGATTTCGGACTGATCTGAGCCATTTAATTTGATGTAATGTGTCTGACTTAATAATATCTAGGAAACCCTGATCTTACCTAGATCTAACAGCAATGGACACATAGGAGAGCTCTGGGGAAGTCCGGTTATATTTCTTAGATACCTATTCTCTGCTGAGGTAAGAGCTACAAGGTTCTCACAGCCCCACAATATTTCAAATTTTTACAAGCACACACAAGCTATTTGCATCAAATTGCCAGAAACATTCTGAGGAAAAAGGTGGTTAACTTCCTCACCGTTCAACACAAAAATCTTAAGCCATCTTCCTTTTCCGTTTAACCGTATTTTTTATATTATTCAATCAATTCAATTCAACCTATTCTCCCAAACATACAAACATTATTAAAAACCGTGAGACAATTTAAATTAGAAAAATGACTCGGGCTACGTAATGGAAATGTTCATTTAAGATGTGCATAAGCAAGCAACTTTTGCTCATGTCTTAAAAGCATCTTTAGTGCAAAAGACGTTTTGTGCAATGTGTAGCCTTGTTCAAATGCAGCACAAATTTTTTTTGCACCTGTCTGCACACTAGTAGGTATAACAGTAAATAACTGAATCGCGATACACAATGCATTATTAGAATTCCACATTACATAGACGCCAATGCATTTAACACACCTACTTAGTCTGCCTATGCTGTCTACATGAAAGATATACAACGAGGACAAAAAATGGCTTCCGTAAGGGTGGGGGCAAAAAATGCAACTATCAAAGGCACAATAGTAATTTTGACATTTGCCACTTATGTGCACGTAGCCTAGCTACAGCCACAACGTTAAAAATACAAATGTACTCTGCCAGAAATCGATTAAACAAAGTGTTATTTTGGAGGCTGTGGTTTGACCTGGAGGTGGTTAGAGGTCTGGTACGAAAACACAATATAGTATGGTATGATACGAGTATTTATATAATGCTTACGATCCCAACGAGGGGCTGAAGCGCTTTGCATACAGGTAGAATACTACTCAGTGAATGGCCAAACATTTATTCATTTAGTCATGCCTGAGGAGTTACAGATTGCTAGGCATAGGGATAACAGATTGTTATTCTGTATGTGGCAATTTATCATGCAGTTTTTCTTGTGTAATTTCTTAAGTATATAGATGTTAGATTTATAGCAAACAGATCTAAAGGTTTGGTCTAAATATTAGTAGATTTGTGATGCACACAGAAAATTACAATCAACATGCTTTTATCACACAGTTGTCATGCTTTTTAAAAAATTTCAAATTAGAGATGTAGGTCTCAAATCCAAGTATGCCAGATATTTCATATATGTGTGGTAACATCTTTTACTAGTCATATTGGAATTATGAGGTTTGCCATATACACAGCACCCCCACATACGTTTTTGGCAGGTAGAACCTACCATACATACTGGTGCAAAAATTCCTGGTAAGTACTGGTCCATGCGAATTTTGGTGCGTTAAAGTTTGCATCGTCATCATTCAACATTTTTCAAACTTGCCAGTCAACCGGGGAAGGGATGTTTCCTCTATTATCTATGACGCATCATTAACGCCATCTCTATACACTGCACTATAGGCCACCTAAATTATATACCATAAGGGCATCAAATGATGTGGCAGGGATTGACTAAATTATGCAGCAAAAAAAAGCAAATTATGTAGCATAATTCTGCACATTTTGTGATAGTATTACTTCATTATTTTGTAATTTTGCCCATGTTAACCACTCCTTAGCAAAGGTTTCCCCTCATTAGTACCATTTTAACACCCAAATACAGCAATACCCTGCTGAAAGATGACCAGTCCTCCTCTGCAAAAGGCCTTACATTGCGCAGCATCATATATCTTTACTTTTTTATCAGTTTGAACTAGAATTTTTTTGGGGGAAATCTATTTGTAAATTATGCAGCAGAAGATGGATTAAGGTGCACTTGAGGCAAATCCATAATTATGTGGAAATCGCTGCGGACACACAATTGATTAATTCCAGTGGCTCTGGCTATGGGTGTATTGCCATGTAGCTTGTCATTAATAACAAAAATAGTTTCTGCAATTTGTGTTGTAACCATAATCAAGTGAGCTATTCAGCATTGCCTGTCTAAACTCCATCTATCTGCCTTACTGGTTGCCTTGCCACCCTGCCCGGCAATAGGTTGCTAAATAGCCCACTCACCAACGGTTCCTACGTGAACTTAACCTGCAGTGGGTTCTCAAACACCTTTAGCTTATCCCAATGTCCCATGCCATTCTCCCTAGGTAACCATGGTATCCAGCTAAAAACTATTTTAAGATTGTGTTAGAAAATGGATTTCCGGTTGGCTATGGCATGCGCCTCCAGGCATGAACCACCACTCTAGTCAGGGCAAGGGAGTTACATGCTGAAGATAACCCCTGCTCACCCCCTTGGTAGCTTGGCACAAGCAGTCAGGCTTATCCCAGAGGCAATGTGTAAAGCGTTTGCGGAGCACACACACATAGCAGCAACACACTAGGCATACCAAGAAAGAAACACCACACACCGTTATATCAAAAATAGCCTTTGTATTATCCAAAAACACATTAGAATCATAATCACAAATGTACACTGTGCCACCAGGCACTAGGCAATACTTCATAGGGGATTATATACAGGACAGGGCCAATCGGGCCACGGTCAAAACCATAAGAACAGGTAAGTAATAGAACAACCAGTGACTACTAGTAAGATACTTTACTTAGTGGAGAATTAGGCATACATCACATTTAGAAGTGCACCATAGTAACATCCCCTAGGTACATACTTCACCTCAGGCATAAACACATTATGCATCCTTTTAGACCCTTGCGCCCTACCAATGCCACAAAAAATGACTCCAGGACCAGACAGGAAAGCATCCATTGGTGTGGGAGTGCGGCATTCCACACTCAGGCACCAACAGTGCCTTCTCAGCCCCAGATAGCTGACAAGCGGCTTCTCCTCTGTACCGGCTGCCTGAGGGGACTCCGGTCGAGCTCCTCTTCTCACCGCCATACACAGTGACTGCAAGCCATCCCAAGGCTCCGTCTCCATTGTGGAAGCTCTGCCCCTAATCAGGCAGACTTGCCTGACTTCTGGCCGGTGCCTGGGCTGTCCGGCATCTTAGGCGAAGTCTCTTTTTCTGGGGCTCCTTCTTTGGGCCTTGGACACCCTTAAACGTGGGGTAGGCTCACACCCACCACTCGGCAGGGCTCCGACCTCGAGCACACATGGAGCAAAGCCTCCGTGACCCAGACTCCCATCCGCGTCACGCTATTTCCGGCCCCACCCACAGTCAGGTGGCTTGCCCAGCTTCCTGGACTCTGCTCATGGTGCGGTGGTTCAGGGACAATAAAAACACAGTGTGGGCTCCCGCTCCACCTTCCTGCAGCACACGGTAAACCCTATGCCAGAATTCCCTCAGAACCCTTTTACAGCCCAGCGCTTCAGGCATAAGCGCTCCTCCCATCCTGGCCCCAGCAATTATGATGTAGCGCTCACAAGGCCTTAGGACCCAGTCCAGAGAGGCAGAGCTGGAGCGAAGTGGGTCCAGGCAGGCAAGCTCACAGGGTGCTCCAGCCGAAATGCAATCCCTCAAAGCGGTTGCTCCTGGGTCCCAGCAGGAACAAACAAGCACCCAAGACAGCACACCTTACATGGAGTCACAGCCCCAATATTTATACTATGTTCTGCCATTGTTCTGCCCTGGCACAGGGCTTGGGGAACCAGTCCCAACTGGTTCTGGGGGTACTGAAGCATTTTGTGTACAGTGCTCACACTCTCCTTTGTCAGGTTGGGCTCTATCCTCAGACACACCACAGGGGGCGGAGCCAGCATTGAACAAGGCAGGCACAGTCCTAGTCAGGGTCAAGGGCTACTCCTCACACTACTCTAAATGCAGATCTGCCTATTCAGCCTAGTGCTGACTCACCCAGCCCCTCTGGAGCCACACAACTCACCAGCCCCTGTCACTCCAAAGCCAGACATGGAATACACATTTGGCAGGCAAAGACACATAGCACACAGAAATGCCAACTTCTAAAAGCAGCATTTCTAAAATAGGGATCCTAAATCTGTGCACACCATTATGCAGCATTTATTATCACTATTTCAAACATACCAAACTTGACCACGCTGCTCCTCTCATATCAGGAATTACCACTGAAACACTTATCCTGGAATCCACAATGGATTCCTATGACAGTGCAGCCTCACAGTAGTGAGAATCTAAAATTGTTGTTTGTCACTACCAGGACATGTCATCCACTTAAGGTACATGTCCTACCTTTTACCTACAATGCACCCTGTCCATAGGGCTAGCTAGGGCCTAACTTAGGGGTGACTAACATGCAGTAAAAGGGGGGTCACAGATGTGGCCACAACTTTAAGTGCCATGTCACAGCTGCAGTAAAACTGCGTACACAGGCCCTGCAATGGCAGAGGCCTGAGACAGGTTTGAAAGGCTACTTTTGTGGGTGGCACAATCAGCGGTGCCAGGTCACCAGTAGTATTTAATTTACTGGCCTTGGAAATCTGAGATACCACTTTACATGGAACTGACAGGTAAATTAAATATGCCAAACAGGTGTAGACCAATCATACCATGTTTACCACAGAGACCAGACACACTTTACACTGGACAGCAGTGCTAAAGTGCTCAGAGTCCTAAAACCACCAACACCAGGTCAGAAAAAGACCAGGAGGAAGGCACAAATTTCAGGGATGACCTTGCAAAAAGAGCTAAGTTTTTTTTGCAGGGTAGAGAGGACATCTCTTTTTACGCACCTGGGATCTGTGTTGGTCCAAGGAAATTTCTCACTGATATGACAGAGTTTCATTCATGTGGGTCAGCATGAAAGTGTGCAGACAGTTTAAGATAGCTCAGCAGATCTGTGGCAAAAGAAGGAGTGGATTTCCTACAAGAGCTTTTGGTGAAGTCATTTGTAGCCCAAGAGGATTTTTATGATATAGCCTTTTTCCACAATCTCAGAGCTGCACTCATATCTCTGGGGGCTGGGTATGTCAAGTCAGGTAGTCATCCACGAAAAAGAGGGGGAATGCAACACAGGAGGAGAAGGAAACAGTGGCTTCAGTAGCTTTGGAAGTTCTACTTTAGACTCAATGTTATTTTTCAGAGAATCAGTAAAGCTAGTGCTGCTTAAGGCAATTAATTATTCATATTAACTTTCTTTTGTGAGATGTTCTTCTTTTCACAACATTTGTCCTAATGACTGGTTAGCAAAGGAGCTTAACTGCAGGTGACTTGAAAAAATGGATTTCTCAGGAACTTTCTTAGGTTTACTCCAAGTTAATTTTTCCACTTTCTTGGAAAGCCACAACATGTTAGTTTTTATAGGGAGTTAACTATCTGCCTAATGATTTGTGATTTCATTACCTTTTACCATCTGGCAAAAATGTTGAAACCCAATTTATCAAAAACAGCATTCTCTATCTACTCACAAGATGACTTCAAATATGCCTTTGACGTTGCTGCTGTGATAAATATTTGTTACAATTGTTATTGGGGTTGTGAATATTTTGCATGTCTTATTTTTCCCAAATTTGTCGGATGAAAATGTCTAGTTAAAGGTGAAAAGTCTCTCTTTGAGGCATTTTTTACTCAAACAATTCTCCTGTAGGCAGAGAATGATGCAATGATGGCACATCTTACACTTGTTGCGTAACAGAAAAGTGTAAATTGCCTGAGCTACTAGTCTCAGTAATACGCTACCCAAACCATAGTGCTGGTAAAGATACACCTGCATAAGTTATGAACAGCTAGTCCAAACGATATCAATGACATTACCCAGGACACTGGAACACAGGGAAACTAAGACATCCTGATACCAGCTCTTTTTACTTAAGAAAGTGAAACGATTCTTCCAGCCGCGGTCGGCAGTAGGAGTTCCAGCAGGGCGGTGACGTGGGGAGGGTTAGGGTGGGGGGTCGTATTGTATGAATCACTGAGTTTAACAGGCAAGTAAATATATAAATAAATAAAACAAATTTTGTTGCGCGCACTGCATCGCATTTGGTGATGCAGTGCACGCAACAAAATTCATTTTATTTCTTTATATGTTTACTTACCTGTTTAATTTCGTAATCCATATATTACTACGCCCCACCCTGTCCCCCCTCTCCTCACATCACCGCCCTGCAGGAACTCCTACTGCTGACCACGGCTGCATTCTTCCCAGATAGCAGCTTCTGTTCAAACACTCTTACCTTTTTATTTATAAGGTGTCAAAGGCCTATTTCAAGAACTCCCAGGCTCCACTTTACCCCCTTAGATGCATCTTACTCTCCATTTGCACACTTCATCAAGGACAGAATAAATATGACCATATTACCCCTTCACAATAGATCTTATCATGTTTTATTTATTTATTTAGTGTTTTCTCTAGCGCGAACATGACCCAACGATGGGTATCAGAGCGCTTTACAGGAGCGTTTCAACAAGCCGAGACATTAACCCCATGGGCGCGGCTGTGATTCTGCGCCTGTGCGGCAGAATCGCGAGTAGGCGGGTTTATGGCGGCCCCCAGCCGTCATCAGCACACGCCCACCGTAGTGCATGACGGCTGGGGGCCGTCATCAAGATCGAATGGGTAAAGGAAAAACCGGTCATTACTGTTTTGCAACATTATACTTAAGTATAGCATATAAACATATATAAAGTCAGTAGTTAAATCACCATAACGCAGCTAAAGGACAAAGATAAACTTTGTACAATCCCAAGGTTAGCAGAACCATGAACACAAGTAAACAGTTTATAGACAGAAGTTCTGCAATATGGCCATATGGGAGAAATTTACTCATATAATACGATTTTGCTTCCTTTTCGAATGTTGCGATGGATGTAATTCTTCTAATGTTTGGGGGGAGTGCGTTCCGAATTCTCGGTGCTGCCCCTGAGAATGCTCTGTCTTAAGTCTTTTTCTTGCAGAAGTGAGCCGATTTTAGAAGTAAGTCTGTTTTGCTTCTGGAGGATTGGTTACCTCCTGTTAGACTTGGCTGTTTCTAGTTGGCAAAGGTATACACTTCTGACAAATAGGGACTCACCTCCTCTAGTCAGGGCAAGGGATCACACACTTAGATAACCCCTGCTCACCCCCTTGGTAGCTTGGCAAAGCAGACAGGCTTATCTCAGGGGCAGTGCGTTAAGCATTTATGACCACATACAGTAATAAAGTGAATACACTACAAATGGACACGACACAGTAGTATTATAAAAATAGGGATTTTTACATAAGGCTTAGCACAAGACCAAATAACAACAAAAATATAATCCAATCTTATAAATACTCTTGGAAGGAAAATAATAGTTCAATCAAGTGTAGTTTCTTTTTAGCACAAAGTCTTTAGTAACAAAAGCAACTCTTCTTCTTTAAATCACAGTTCTTGGCAACAATGTAACCCACACGGGAGTCACACAACGTCGAGGCAAAGTTAATTTAAAGGTTCGACGTCGACCGCGAGGAGCTCTACGTTGAGCCTGGAGTCACACGGAACCCCCACAACACAGTACCTTGGAAAAGCGAAGCACACGATGATCAGCGGCGTCGAGATGTCCGGGGTCGCGTCTTCGGCGTCGATCAGGCCTCGGAGTCAGGGCGATCTGCAGCGGCGTCCACAGATGTCAGGCAGGAGCAGCGCTCACGAGGTGAAGCAGGATACGGCGTCATCGTCGATGTCGATGATGATGTTGCAAGAGTGAGTAGCGCTCACGGCGTCGAGAGGGCTCGGGGTCGATGCGATCAGCGGCGGCGTCGACATGGGGTCACTTGGAGCTGGAGCCGAACTCGCTACTCACTGGCGTTGCTACTGGCGTCGATCGGGCCCGGTGGCCGGCGTCGAGGAAGCAGGACACTGGAGCCGTTACTCACGATGTCGAGCTGGATTCAGCGGCGTCCGTCGGCACTGAGATTGCTGGATTCTTCAGAGGTGCTGGATTTTCAGGTTCCAGCAACAAGTACTTTTAGCAAATAAATGAAGTCCTTTGGCCCTGTGACTTCAACAGGAGGCTGGCACTCTTCCAACCCTTGGAGATTTTCTTTAGCAAAGTTTGAAAGTACACACACAGTGCCTCTCTCCTGGTTCCCAGCAAACAGCACACTGGTGGAAGGGGTAGGCAAGTCCTTGGATCAGCAGGCTTCTTGTCCTTGGTTCAGGTTTCTTTGTCAGAAGTGATCTAAATTCTTGGTTCAGGGGTCCTTCTCTTATACCCCTTTTCTGCTCTGATCTCTTTGTCCATGCAGGGGAATTCCCCTCATCCTGGGTTTGTTGTGGTTGTAGCCAGGCAGAGGCACCTGGCCTATTCACTGTGCAGGGCAGGGTCCTCAGACGCCCAGCAGGAGGTGGAGCCAGTATTGTCACTGGCAGGAGCAGAGCCATCAGTTGCCCCTGTAGGAGGTGGAGCCAGTCATTGTGTCAGTATCAGGAGCTACTCTTCCCCTACTCTCAATGCAAATGTCCCACTCACCCCACACTGACTCATTCAGAGCTCTGGAGCCATCCAGCCCCTGTCACACACACACAAAACCAGCAGAAACCAGTAATAGTTAGACAAGAAAATAGCCATTTTCTAAAAGTGCTATTTTCAAACCCAGATTCCAAAAACCATCCACACAAACGGATGCGTTATTAAACCCTCAGTTCAGGGATACTAAACTCGACATTGTACCATGCTCCCCGAGCCAGCTAGGATTATAGCTTTTAATAACCCTGGCAGCCCATTCTAACTTATGGAGAGCAGGTAACCTTACAATAGTGAAAAACGAATATGGCTGTAATTCACTATTAGGACATGCCAACCTAGTCAGGCTTGTCCTACCTTATGCTTACAATGCACCCTGCCCTTGGGCCTACAATAGGGGTGACTAACATGACGTTAAGGGACTGGCAAGTAGGTGTACTTGCGCAGTCTGCGTGACAGTACCAGACTGCACGTAGGTCTAGCAATGGCAGACCTTTAGACATACTTTTACTAGGCCGCTCTTGTGGGTGGCACAACATGTGCTGCAAGCCCACAAGCAGCATTTGTATTTACAAGCCCTGGCACTTCTGGTGCACTAGACTAGGGACTGACAGTAAACCAAATAAGCCAAACATGGAATCCAATCAATACAGTAATTTCACATAGGTAGCACTTGCACTGTGGCAATGATCAGCAGTGGCACAGCGCCCAAAGCAAAATACCAGCAAAAACATCGTAAACAGAGGAGGCAAACAGAAAAAAATGGAGGAGAGACTCAGGCCAATGATGTCAGGTATAACACGTGTCCCCTTCAGCTGAAATGTGGGGAGAACTACCCTTGACCTAGGGAGTCCTCATCACTAAGGCGGAAAAATCTGGACAGATCATCAGCATTGGCGTGATCTGTACCAGGGCCGTGTTCCACCATGAAGTCCATCCCCTGTAGGGAAATGGACCATCCCCTGTAGGGAAATGGACCACCTCAACAGCTTTGGATTCTCACCCCTCATCTGCATCAACCATCTGAGGGGCCTGTGGTCTGTCTGAACCCGGAAGTGAGTCCCAAACAGGTAGGGTCTTAGCTTCTTCAGCGCCCAGACCACAGCAAATGCTTCTCGCTCTATCGCACTCCACCTCTGTTCCCTGGGAAGTAACCTTCTACTGATGAAGGCTACAGGTAAGTCTCGGCCCTCTTCATTCACCTGAGCTAGCCCCCACGCCATGCTCTGAAGCGTCCATCTGGACAACAAATTCTTTAGAAAAGTCGAGTGCCTGGAGTATGGGTGCTGTACACATTGCAGTTTTCAGGGTGTCAAAGGCCGTCAGACAGGCGTCAGTCCAGATCACATTTCGTGGCTGTTTCCTGGAAGTTAGCAAAGTCAAGGGGTGCATAATGTTACCATAATCCTTGACAAACCTCCTGTAGTAACCCTTGAGACCTAAGAAGGCTCTCACCTGAGTTTGGGTTTTGGGCGGTGCCCAAGCCAGGATGGTATCCATCTTGGGTTGCAGGGGGGCCACCTTGCCGCTCCCTATTTGGTGCCCCAAGTACACCACTGAACCCTGCCCAATCTGGCACTTACTGGCTTTGATTGAGAGGCCTGCTCTGCGCAGGGCCAACAACACTTCCTGGAGGTGGCGCAAGTGTTCCTCCCAGCTGGCGCTGAACACTGCGATGTCATCCAGGTAGGCGGCACTGAAATCCTCCAGTCCAGCCAATACCTGGTTGACCAACCTCTGGAAGGTGGCAGGGGCATTCTTCATCCCAAAGGGCATAACCCGGAACTGGTAGAGCCCATCTGGTGTGGAGAATGCTGACCTCTCTTTTGCCCCATCAGTTAAGGCAATCTGCCAGTACCCAGACGCTAGATCAAACGTACTAAGGTACCGGGCAGCCCCTAACCGATCTATGAGCTCATCAGCTCTGGAGATGGGGTGCGCGTCAGTCTTGGTGACTGAATTGAGCCCTCAGTTATCCACACAGAACCGAAGTTCTGGTGAAGCACCAGGCGCCGCAGCCTTCGGGACCAAGACCACTGGGTTGGCCCAAGGACTGCTAGAGGACTCAACCACCCCTAAGGCAAACACTTTGGAGACCTCCTCCTTAATGTATGCTCTGACCTTATCAGTCACCCTGTAGGCTTTGTGCTTCACAGGAGTGCTGTCCCCGGTGTCCACATCCTGGACACACCAATGAGTGACACCAGGAATCCAGGAGAACAGATCAGGGAATTGTCCCAACAGTTGGCGACAATCTTGCTCATGCTCAAGGGTCAGTGTGTCAGAGAGGACAACACCATCCACTGACCCATCTTGCTCTTTTGCATACAGGAGGTCAGGAAGAGGCTCACTCTCCTCCTCCATTCCTGCATCTGTAGCTAGGAGCATGCCCACTTCGGACCTTTCTAAGTGGGGCTTTAACCGGTTGACATGCAGGACCCTCAAGGGGTTCCTGGGAGATTTCAAGTCCACCAAGTAGGTGACATCGCTCTTCTTCTCCACAACCTCAAATGGTCCAGTCCACCTGTCCTTGAGTGCACAAGG